>NC_057882.1:17182100-17491500 GCF_019740435.1 Gambusia affinis
CCAGCCAGAGCAGACAGAGCAACACTCCTCGTTCCACTTCAAGGTTGGACAAATACTCAGGTTAGACGGTTATCAAGTTTGCTTTTCACTGAAGGTTCCAATTTGACGTCAAAGAAAGAAAACTGAAACACAACAAACTGATCGTCCCTCTAAGGATCAGCGAAGGTTTGTTTTTGACAGACTGCTGCTTTCTTGTTGCGCTGCAGTCAGCCGCCCACGTCAGCTGGCACCAATGACCGTTCTGGTTCTGGGGAGCAGGGAGGCGAGATCACATATAGGAGCTCATCTATCAGGCAGTTATACAGGAAAGCTGTGAGCTGGTTTCAGGGGTTAGATGTATCCATTTCATTAAAAGAAGTGTTGAAACGCCAATAACTGTCCGCTGTAATTAACATGCATTCAGAGCTATTTAACTCAAAAAAAAAGAAAAACTAAAAGAAAAACTCAGTAAGCAGCTGTATAACAGCTCGAGTGCACTCACAATGTGTCAAGTAGCTGTGGCTGTTTGGACCGTGCACATCCTGCTCCGTTATGAACGCAACACTGGGTTTGTCATTTCACTTTGTTGAAACGGTAAAAAGCAGCTGAGAGGGAAGGACTCAAGTCAAGTTCTGGTTCTGAATGTTAAAGGGGCAGTATTATATATTTGCATCACATTCACACAGTGCCATTTTATAGCACAATCAAGTAACACTTAGCTTCAGTTGTATATAACAACATATACGGTATATTAAAGGAAAATTTGACTAATGTAATGTTTCAGTTGTTGATTTTCTGTTTTTAAGATGGAAAACACTTTGAACTACCTTGTTGCTGAAATGTACCACACAAACAGAATTTGATTTGGTTTAATTTTTGATTCGCAATTGAACGCCTTAAAATTGGGCCTCTGTCTCTTTAAGAAGCCCCTGCTCTTTCTGACACGCCGCCTTCAGGAAGTCATCACAACTTTGTTCCTCTATTAAAACTTTAACAGCATTCTTAGCATTTCAGTGAGAAGTAGTGTTTTATATAATGAGATCAGCAAACGCACCGTTCCACCAGTTGTTTGCTATCTGCTGCTGCCACTAGTTTGAAGGAGCTGAGTGGAGGTGGGCTGCTCAGCTTGGTCGAAAGCCGGTGCGTTTTCCACAGCTGGATGGTTGCCACGGGAGATTAAAGGATTCCTCAAGCATCCATAAAAGAGTCAAAGCAACACTCAAGGTTTGTTTTGGACTAACATTGTAACACGGTGCGATGCTCGAAAAGGTGAATTTTACACAACACTGCCCCTTTAAGTAAAACCAAAAAAAAAAGAGAAACCTCGTGTCTGAGGTTTCTATTCAGATAAACAGAAAAGTAAAAGCCTCACCTGAGAGTCTGATATGGACACCCGTTTCGACTCCACCGTGGGCCTGCGAGCCCCTCGAGGGGAGATGTGTGTGTAACCTCCCTCTGACCCCGCCGACAGATAGGTGCCTCTCTCCTGAAGGGATAGCTTCCTGCCGGACAGGTGAGGTCGCAGCACCTGGACCCTCTTGCCTTGAATGTCCTCCTGCTGAGCCTTTCCGTTCTTCACGCCGTTGGCGGATGAGCCTTCGGGGTCTTTCGTCGTCATGGCAGCCATGATGTCGGTGAGACTGCTCGTCTGTTTGGAGGAGTTGGGGTCCAGCCTCTCGCAGCCCGGGTCGCTGCTCATCGCCATGGCGTCCAGAGGGGTGTGATCGAGTACCAAGGAGCACCCAGCAGCATCAATGGGACCTGGGCCAGCCTGCGGTCCTCAGCTGAACTGGAATCAAACAGGAAATGAAATGTGGTAAGAGTTTGAGCTGGGTGATAAGTGATTCAACTGATAAATCAAATTTTTCATTTTAAATGTTGGAAAATCTGGAGGATTTTTTTGAATACAAATGCAAGCCATAGTTTAGGGTGATGTTGGTACGCCCAAGGCCGCCATCTTTGTTTGATAAGCTTATTTTACAACTTTTATTTATTTGGACTTTGAATTCAGGTCAACGCTACGACGGAACATTAGGGGCAGGCTACAACTTTATTTATTTATTTCAAGAATAAAGTCATAATGTTACAAAAATGTTTTCATAATATTGCAAAACATATTTTTTGTACATTGACTCTAGTGTCATTATTTCAACACTAAAGTCCAAATCATGACAATAATGCAAAAGATTAAAGTTGTAAATTTATGAAAACTAAAAAATGTCAAATGAGGAATGACGTTTTACAAGTTTTACAGAAAAGAAAATACTAAATCTTCTAGGACATCAACATCATACAATGGTGTATTAGGGCCATTGTAGGTTTAAAAAAACAAAACAGGAGTAATACACTTTTCACAAGGATTTTGAAAGTCAAAAATTTGTTAGAAAAGACTCCAAAATTTTGAGATTAATAGAAATTATTGCGAAAAAAAAAAACTTGGAAATTGCATGAATCGCACAGACCGAGCTGCTTGTGTCAGATCATGATAACTCTATCCAAGCTTTCTGCTTCTGGTAAAATTATATCTGTATTCTGTGAATATTATAACTATATTCTTGTGCTTGAAGAAAAATTCTCATATCATGGTCTTAATGATAGGAATAAAAGCCACTTTTTAAAAATATTTTCTTTCATTTGTCATTTTTTTTAGTTGGCAGTAAAAGCGAGAGAAAAAAATATGATTCTATAAAATATGCTGTTTGTATATGAATAAGTGCAAGAGATCTGCACCTGCAGGAGTGACTCAAAGCTCAAAAACAAGTTTGTATATATTTACAATATTACCGATTCATTTAAAACGCTCTTCTAAAATGCCTCGGTGCCCGTTGGTACCAAACTGTTCACACAACTAAAGCTCAACAAGTAAAGCCGATCGAAGCACCAACGCAAACCAGAGGCTGGAGTTTAATTAAGCGGTCTGATGCAAATAGGAAATGTCATCGTCTTGTGTATGTGGGTGGCCTGGTGGGTCAAGTCCCTTACTGTAGACATGTGCTCATTAATTCAAACAAATGTCAGAAATAATAAAAAGCAACCCCTTTCATTGAAAAGTTAATTAAATGTTATGCCTTCGGTCATGACCCACTGTAACCCTGTCAAATACACAATGCCAGTCTGACATGAAGCTCAAATTTGGCTGAATAACCAAAAATTTGTTAAGTGAGTTCTAGCCAGTCATACATAAAGAAAAGGACGTCAGATGTAGAAAAAAAAGTAGTAAAACTCTCTCCAACATCTGCTTCAGGTTTTAGAGAACAGAAGTCTCCGTTACGTAGGCAAGTTTCTAGAAAAGAAATCCAAAAGTGAGACAAGGAGGCTGAATGCAAGGTCACCTTGGAGGTGTTCAGGAAGTGGGCCATGTTGCAGCTTGCTATTCCTGAAGTGTGTCAGAAAGGTACAGTCACACACAGCAGTGATGTGCTCCTGGATCTCAAGGTGGATTGCAGTTCTTCATCCACCTGACTGTCTTTTCTACACACACTGGCGATATGAACTTAAAAGTTTTATCACAATATTATGTTGTTACACTATTGTGATGACAATAAGAGTGACAAGAACTATTATATACTTATTTTTTAGGTAATTACATGACTGTGAATGCATGACATGGTAGTAACAACCTCACAAACACTCGTGTTCCTTGGAAAACATTCTCATTTGTAAAGTGCTTCACAAAAAGAAGTATGATTTGTATCACTACGTTGCATTTAATAATATTTTCAAATTTAGTTGATATTTATAAATACTCTCATGGAACAGTTTAGAAAATAGTACAAAATTTGACAAAATGAACAGGTTTTTTTTTTAAATATGAAATTTATCATGAAGGCGATAAATTAATTTTTTTTATCATGACATGAAATAGATCCCGATAAAGGACAAGTGATACTAACTGAACATTTTATTAGGTATATATAAACTGATATTTACACAAATACTCACTAAAACTTGATAAAAGGTTGGAAAATGTTATCAAAAATATAAATAAATTGATTAAAGCGTTGTTCCATCAGGACTTATGCTGCTTGGTGTTGTTTAGAATTGCTTGATAGTGGGGGAAAAAGAACATTGTGATATTTTTATAAACTACCTTATTTCGCCTTATGATCTTGCAACAACACTGTCGGATCCAAACTTTAAAACCAAGCCATAATCAGCTCCTTCCACCATTAGTTCTGCAAACGGTGCGCTGCTGTGCGACGCGTTTAATTTGTAGTATGAACAACTACGCAGAGAAAGTCCGATAACAGCAACGAGGAAAAGCAAAACAAAACAGTGCTTCATTTTCCCCCGTTGCCAGAAGACAGCAACACATTCAGAATGTCGAAACGGAAAGAAAAACTGCTTTGAGCCAAAAGGTCTGGCCTTCACCAACAGTCCCTGTCGCTTCACCTCTGAAGTCTACGGGCTTTCTGCAGATAAAACAAACCCTTGAACCATCCGCCATCACAGCAGGAAGCGCCACATGGTGGGAAGTAAAACCATTTAATGACACCAGCGATGTAACGTGACAGCGACTCTGTTGGCTCATGTGACAAAATGGCCGCTCTCATCCATTACTCAGACAAGTTTAATGACTTGAAAGGGATGTCGTGTGGAGAAGTGCTCGTCAGGGCCACGATCGCCCTGCGGCACACGCGCACATCAATGTCCACCCGATTCGGTTTCCGAATGGCTGTTATTTCAATGATATACGCTGCAAGAGCAGGAAGAGTCCTTTTAACCACCTGCAGCGAGGGGGAAGTGCATTGTCTTGAGTTCTGACTCACTTGAACGACAACAAAGAGGAACTGTCATATTTTGCTAATTCTCATCCCAACTGGTGATAATGCGTCTCCTGAAACGGGCTCGCTCTCTCTCTGCTGTGGCTCCACTCAGCGAGCGGCATGTGGGAGCGATATCCTGGAGGCGGTGGGAGGCGGACAAGTCCTGCTCTGGTCATTAATTTTAGCTGCGCTGAGACTTTCTATTGGTTTACACAAGCGCATTAAGCTGGGTTTTTATTTTTTGTTCCATTAGGACTAATATTTCATCTCACATGGGACCTTTTTATATTTGCAGCATCAATCCATCTTGTCAATAATTGTTTTTCAGTTGAAATGGACCGGCTGTGATGTTTGCTCTGTCCCAACGCTTCACAGATGCTCGTAAAAAGTATGAGTTTGGTCGTGTACTGCAGTGACTTTCTAGATTTAATAATAATAAAATAAATAAATTTTTTAAAAAAACTGAGGAAGCAACTTCCGTTTGTTTATTTTGTTTTAATATGAGGTGATTAAACTCAACCTTTTGCATCAATTCAATGCCAGTCCCCAAAGCTTATGGCACTGGAGTTGAACCAACAACTTTTGTTGGTTTACAGAGCATATTCACCTCAAGCTTTGTATTCTTTCTTCTAGGGCTCTTGAAAATGTTCCTATTGGCATACAGCATGTAGCAAACACCAGAGACAATTAGAGTAACAGGGATGAATGGCCTGTAGCCACGAGGAGAGATAAATTGATTTGGTTTCCATTTGTGAGCCACTTTTACCCCTAACCTGCTTTCAATCATTTTTTGGCTCTGTGCTGACATCAAATCCAGCCATCCTGGTCCAAATTATGGTTTGAAATGCTTAACTGGAGCAAATAAATCAGCTGTGTGAAATAGAAAGTACACCCTCCTTCTATCCTAAGCTTTTTTACTCATCAGAAAAAACAGCCAGTCCTTACGGGGTTCAAGAATTAGTTAAATAGAACCTCAAGATAATTATCCTTTTATGTCCTAAATTTTAAATGTCTGCTTGGATATTTTTGCTTATTTTAATTGTAAGCAGTTCTTTAAATGTCCTGTTAGTAAATCTATTTCCCCATTTATCCAAAACAACTGGAACTTTCGATATCTAGCAAGTTATTTTCAGAATTTATTGTCTATTAAAAGAGCGCCCCTCAGAATTATTTCACCCCCTGGGATGAATTTACCATAATAACCCGTAATAATATTGGCTGGAAAGCGCAATGTCTCCTCTTTCAGAAACTGCTGGAATTTTTCAGATGGTGCAAACTGTGGAGGAATTACAGTTTAGTACTCAAAGGTTTAAATAAAGATTGAAAAATCTGCTTGTGTAAAACTAAGTACACCCCACGATTCACGGGGACACCTGGCTTGAATAAATGAGGAACACTTGATGACACACAGATGAGGAAATGTCCCCATTTCAACTACAGCAGAGACAGCAGAGCATCGACTCTCAAGGGCTGAAAATTGGATTCACTGCTGCAAAGCCACCTTTCACAACAATTTCATTTTTACTTTTTACGCTGCGCCACATTATTTCAGTCACGTTTAAAATATCATTTTTGAAATTATTTAGATTTTATTATGTTCTAAAATTCTGTAATGGATTGGTGACCAACCCAGCCTCTTGCCCAATGACAACACCAAATGTCCATACATAAGCAGGTCTAGACAATGAATGAATGAATGAATGGACGGATGTCCAACAACTAAAATAAGTGTAAGGGTAAAGAAATGTCTGGGCATTAGTTGAATTTTTCCTCAATGAATAAAGTAGTGCCAGCAGTCATAACCAACATCAGGATTGACAGATTATACAACAAAATAGCCACTGAAAACGTCAATGTTCAGTTCAGTTCAGTTGCCATTTGTCGCTTGGCACAAAAGGGCAGAACGGCCAGCCAGACCTGCAGGCAATATTTATGTTATGTGATGCTTTGATTGTCAGACAACCCCATATTTATTATTGCAAAGGTAAAAACAACCAAATTCTACCTTTGTTCAGGTTGGAGCTCGATTGACCTGATGTTAGTGAGCATTCCCTGAGTTTGAGAAAGGCTCTTTCAGCTCTCTACCAGTTTCTATGTTCAGTTCGCTGGTGTATTCTTGTGAGCAGGGTAATGATGTTCCACTAAAGTGAATCAGTCCATCTGGAAAAAGAGCTTTATAAGTTGTTTTGCTGCTGAACTGTTTTCTTTCACATATAATTTCCAATAGCAACTAGGACAACAGCGGACATAACTAATCATTAAATGACACCAGGGCAGTCAGATAAATATAGTGAAATTTGCTTCCAACAGGTTTTACAACTGAAGAGTTTACTATGCAATAAAGTGAGTCAGGTGACTTAAAGCTACAAAGTCTCTTTTAAAGACGGTGGCACTGAAAATATGTTTCTCTATGCTTCAGAGGACTCTACATCCCAGTGAGAATCATGAATTCATTCGCACTCAAAGTCCAGTAAACTGCAGTCAAGCAAGAGAAATTAAATGCAAAACATTCTCCCTTAAAATTGAAAGTGCCCTCTGAATCGCTGAACTTTGATCGGGTTTTGGGGCTTTAGAGATTGAGCTAAGCGATAAACATTTACAGTCCCTCCCATTCGAAGATGCTTGCGCACATCAGGGAGCCTGATTGCTGTACATGTTACTCCCTGGTGCCCCGTTTGCACTGGTTTCAATATTTATGCCTGGAAAGTCACTGTATCGGACTTTAACAATACACAAACCCTGCTACATGTAGCACTCACAGAACAAAAGCAAAAGGGGTTAAAAAGATTATCAGAAAATGAACCGCAGCAATAACAAGACATTTAATTAAGGAGCAATAACATCAGACTAAGTTTAGTTTGAATATTTGCCAACTTACCAAACCACAGCACACTTGTAAATCCACAAGTTACTGACAGAAACATCACAAACCCACAAGTACAACGCATCGTTTTCATTGACTCTATGACTACAGACGTTTACTGCTCAGCATCCAGTATTCCTAGAGTTAGCTGAATGATAGAGGTATTCATGCAGTTACATCAAAGCATAATCAGGGAATAAGCTTTCATTGAAGTCAACACACTGCTGCTGCAGGCTATTGCAGACTACCGACACACTGGTTCCTTGCAAAGACTTTCATACCACTTTTTGTCATACTGTCATATTCCAATCACAAAGCTCAGTCTATTTTGAGAGAAAAACACAAAGTAAGACATGATTCTAAAGTGGAAAGTAACAAGTACAAAAGGCAGTAATACAAGATTTTTTAAAAAATATCTTGCAAGTAAAAATAGTTCATGCTCAGTTCATGGGTCTCATCTAACTAGAGCACCCTCTAGTGGTCCTTTCCCACCAACACTTGCTAGGTGCGGGTGTACTCTGTTCTAAGGGACTTCCGCTATTAACGATTACATGGAACCAGCCCCAGTTTTAGAACCTTTTTCACTGTGGTTACAAGCGTGTCGAGACAGCACTGGTTGAAAGCAAGATGTCACAAGACTGTCAGTCATTGGCTATCGGGTGGAATCAACGGTTGGGTCACAAGATTGACTCCTTTAAACCTTTTCTCCATGGCCAGAGTCGACTCCATTCACACATCCTGAGCGGTTCTGAACGTTTTTTGTAATCACCTCAGGGGTAAGACAGACCAAGTTGTGTGCAACACGCAAGCGATTTGATTGGCAGCAGACTGCTTTCTTTGACTGGCACTTGGATTTTGGAGAAACTGGAAGCAAAATGGGGTACGCCCACAAAATGACATCATGGGAGCGTGGACCACAGCTTTTGCGGGCTCACAACTTCTAAAACAGACTGCCAATGGAGACACCCAACTTGACTAGAACCAGGAAGGAACCTTACAATCATCCAACCCACCATTTGTAAAAGCTCACAACAGGGATTGATTCTTACAGACTAAGCAGAATGTTCAACATAGCTTCCATGTCGTCAATGTTGCATTGTTTTCACGCCGCGCACAGATCACACCGTACTATTTTTCAGACTCTGGGATCGCCCACTTCTTGACGACATTCAGCTCCAGCCATCAAACGTTGTCTTTTGCTTGTTGTTATGCAGAAACTGGCTCCTAGAATAAAGAGTTTTCCCTGCCTGAAGCTACGACCTCCGCGTTCCCTCAGGTTGACGGGGTCCTGTCACATTTCATCTCGCTCAAGTGAAGGATAGGTCACATTAAGTATTCATGAGGAAAACAAAGTGCTAGAATACAAGGAGCAGAAGAGCCAGTGGGAACGTTCACTTGCTGCTCTTGATGGATGATGCAGCAAGACTAAAATGAGAATTTGCATAGCTCCTCTGCATTTACACACACTTACAGCTAAACATATCCCCTCCCACACACACACACACACACACATTTGTACTAATTCTTAATTTTTCTGGGATTTCAAAAGGATTACCCAAGACATTCACACAAGGACGAGGTTTTCCCAGTGTTTCTCCTGGTTGGTTGCAATTATGCTACATCACTGTTGACTGGGTGAGCCTCATCCATATGGAGCAGCAGTGTGCAGCAGCTTAAGTCAAAGAACCCATAATCCATCACACTCTGAGCAACAGGCTCTTTTGCTCTCTCTTTTATCATCTGTGGAATGTGATTGTTTATTTAGTGTCAAAGCCAGTTTATTTTTAGTGGCAACAACAGAAGCAAAATGACACGTCAGGATCCAGAACGGCTCACCAGAACAGAAGCCCAGACGATACAAGAGCACAGCAATCACTCACGGCAAAGTTCTTCTGGACTCTTTTTGGAGCAGTGATGGTGGAACAGAGAGAGACATGGTGGGAAGGACTCAGAGTGGTTTACAGTCGAAACCAGAAGTTTACATACAGGGAGAAAAAACTTTTTTCACCGTGTCTAAAAATAAAAAATAAAAAATTCAGACCAAACATTACTTGCTATGTTTGGTCTGATCACTAGGTCTGTTAAATTACCAAAATATTTTTATTTGTCAAATGCCACAATAAAATAAAACAAAATTACATATAGAACGACTACTTTCACTTTAAACACTGGGGGAAAGTCCAGATGATGATGACATTACTTTCAATGCTTCTGCTATGTTAACAGCCATCATACAAAGCTTGATAGAGGAATGTTGCGTTAGCAGAGCATTAAAAAGAGCAGGAGCTTCTTAAAGAGACAGAGGTCCAATTTCAAGGCATTAAACTGCAAAGTCAAATTTCTTTTAAGTCATATTGATATATACAGCATTTTGTAAAAGTTACTTCGTTCCGAATAAAATGATATCATGACACTGGAAAACATAATATTGCCCCTTTAATTAAATGCACTTGTGTTGTAGAGTGCTTTGAGATTGCATAAAATAAATAAAAAATTATACTGCTAGGAGACAAGAGAGAAATTGCATATCATTTAATGAAGCCTTGGGGGTGATTCAGTCTTGATGACAGCGATGCTGAGTCAGTACTACTTAAAAATAAAAATAAAAACAAGACAATTTCTATTGAGTTAACCTGTCACATACTAATCCCCTGAACACTTTAATTCAATCAGCAGGATTAGCTGCTAACACTATGAAACACAGCTGGATCTGTGAACCTGTCCAACACAAGGTTTGCGCATCCAATCCAACTGATGCGTTGGACAAAAGCAGCCATTGCTGCTCCCCAGGCGAGACAATGCGCACCAAGTCCATGAGCTGTAACCAATCTGACTGAAGGGGAAATAGTCTGGGACAACAATCCCAACCAAATCCAGGGCCACCCTCTCTGAGCCTGGCTGCCTCAGGCGATAATAAGCCCGGGATTACACAGGATGTACGAGTGCAAACTGGCAAGTTGGATGAGCCAATTATTGCTCCTCTGCTAGCGCCGACAATGAGCCTGCAGTGTCCGGCATGGCTGACCTCCCTTTAGTCTAAGAAATGTCTTCTGACCCGCTTCCTTTCCGACACAGAGGGATCTCTGCTCTCGCTCGATTTTTACCCGTGGTATGCCTTGGTTGTGGAGTCGGCCATCTATTTTTAGAACCACCTAGTGCTGGTGTGTGTGTGTGTGTGTGGGGGGGGGGGGGGGGGATTTTTTAATATTGGCCTGCATTTTTTTTTTTTTTATTCAGGGAAACATAATATTTTTCATCTTTATTTGACCATTAAAATTCTCCCCGAGAAGCCCGAGACACCCGAATGTAAATACCTTGGATGCTCTGCTGTGAACCTGCAGAGGATTAATCTGCTGCTGTGGAAAATGAGAAGCCATTTATCTCTCCCCTTGGGAGTAATACTCCAAATCCTTCAGAGAGGAAGAACATCCAATTGATCTCTATGCCTTCTCATCACTTACACAAACCTGCAGGCTACTAGGAAAGTCCTGATGCACGGCGGCTGCTGCTGCTGCTGGCTGAATGTTTCTGCTGTCTAACTGACTGATAAAGTGCCTGGGGAGCCATGACTGGGTAGCCAGCCAACCGATTCAGTTCTCGCTATCTTTTAATCCAGGAAGGAAAAAAAAACAAAAAAACAACCTCAGCACCACCATAACAGAGTCGGTATGCATACAAGGTAAAATTTGTAGACCAGTTTTAAAGGTGTAGAAAGGCTGGCATAGAAATAATAGTGATATATGTTAATGATAAATATTTTATTCTGAAATGATCAGAAGTGCTGCGGTGACTAAACCTGTACATTATTCTGAAAGACATTTCCTCTTTCCTTAGTCTGTTTTATATAGGGCTGAAACGACTAATCGGATTAATCGATTATTGAAATAATCGTCAACTAATTTAGTAATCTGTTAACTGTTTGCTGAAAGAACAACACATTCAGATTAGTTATTAAGCCAGACTGTACAAAAAAAAATACACATTTTGCTTTTAAGATGAAAAATATCTTTTGTCTGTAAAAACCCGGAACTTCTCTAGTCCCCGTTTAAGCTTCACCTAATTCAAATTATACATTTAGAAATATATATATATTATACACCATTTGCTATCCAATTATTAAATTAGTCAATAAAAAAAAATTGGTTTGGTCTGAAAAGTAAAATCAGGCCAATATTAACAACAACCGATATCGTATATCGATATCTGTTCGAATTTTTAATATCGCTGCATCCCTAAAACCTTCAATTCCTCCTCCTCTTGTAAGTAGATTAAAGTTGAAGTTAATTTAACCATAAAAACAAATTGTATATAACAGGCATTCATAAAGCTTGATAAAGTTTTGTGGCTCTAGAGAAATTTTATTTAAAATTTTATTCAAGAGGGCAATTTTTAATGCCATTTGAGCCTTTTCTTCAGCTGGAGCCCATGTTGTAAGGCAGACTATCATTCAACAATAACTACTGTGAGATCTTAATATCACAGACTCCCATTGCAGCACACCCATTTGCAGCTTCTGACTATAAACAATGTTTTAATTAACCTAATTAGCAGCGTGATTGATGTGGCTTTTTGATCTACTGATTTGATTTGGTTCCAGTTGTTCTACAGAAGTAATTATTGCCACTTCTTGACAACTAAAAACGAGCTGCGTCCTCAACTTCTCAGTAAATCCCAAACTTATCAGTCTTTCTTGCAGAATTTAAGATAACAAGGCAAATGGCTTCAATCCTTATCTCTGTAAAACAGGTTCCCAAATGCAACTCTGGCGGTTTTAAAAACCTGAAGACACTCTTGGGGGAAAAAAACAACTAATTGGATATGTGGTGGGGCTCTTTGTTTGAGGAAAAGGTCGCAGACAAAGGAGTAGTGAGGCATCGCTGTGGGCCGACTGCTGGTATCAGAGAGAGGAATGTTTAGCCCACTGGTCCTTTGATGACTCATCTAAATAATGGCAATCTCTAAAGAAACCTGTGCTTGTTTTTCCCCTGACCTTGTGCTTCCACTGCTGCCGCATGAAGCAGAAAGGTTTGAGTCAACTTCCACATGCTCATTAAATTCAGAAGAAATTGTTGATGTTTTTTTGAGTTTATCCTGAAGCAGAGTAAGCAGCTCCAGAAAGCGCTCCAATGAGTTACGTCTTGCGCGCCAACGTTGAGCCCACAAGCAGCAAAATGAGTCAGGAACAGATCAGATGTCTTTGAAAGGTTTCTTTGTGAAGGGAAAAAGCCCAGAGAAGAGACAGGAGAATGGATTTATGCCGGTAGGTGATTCCCACATTCCAAGCCCGCTGTGCATGATATGGTGACCGGCTGGTTAATGAAGCAATGAAACCTTCAATCTGCTTCGCCATGTAGAGACCAAGCACCCAGTGCATGAACAACACTTTGGGTGTTACTGTCTCTCATCACTCCCAGATGGGACCATCTCTTTGCAGAGAAACAAGCTCAGGACTCCCATTAGTTATTATCGTGCGATAAAATTTTCACAAAAGTAAAATGTTTGTTTTTCTGCCGCATCTGTATCTTATTTTGAAGGTATATGTAAACGTTACCATAGCGACCAGAGTCAGAGAGCGTTAGGGCAGAGGTCGAGACGAGATGAGAGGAGTGAAGCTCGTCTGTTTCACACGGCACGATTCAAGGATTGTCGGACAATTTTCCAAACCTCTGTGACCACAGAGCCGATAAAAGTACAACAGGTTCAGTCGGTTCGTGTGTCCAGTCACACGGCAGGAGCAACGCAACACACACGAACCGATTCCAGAAGAAAACCCAGTAAAACCCCCAACATACCATACGTGAATTTAGAATAAACAAACACGGATGACGACGTAGAAGCAGTAGTGATAGTTTGTGGACTAATTTTAAGCGATAAAATCGTAACAAAAAGAAAAAGGCGTTTGATAAAAGACGGTCTTACGTCACCGCGCTTTTTGATTGGCTACTTGTCACGTTCAACAGGCAGCGTTTTGCTCCCAGTCAAGGGAAACCCCACAGGCTGCGATAATCGGGCCAAGACAATGTTGAACATGCCCGATTTTATATTGGGCATATTCAACACACCACCACGTAACACACCGCACACTGCAGGACGTTGTAAAATTGTGGTAAAGGGAAAATCGTGGCAAAAAACCACAAACAAAACAAAAAGGCTTTAGCGGGAACACCAACATGCAGAAGCATTATCTGACGGTTCCTCCCCCTGCCCCCTCTCAGTATTTCCAGTAGAGTCATTCTGGTTATTTTCTCTCTGAAGGATGAAGGCCAGCTTTTTAATCCAGAAATGTGGGGAACGTAAGCAGATTGAGCTGTAAGGCCTTTTCTTCATTTTACGGAGATGTTAAACACCACACTAAAAAAAAATAAAAAAAATAAAAAAACTCTTACTCCCTGCCTCTGTAAAAGCCACAAAGAGAAACGCTGAGGCCAAGGTTGGTCAAGCTCCAGAATTGGAACGGATCTAAAGAATGCCTCACTCCTCCGAAAAAGGTTTCCGTCTGAAAAGGAGAGCACTAGTGTCGGCAGGTTCCCGGTCATATTCAGCTTCCCACTCCTTCAACGATTCAATAGAAAAAGACCAGCAAGCTCATCCACACTGAAGGGGATTTATATGGAACTACTGCAATGACGCCGCTGCAGAAACGGCACAGCGGGCCATGCAGAGAGAAGCTGAAGAGGGAGCAGAGGGTGTTGAGCGCTAAGATCCTTCCTCTCAGCTGGCGAAACCCATTGTGAAAAAAAAAACAACAAAAATCTGTCATCAGAGCAATGAGGGCTGAATTCTTGCCCAGCAACAATTTATCTATTAAGTAATGGCAGGCAATAAGGGGCCACATACAGCTCTAGTTTACGGAGGCAGAGATTTTCTACACATTAGTATTTACTGCTGACAGCCAGACTGCTGCCTTATTTACTGGACTGTATACAGTACAGGGCAAAAGTTTACATACCCTCATTATTCTGGTCCTTCAGTCTTAGGATTTTTAATAAGCCCTTTTTCTCAGGGTGGAACAGTTATACAGCCACCACCTTTAATGAATAAAAAAAAAAACACACACACACACACAAATTGGGTGTATAAGTTTGAATTTCTTGCTAGTTTTTTGAATTTTCAATCTGATCTCTTTAAAACTCGATCAAATGTCCCTCAGTCTGCTCTGGGTTCATTCACACCAGTCCTGCTTAGTTTGCTTCAATCAAACTCGTTCTTTTGACTAAAACGTCTGGTTTGTTTGGGGGAAAAAACTCTGACGCAGGCCAGAAAAGCAAACTCTGGTCTATCTAAAAACCTAACTTTGGTTCAATTGAAGTGAACTCTGGTTTGAATTAATGGCAGTTTGACTTAATATGTGAATGCCAAGTGAACCAGATACTACACCAAAAGCAGGAAGCGGACTATAGTGCAGGGCAAAAACAACCAAAACAAGTGCGCAAGCCGGAGAAATGACTCATGATCTTTTGCTAAAGACAAAGAAAAAATCTTAAAACTGCAAAAAATCTGACGCTACTCCATTTTTGCCTACATTTAGTGAAGAAATTTGCACTGTGCTTTCAGAGGTTTTTATGTTGTGTCCTTCATTAGTTCTTGGTGCAGCGCCACCACAGGCGAGGAGGGGGAGCAAGTTATTCGAAGAATTTGGCTCATTTGACACAGTGCAGCAGGGCAAATGAACACACTGAAAACGGAACAAATGTTGCAATTTCGGTCCCCAACAGAACACCGTCAGGTGTGAAAGCAGTTTTTATTCCAAAAGCAGTTTGGTTGTGTGTTTGCAATCACTGCGACACTCAACAGTCTCCAAGTTTTAACCAGAGTTCAAATTCAGGATTTTGTAGATTGTCCTCCTTCGTCACTTCACCTACTTTGAGCAACGCATCGGCACCACCAAAAGCATTTTGTCACAGAGTTTGCTGAGTAATTCCACTCCAGATAAAAAAAATAAAAAATTACAAATGTTTCATTTAAAGGTCAATATTATTTATTAATATTACACCGACAACGATGAGGAATGCGTGAAAACGTTTCGCTGACACCGCAAGTTCAAACCTAAACATGATGGTACAGGAAGAAAAAGGAGCAGCATAATTACTACTACTTACCCCAAAGGAAAAAAAGTGTGTGAATGAATTTTTAATCAGTTCTCTAAGCGATCAACGATTTTACTTTAATTTATAAACAACAACCCGGATGTGGAGGATTATAAATACTCACCCTGATGGGACAACAAGAGCCATAAATCTAAGAGGAAAAAAAAGAAAAATCAATTTATTTAAGCCAATAAAATTATGTAGAACTGACAGGTTCATGTAGCAACCAAAAAGAAAAACCCTCCACAATGTGCAGTACTGCAGAATTTGAATAAATAAACCAATTCCAAGAAGAGATGACTGCAGCTGCAAAAAGGTTCTGTTTATCTTCAGATAAACAGAACAACATATTGTGTTGTTGCGAGTCAATGCTGGTCTATTTCTGCAAAAAAAAAAAATAAAAATAAAAAATCCAACTTTCTTTGTGCAGATTTGTGAATAATCATTTTTGCTTCCTCTATCTAAAAAAAAAAAAAAAAAAGTAAAGAGTGTCCCAAGGTCAAAGAAAGTTAAAAGCACTCTCCTCGAACGTTTGTGTGCAGGCTTAAATATGCAAATCATCCTCCTTTTTGGAAGAACATGAAATCCTGTTTAGGTGTGGAACGATTGTGTAAAAGTGGAGAGAAGGCAGAGTCTGAGGGGTCCAATATCCCCCAAGAGGGGAGAAAAACTGTGACAGGTAGCGAACAGAGGAGAAGCTTCTGTCGGAGGAGACGGTTCGGACAGCACACATTGGTTGGTTCTGCTGTTATCCAACAACAGCAGATGTCTGCAAATATCCGACTGAACAGCATCTGGAGCTCCCGGAGGAGAATCAGACATTCAAGAAGTGCTCCTCATTTCCTGTGGACTGGGTCACATTCTGTTGTTTCTTCTTCCACCGTTTCAGTGTCTTATCACTGAAACCTCTGGGTCGTAGATGTGGCCCAGTGGACGAGAAAAGCGTTTGTTGAAAGAACGTCATATAAAGTCTAACTTCAATTTCTATGGCATGGATGCAAAAACCTTTGAACACTGCACATCACAGTAAATAATATCAGTCCCATGGTAAGGCATGGTGGTGGCAGCATCATGCTATGGAGGTAGGGAAGCTGGTCAGAGTAGCTTCACTGAAAAAAAAAAAAAAAACTGTCAGATACTTTAGGTCTAGTTTTGCACACTTGAAATAAGACAAAGCTAACTTACATGTAACCGTACAGCCAGAAATAAGAGCTTGATGCAAGTAAATAATTTCTTAATATTCTGAATTAAAGTTAAACTAGAGGCTCAGGGAACAAACATGCAAAAACTGTCCATTCTCAGTTTTTGGTTTTCCTCTTTTCTGCTCACAAGCTGCACCGTTTAGATATTGCCCTGAAATTAAACATGTGCTGATGATATTAAATAGCATCATGCAAGCAGGTACCTCCAATACACATGCTAATGAAAAGTGGGGAGAAGTGCGTGTGTGCGCGAGTGTGGGCATGGGTCTGCATGTGTGTGTGTGTGTGTGTGGTTGCTTGACGGCACTTGATGAGGTTTAAGTGAGAGATCTAAGAAGGCCCTAAATCCTTGCTGGTTGTGTTTTGAATAACCAAGGCTACAATGCGCCTCACATGGAGTGGAAAGATGAGAACCTGGAAATGTATTCACGTGTGGATCCGCTCTCTCCTTCTACACCTTGCCATCCCAATAAACTGAAGCTTACAGTGATGCTCTTAAAGCCTAGCTGACATCAAAAATTATATTTTCATCAAGACGATGTGGAAATATGAAAGGTAGCATTTAAGCGTAAGAGCAGCCTTACCTCTTTGACATATTAATTGCACACAAAAAAAAAAAAAAAAAAAAAAAAAAAAAAATCAGGGTTCTGTTAGATTTTTTTTCTTATAGTTAATATTCGTTCAACTTTCATTTAAACTTGGTGGCTTATTTCTAAATTACACGGTAAATATCCAACAGAAGTGGCTAATCTGATATAAATTAGAATTGAATGCTGCCCTATGTTGGAGCTCATTGCATGTTTTCTGACACCGAGTCACCAAGAAACAGTCTGAGGCTCTATTTAAAGGGCAAATTCCCACATTTAGGAATGCACCTGGAGAACAGAAACGGAGATAAATAAAGACAAATGTCAACAGCAAATCTATTCCTGCAACTGTGTGCAGAAGTTGTCAAAAATGCTTACAATGCAGGTAAAGCAGGTGTATTGCTTAACGTATTTTTGTTCTCACCTTCAATTCGTCAGATTAAATTTAGGTTGCTGCAATGAAACCATGAGGGAGTTAAGGAGGCACGGTTAAAATGGTGCAAATAAAACCGCTTAGTCATTAAAACTCCCACCAAAGTGGAGACTTGAGAAAAGTCTGCATTTGTGTTTGCGCATGTATATGGGAAAACGAAGACTGTTGCATTACAGTCTGCGTCAAATAATGCATCAATATTTCCACATGCTTGCATTGACATAATACCTAATCGATAGTTTCCAGTGTTCTATCAACTGTATATGCTAATAGGCTACTTAATCGTAGTTCATAAAAGGAAGTCATTATTGTTGTTTTTTCTGGATAAAACTCCCAGACTAATTAGGCAAAACTAATCAGCAACATTAATCATAATGTGTAGACCAAGACCTAAATATTATCTTTATTTATATGCATTTCTTCATTGGAGTGCAAAATCAAAATGTCTGGTCAAACAGGAAGGATGTGCAATTAAAGCACATCCTTTAATTGCACATCCTTTAATCGCCTCTCCCGTTGTTGACGGCAGAGGCGATTAAAGGATGCAACACGTGATCCTCCGTGGAAGCAAAGCGGTGGAGTACGACTTGTTTGCATGGAACATCAACAGACTGCTGAAGATGGCTGCTGTATGCGTTTTGTAACTCGAGCTGCCTCGTTTTCACACACACCTTCATAAAACAAATTATTTTACGCAAAGAGCAACTGCAGGCAATGCGTCATCGGTAGAGTTTATGGAGAACAAATCCAAAGAGCTGCAAGAGTGCAATTTCTGCTTTTCAGTCAAAAAATATTTTAATTAAATTTAACATTGTTTCAACTCGTATTGCACAATTTTCTCCAACTAGTCATTGTAGAGCCTCACGGCTTCTCACGGTTGCTCATCATTTTCTTGATTCTTTTTTTCTTTTTCCCAAAGAATAATCTCCAGTGGCTCCACAGTCGTCCCCAGAACAGAACCAGCCTCCTTCATCTGGTGTGTGTGCCTTCTTAAGTCCATTGCTGTCATGCTGTTGCCTCTACGGGTGATTGCACAAAACAAACTAAGACAGTCTGGTCTTAGCTTGTCTATCAGAATTTACCTCATTTCACAGTAATAATCCCAGAACAACCTGTGTAAGAGTTCGGATCAGCAGGACGGCGATATACGGAGCAAAAATCGAGAAAGATCTCCACGCTCCAAGGTGAATCGTTGGAACGTGATTTCAGAGAGTTGTGCTAAACTTTTGAAATCCAAAAGCACTATACGCAATTTATTTCCCAAAAATGATCAAAAACCACATTTATAAACAATTTTCTGTGATTTACCATTAAATGCAACAAGCATGTCCACAGTGGCCAACAAGTATTATTTATGTTCCATTGAAAAAATGTTTTCCTAAATCTGTGACAGGTGGACAAGGAGGTATATTTTGTCTAACGTTGCACGTACTGGATAATCGTAGGGGCTATCTGGCAGCGAGTTAGCTAACAAGGTAAATTAATAAATTGTATTAAATGTGTTGTTTACTTAGATGTTTGTTTTCATGACTTATAAGCATAAGTAGTTTCTGGAGGCTCTGACCTTTTTTTTTTTTTGTCCGATTACTCAATTAATCGCCAGAATAACCGACAGAATACTGATTACTAAAATGATCTTTGGCTACAGGCCTAAAGAAGAACACTTTCTACAGATAGCAATCACTAACTGGATGCTAATCAAAAATGAATGCATTTTAAATGAGCAAAACCTTTTAGTTTTACAGTATTTGCCACATTTCTGAATATTTTCTGACTGCTCACAGTAAAATTAGAAAGAAAATGTTTGAATGCTGTTCCTAATTCTTATAGTGCTTAAAAGGAAGCTGAATTTGGCTAATATTGTTAAAATCTACTAACTTAAAGCTCAGAAATCATCCACCAGACTCTTTATCCATGGATCTCATTCATACAAACACACCCAAAGAGCTTCCAGGAACTTGGGGGCCGATTCCACAGAGGAGAGACGGCAGCCGGAGTTGCAACAATAACAAGCGCGGCGACAGCGAGTGTACAGCTGCGCTTTGGTGTCACGGATGCAAGATTGAATATTGTGAGACTTTAAACACAGAAATGTTTGCTTTGGATACAGCAGGCATGTGCTTCTGGGAAAGCACGCTTTCAGTTGCACATGACAGGTTGTCTTCCTACCTCTGCTTCAACTGCACTGTCAATCGAAGGGGTTTTTTTTGTTTGTTTTTTGTTTTTCGAAAAAAACCTATTCCCTGCCTGGCCTGTGGTGGTGCTGCACCAAGAACTATTGAAGAAAACAACAGAAAAACCAAAGAAGAAGACGGGACAGCAACTTCCTTATTCCAGAAATGTTAACAATAATGGAGCAGTGTCAGATTTTAGCAGTTGTAGAATTTCTCCTTTGTCTTTGGTAAAACAGCATAAATACATGTGATGATAATAAAAATGAAAATGGCTGCCATGCAGTGTAAAGCCACAGTTGACACCAACCAGCACAGAGCTGCATGTTAGGCCAGAGTCCAACTCTCGCTTGCATGCCAGACTCATGTGGGCGGAGCTAACCTTTACATAATACAGGTGAGAAATACCTAGCCCTGCATGCACAGCTGTCAAGAAGTGAAAAAGCAGCTAATCTAAATAAGACATCACTTTAAACACACCGTCTCCACAGTCAGACACGGTGGTGGCAGCATTGTGCTGTGAGAATGCAAGATGCCAAGAACAGCAGATCCTTAGGGAATGAAAGGCAAAACAACGCACAGTGCTGCGCAGAATTTTTTACATAATGCAACTGTTCAAACATCAAAAGAGACGCTACTGATTTCTGTTTATGAAGGAGATTTGCTTAAGAGGCGGGAAGATCTCGAAGGTGTCGACACTTCCTTCTTTAAAAGACGGCTTCAGTTGCGTGAAGAGAGCCGATGCCGTGCCACAGCCTTCAGCACATACAGCAGAAATAATAAAAAGGAATAGACCATAACCAGCTTTCAGCAATAGCTTCCTCTTGTCTCTTTTTTGTTTTTTTTGTTTGCCTTCTCTTTCCTCAAAATTGCACCATTCTGCAAATGTGCACAAAGCCAGCCGGACAAAATGAAAGCCGCTTTACTTGCTGCCAAATTGTTCCAGTTGGAAAAGCCCTCTAAAGTTCACGGAATCCAATCAAGAAATCCATATTTTTTTTTTTTCCACGTTATGTCTCTCTGTGCCGTCTGTGACATTCACGGCCCATAAAAACAACAACAACCAAAAAAAAAAAAACTGAAGGCGAATCATTTAACGAGTCCAAAAGAGGGAAGTCGAGCGGCTGAACGCCTGACAGCCACAAACGCATCGGCAGTGTTGCAACACGGCCTCTGAGCAGCTCAGCTGAACTCATTTGATGCATGGCCTCAGGGGATGGAAGCTGTCACACTGCCAAGCTGGTTTTCTGTGTGCAAGAGCAGGAATCATGTCACATTCTGCCGCTTCCGCTGGTCTGAGGAGCAGAACAGAAGCGTTATGCATTACATGTCAGTCATGTACTCAGTGGAAGTTCTCGCATGAATGCTGCCCCTCCTTCAGCCCACCCCACCCACTCAAACTCCCCCAGTGAATCGCTTCGTCAGCATTACCTTCTGCTTCAATATGTCTTATTACAGGCACGCAGAAAAATTAAGCATCCTCCTGTAGAAACTAGCATGTTAATGTGTTGAATGTTAAGTTCCCCATTGATTTTCTTTTATTTACAATAACTTAACTGAGCTGAGCAGTTGTTGTGCCTGGTAAATAATAGCTTACTTTAGTCAGGAACATAAATTGGTTGCATGTAAAAACGAACCAAAATAATTTCTGTAGTTAATTTTCGACAATTTTTGGACAGATACGGCAAATAAAATTCTCAAACTATTACCACATACAGAATTTGATCTGTATGATTCTAACTACGTTTACCAGTCCTTTATGAATGTTAAATATGTCACATTTTTAAATCGAAAGGAATATCAAATTCATTCCAATTCGCCATTTCTAAACCTCTGAAGCAAAAGAAAATCTAATCCGTGGATGGATTTTTTTCCTTCCCCCTCAGGGAAACCCCTTGTTGACTTGGGTCCCACAAGCAGCAGCTTATCTTGCTTATACCTTGGGCTGGCCCTGCTCTCATTTTGCAGAATGGCTGAGCACTACCCTCCAGCCCTTTCCAACTTATGAATATATCAAACCTGCAGAACCGGTTAGATGAGCCCCAGTTGAGATAGACATGAAGCTTCCCCTCATCAGTTTGATGCAAATGTATCGTCCACTGTGGCTTACAGTTATTTCTCAAAGAAAAAAACAAAACACTTTGTTACAAAAAGCGCACACCACAGAGTTTACACGCAGGAGGCCCCGTAAATGTGCACATCAGGGTTTATATCTAGGAATTATTTCAGCAGTACCTTTATTGCCAGCCACACGCACACACGCACACATTCAGCTACCCTATGAGGGGGAAGGATCCCTTCATGCCAGGTGCATGACACAGATCCACACCGTGCAAGGTGCCGCCTGCGGGACTCCGCCGTGCAGAAAGTGGGTACAAACTGCCGAGCATCCCGCCTCTTCCCGGTATGTGCGGTGAGTGAGAGCCAACCGCAATACATTCATTACCCCCCAGAAATGTGTGCAAGGTGCAGAACGCGAATGCACCAGGATTTAAAAAAAGAAAAAAGTTTCACTCACCCCCTCCAAACGGGATCCTGGAAGCTCTCCACCGGAGGGAATCCGGAGGGATGTCCCGTTAGGATGCTCCGCGCCTCTCCTCACAGCCGAGCGGGGCAGCGGATGATCCGACGGGCTTCGGAGCTCTAGGTGTGTGGTAGGATCGGCTCCTGACAGGAGCTGCGTCCCATGCTTCACGCCCTCTCTTCCGGAAAAAACGGACAAGGCAGCCTGCGCGCCCCCTTTCCCTGCGTCTGTTTACATGTATGAGTGAAGCAGGCGGAGGGATCGCTACTCTCGGTTTGTCTGGTTGCTGCACCGCTGCAGCGGAGAGGTTCGGAACAGCACCGGCGGGGAGGGCGGGGGTAACCCACAAGCACTTTCTGATTGAGTCCGACTGCTTTCGTCGCGCGTCGGCAAGCGAACGGATCCCAACAACTTTTATTATTCGAACAGGAATCCACCCGTGGGTCCTAAAATCCGCCCACTTCGCGCAGCGTAATCACCCGAAGACAAGCGCTGCTGTGAAGCACCAAGGATTCGCGTCCAGCAATAACTCGACTCGGTTTCCGTCTAACCAAGCACGTGCGCTGAATTTCATAATAAGCTTTAATACCGCACGTGCCACGAAGTCCAATCTTCCATATCGCGCCTCCATTAAACACTGGACTACGTGGGGTTTAGGGCAACCAGCGCCCCTAGTGGCAAGCTCCCGACGATATTTCCAGAAAGCCAGGATTCCAATGAAGTTCCGATTAGTTCTGCAGAACCAGGAGAATCAAAGCCTAATTACTGAGCTCTGCTGAGCCAGCTGGACATGACACGGCTGATTAGGCTCCAGTATAACAAACCTGGGTTTAAGTAATCAATGTGTTTAGATTCTCAACAACTCATTCAATACGTTTACTGTGATTTCTATAATTTGTTTATATAGTGCCTTGAACACCTTCAGTTTTTTTTTTCCAACAATAATCACTGGATTTTATGCGATAAAGCAGCACATAATTGTACACAATTAGTATGACGCACTATTTTGTGAAAGGGGATAGTATGATGTAAATTTCATGCTATATAAGTCTTCTGGCCTGTTCACTCTGACACTCCTAAATTAGGTTTCAGAAACCGTAACAATTAAAGGAAACACTTTTGTCCTTATTTTTAATTAAATGAAATGACATCAGACTTTTACATATCACGTCAGATGCTTTACATGAAATCAGTCATTTCCATTCATGCACACATTCACACGTTGATGATGACAAGCTACTGGATTGTAGCCACAGTCTACAATATGTAAAGGTTGCTATATGGTCCCATCGGCCCTTCTGACCAAAATCAGCAGGCAAGGTGGATGAAGTGAAGTTAGGGTTAGATTTGTCTACAGCTGTAGTATTATAAGCACCTACATTATAAATTATTCATAACTTACGGCTGCATCAAAGAACTACAAAATGTACAAATGCAAACCTATCAATATGTGATATGTGGTTACTCTGGATGAGTAAATTGTGGATGTAGCACAAAAATTATAAACAAAGTTCGATGGTTGTAAATACCTCTGCAAGTTACCGTAAATAGTTCTGACACATAACGTGGTGTGTAAAGAGCTTTGCCCTTTTCGATGACCCGGGTTCAACCGAGCTCCAGCCGTCAGCCAGATGGCCTCATATCTTTTCTCTAGATTACTTTGATCTACAGAAACTCTCACGTCAACACAATGGCAGCTGACAGTTCATATGAGGTTTCCTTTCTCTTGTTTTCACAGCGCAGAGCATCATGACCAGACAGCTAAGAGTTCTGCGGTCTCATCTGATGCTACTTATGTTTTAAGCTACTTTAAAAAGAAAAACCTTTCATCTTACAGTTGTTTTTAAAAACAACAAAATGTCCTGTTTTGAACTTTGACCTTTTACCTGCCAACTGAGGCCTGTAGAGTCTGGGACGTGTCTTTTGATGTTTGAGCGATCACCCGGTGGTTTTTTTGGGGGGGGTTTTCTCCAACAAGAAATCACCTAAATGCTTCAGACCAGCATACTGCTAAACTAGTCTTTTACATTTTATATCTTGGAGGATTTTTATTGAATTTTCAGATCAGAAAAGCACTAAAAATACCAACAATATACTTTATTTTTATTATTATTTTTTTTGGTCTTGTCATAAGATTAGAAAGTATTTTCCACAAACATCAACCTCCCATTGTAGAAAATGTACCCTTACTTGTTCAAACGTTTTGTGTCTCTCTACTTAAAACCAAAAGACAGAAGTAACATTTCAGTTCTTCAAAAATAACAACTAATTTCCTATATAAAAAAATATATATAAGTTGTCTTTTTTCGAAAGATAATGTGATATTTGTGGCTATAAACCAGTTTACCAGCTGGATTGAATGCATAAATGGCTCTTTGGGTTGCAAACCTCTGGTGTAGAGAATGCACAGCTGCATGGACATGTACAAAAAATATAAGAACTAAACACATAAATATCTTGATCTTGTTGCTCCTCACAGTGACGCGGCACAATGAAATCTTTGTTGATTCCCATCTGACGTCCCGTATTTGTGCTTGTCGTCTTAGTAGAGATAACTCTACATGTGTTGTCGGTTCAACAAGCATGTCTGAGCTGTGTGACAGCAGCAGTGGATCGCTGACAAAACAAATGATCCCCACCCTCCTCTGTCAGACCTACACTTGTTCAACCACCAGAGCATGGATCCCACGACGACGGAGTCCATCTCAGAGCTAGCTTTGCAGGGCCCTTGTTGTCGTGAATCATCCGCTAAATAAAAAAAATAAAAGCTCAGAGATGCTCCATTCTGAGAATCCCCACTCCCACCCCCGACTCAGAACACTTTAACTGCATGTTAATTAAGCTGCTGTTCCGAAGAGCATGCGCTACTTTTCCTCCTATCATCCACAGTACCTAGAATGTTTCCACCTGCTCCCTGGATGTTGTGGGGGGGGGGGGGGGGGGTTTTCAGACTCCCAGTGTAAGTGTTGGTTTCTGATCATCACTGTGGGTGAAAGCTGTATGGGATGAAATCTCACAAAATCCACTATTTGACCATCATATTTCAATCAGCCACTTTTCAACTTACTGTCAGTAAATGAGTGAAGGGCGACTGATTTTGAGTCAAGACTTTGACCCGAACAGTGTCTGAAGCAGCTGGTCATGTCAGCGGTTTATGATCAATTAGTCTTTTAGAGGAATCCGCTGCTTAAAGGAACAGCGCTGCTATCCGTGATGGGCGGTTCAGTGAAACTGCTTCTGCTTCCCAGATGTTGACTTTTAATCCACCTGCATTAAATGAGATAACATGGGCGCCATGTTCTCTGAAAAACACAAACTGAGCTCCCTTAGACTAGCCAGCAACAATTAGCAAACCTGGTGGTGCTGCCTACCTGCTGAGCTCATTTTGCAAGCTACATCGCAATGAAATGCTGGTAAAAACACTGTTAAAGGGTTAACAGAGGAGCCATGTTGTGATGACTTCCTGATGGCAGAGATTCAGAAACAGCAGGAGATTTTAAAGACACAGAGGCCCAATTCAAGGGTTAAATTACCAAGGCGGATTTCTTTTAAGTCATATTTGATACATACAGCCTTTTTATAACAATTGAAGGTATATAGTTACAAAATTGTGCTAAAAAATTGCATAATGCTGCCCCTTTAAGACTATGTAGCAGGGTTTTTTAAGGATATAAGAGAAACACAGGTTCACCAAACTTCTAATATCAAGGAATAAACTAAACAGGATAAAAATCATTGACATAAACAGATTTAAGCTCCTTTTTGGTTATTGCGTTGATCCTAGCAGCGTTGTCTGGCAGTGCCATTCCAAAGCTACACTTATTCATAGTCCAGACTAGTTTTCCGATAGGGAATGAGCTACCAAGCACAGTCAGAGCAGAGATGTCCTTTACCTTCAAAGCCTCTGACTTTTCGCTAACAAGAAAACCAACACCGCTAACACCTCCCGTACACACCAACACCCTTTATTCATACTTAATTTGTACTTCTGCTTCTGTTCTGCTTAGTGAAGATATTTACCACTTATGAAGCGAGTCTAGACCTCGTTAGTTTCAGCCAATTGCTCTTTGAATAAAGCTGTTAAATGACATAAAACTCCACCATTTTCTCCAATGTGACAAGCCGGCGTTCTGCGACGGCTCTCCATTATATTAGTCGATTTTTCATCTTTAACGCCAAAGCAATTGGCCAACATGAGCCGTGGCTTACAGGACCACTTTCCCATCTCTGGTGAGGACGTGTTAAAAGTTCATGGCAAGTTCATTCAGTTCCTTGGCAACCGCCTCAGTCTCGCAGCACACCAGGCTGAGAGTCCGTCCTCACAGCACAACGACCCAGTTAAAGTTGCTTCCTGTCTCGACCCACCAGGTGGTTTGGACGCTGGTCCTCTCAGAGCCTGGTGCTCTGTAGGCAGAACTGGTTTGTTTTCGTAAGGAGACGTGGTGGAAGCTGTTCGAAACACAGCCATGTATGAGCATACTGAGTCGGGCCCCGTGGGACCAGAGAGGCATGCTGCGTAGCCAGATCATTATCAAAGATGTCCAGCTCAAGGAAGGAAAGTTATCTAAAAAGGAGACGTGTAAGAGGGAGGGAGAGAGAGAAAGAGAGGGAGAGCTGCAGTCAGTTTTTAGAAACAAACAAACAAACAAAATGTTGAAGACAGGGCCGGATTTACAAGGCTGTGGTCCCTGGGCTGGAGTCGGTTTTGGTGCCCAATCAGCAAAGGAAAAATTATTTTATTAATGGAAACTACAGTTCATTAATATGTCATCCTTTACATCAGCAGGTATGATATGCGACACAAAATTATTACTGCATCATTAATTAGAGTGGCGACCACACAATTTAAATATCTGAATAGGAAATGGGAGTAGATACATTTGTGTTATTCCCACACCTTTTTGAGCTAAATGCTTTCTTTTCTATGTCTGAATACAGAATTATTATATAAAACATGAATTGGATGACTCAATGTCCTCTTGTCCTCACTGTCTATATTTATGCATAATCAGATTTATAGTTTTCCTTTTTTACCTACAGATGGGTGTAATATGTGTTTTCTTTTTCATGTGGCTCTAAATATGGAAATAACTGACTGACTGATGCATGCTAGGTTGAACACGTCTCCTAGCCATTAATAAAAATCTCAAAAATGTTAACATATCTCACTTAATTTGGGCCTATAAGTTGTATATAAAGTAAAATTTTAGCAAAATACGCATGCATAAATACATAAAATAACTAAGTAAATCGAAACTTTTGCTCCTGGGCTAGTGCGTTGTATGTCTGTTCGAACATCAGATATGAAAAGTGTTTAAAACGTTCCAAGAAAACTTCCATCTAATTTCAGCTTTCCCTCTTCTCAGCCCAAAGTATCCCCTCAGTGTTTTTTTTTAAATGTATGTTTCATTAACAAATCTGACAGATTCAATTTAGAAGAGCTAAATGTGGAGAAAATATACCCCTGAGGGATTTAGGGCCGAGTTAGAAGAAGAAGAGTTAATAGTAGGCTTAATGAAACAAGAAGAATGTTGATCTGGGTCATTTCTGCTGCATCATCTCAGCTTGCAGACATTCTGTTCGCGTCATTATGAAATGCAGTGCAGAAAGGTTCATTTTGTTACTTCACAGCCTAAACATCAAGTACTTTATTGAGATGTTGATACCCAACTTGACACTCCAACAAAACGTAGCGCACAACTGTCAAGAGGAAATGATATCAAGTTGAGATTTTAAGAGTATTTATGTTCAAACTCCTTGTAGATCCATCCATCCATCCATTATCTGAACACCCTTCTTCCCTAAATGGGGTCAGGAGGGTTGCTGGTGCGTTCCAGGCGAGAGGCGGGGTTCACCCTGGACAGGTCGCCAGTCTGTCGCAGGGCAACACAGAGACATACAAGACAAACAACATACTCACACACACACTCACACCTAGGGAGAATTTAGAGAAACCAATTAACCTGACAGTCATGTTTTTGGACTGTGGGAGGAAGCCGGAGAACCCAGAGAGAACCCACGCATGCACAGGGAGAACATGCAAACTCCATGCAGAAAGATCCCTGGCCGGGAATCGAACCCAGGACCTTCTTGCTGCAAGGCAACAGCTCTACCAACTGCGCCACTGTGCAGCCCCACTCCTTGTAGATTTAGGATTAAAATAATTTATTTATTTTTTTTTATTTATACACATTTACGTTTTATAGCAGTGTCAGTCAAAGTTCTGAATTGAACCTGCTAGAGAATTGGTGGAGGGAGAGAAAGATTAGAGGCCCTTCAGCTTCGTAGAATTAGAGTAAGTCATTATTTTCGTCGGAGTAGTGGGGGCTGAAAACAAACACACACCGCACTTTTCAGATTTTTCTCTATATGATTCCCTTTCCGCTTCACAATGAGGCACTGCTCTCTACTGCTCTATCAGACAGGAACTTCCACTGAGGTTTAAATCTGAAAAAGTCCAGGCCTCATAATGAGTCTGGCTCTCAGGGAATATTAGCTCTGTCCTCTAGTAGTCTCAGCTGCTGTCACTAGTCTGCGTTTATATTTTGCTGGGACGGCGTCCCCCGTTGGCGTCCCAAATCCAGCGTCCCTGAGAGGTTCGGTGTGGAAATAACAGCCAAACACCACAGAGAACTTCTACTCCGTCTGTGGGCCCCCAGGGGCCCCTGCTGCTTTCTGTGAAGCCTCTCTCCTCTGGGAGGATGTGACAGCGTGTCATTCTCTCATGTGGGATCCTGACACAGCATCAGCCATGTGGTAATTGGTAGTCAGACAACTGTGTGAGCATGTGACTGGATTTTATTAAGATGTCAATTAACCTGAAGTGACAAGAAATGGCTCAGCTGCCCCCTGCTGGTTATATTGTTACTGCAGGACACAGCTGCGGCTTAATCAGCACTTTTTTTTTTCATTTTTGGGACTATAATCAGCTCATAATAAACATACTGACAGCAGCAATCACTGTGTGGCATCACAGAAGGATGGACTGCGGGTAAACATCTCCCTCTGCTGGAGGAACACCGGTATTGAGTTTCAGTTGGGTTTTTTTGTTTGATTTATTTTATTTTATTTTATTTTTTTTGCGTGTTTTTTTGCTCGGCTCCGGGGCGAGTGTGTTCATCAGCATGAATAACTTCACCCGCCTTCAGAGCTAAACTATAAATACAAACGTTTTAAACCGATTAGTTATGCTAAATGTTAATTTGTTTAGATCACCGAGGCAGCATCATGAACTCAAGGGAAAAGCGGATTGTTCAGCTGTCAGGGGTTGGTAGTTTGACGCCCAGGTTCTGCCGTAACGATGTGTTGACAATCATATTCCAGACGGGAAGAGACATCTGTTAGCCGTGTTTCCAACAGATGTGAAGGGGAAATTACTTTGAGCAAAGACTTTAATCACAGCACTGGAATCAGGAGAGGAAAACTGGCTCACATTTGTTCCTTCCGTTATTAAATATGAGCCTTATTTTCATTCAAAACTACTTTATTAACCCAAAAGGGAATTTGATGTTGTAGAAAACCGATGCAAGGTATTGCATCTTTAAAATAATACTGTCAGTTTATTGCAGTGCCTTTTAATATTCATGACCCGTGAATAATACGCTGTCACATTACAAACAAATCTATATTTCACTGAATGTATCTTATTCAGATTTTAAGTGACAGACCAATGTAGTATTAAAAACCTCGTTACTCTTTCATAAAGTTAAGTGGAACTGATTGTAACATTGATAAAAAAAAAAGTGTAATACGCTATTTTATGTACGTATTTTGTTTTGATTACCTGATTAATAATCGGACAGCAAAAGGGGCTTAATTTGAGATTTAGATTATATTTACAGAATTTGAACCGAGCAAACCTCAAACTATAGGCCACCTGAGGATGTCTGGGTAACATTTACAGGCAACCTTTTTTTAATCTTAAATGCAAAATGTACAATTTTTTTCTTGATTACTTTAAGCGAGTATTATTCTCTCAGCAAATGGTCTATTTTTGGAGTCTGTGTATTCGATTAATCGATTACTAAATAGTTGACAATTACTTCAACAATTGATTAATTGTGATTAATCACCTCAAAATCTCATATATATATATATATATATATATATATATATATATATATATATATATATATATATATATAGATGTGTGACAAAGAACACGACCTCTGAATAAATAACAAGATAAATAATCTTTATTTCCACATCTCTGTTTATAAAATTATGTGTCCACAATTAATATTAACAAGGCAACACAGAGAATCCTTTTTTTTTTCTCCTTTTATTTCTCAGAGGTGAAACTCAGGCTCTGGAGACGCCTCGCCCGTCCAATCGGAAAAATTGTACACAGCCGGATTGTTCTTGACGCCTTTCCGGTTTTCAGACCGAAGTCGGGACTTAAAGCGGAAGTGCCGTACAACGAGTTACGGAGAAAGAGTGCGGCGGTTCTCCAGAGCCCAGTTCCTCACCAACAATGTACAGTCATAAAACATCAGGACTTCATCGCTGCTCGGCGCTCGGTGTAAACCAGACACGGCTCGTCAGCAGCTTGTTGAGCGTTCCCACACCAGATAGCCCTCGCTGAAATGATTCACGTTATTGCCACTAACAAACATAAGCACTATTCTTCTCTATCTTAATTTTATATTTTTGCTTTTTTTTCTCTCTCTCTACAGTAAAGAGAAAAAAAAAGGGTGAGGGGGAGACAGTACCTGTAAAAACGAAACAAAAACAGTGAGGAAATGACATTGTATTGTACGCACACATGAAAAAAAAAAAAAAAAAAAATACAGATCCTTAACCATGTGCTCAACGGAGACGTTAAAAAAAACAAAGCAAAAAAACTTTTCCTTGCAAGTCTGTCTGTGGAACGTATGACGTAAGAACAAAAAAATTAAATATTACATACTGTATAGGTTATTATTACAGTAACAAGGTTCCATGCGATCGTATTCTTCTCACCTATACAGAATGGAGGACTCAGTAGTAAATATCAAGGCTATACAGACCCATAGTGCCAGCATGTCAGAGAGACCTGCACTGCAAAAACTCTAAATCTTACCAGGAATTTTTGGGTTGATTTCTAGAGCGTCGGAAAGTGCATTTGAAATAACAACTTAAAAGTAACTATTCAGCAAAACATAGTAGCTCGTTTTAAGTCAATAACTCTTGAACATAAATTTAAAAAGGTATTAGTTTTAGTGGCAGATTATTTCACTTATGACAAGAGGTCGTCCCCCCGCCCCCAAGTTACATGTGAAATAATCTGCCAGTGGAACTAGTATTTTAAGGATTTATTGAAATAAAACAAGCTCCTATGTTTTGCTGAAAAGTTACTTGTGAGTTAGTTTTGTCTTATTTCAAGTGTACTAAGATATTTGCGCTAGAAATAAACAAAAAAAAAAAAAGAAAAAGATTGTAAAATTTTGAGTTTTTGCAGTGTGGAGACCTGGGGATCTGGGTGGGTGTGGGGTGGTCCGCTGGTAAGGACAGAGGGCGCATCATTCTAGGGGTAAACCAAGGTGGCTTTTACTAAGAAATTAAAGAATTGGTTTACCCTTTTAATGCTGCATCATTATTAACTCAGTTCGCTTGGCTGTCTTCTGCATAAAACCGATCCCCTTAGGTTTTTAAGTGATCCCAGAAGAACGCGACAAGCTGGGAACATCCTGGAGTTGATAAAAAAAATACAAAAACTAAAGAACATTCTCAAGCGGCAAAACAGTGAGGAACAGCAGACTGGTGTCTCAGGATGGGGATTCCCTCCAGTTCGAAACGTCCCACTGGTAAGAAGAGACATTCAGGACCGGAAGAAACAACAAAAAGAAAAAGAAAAGGATCCACACACTCCGCCGAGTCCAACCGGGTCAGCTTAGTTACACAAGAAAGATTTCATCAGGCTGATGATCCCATTAGGGAGCTTTGCAATGTCGAATTTACCAAAAATGTTCAAGTCGTGACCAAGAAGAGAGCATCTTGTTAATTTATTTTTTACAGAAACAGAAGTATTTTTGATCTAGTTTGTGGTACAAATATCTTAGTACACTTGAAATAAGACAAAACTAACTTACAAGTAAATTTTAAACATGAAATAAGAACTCATTACAAGTCAATATTGCCTTATTGAAAAAGTACTAGCTATAAGTGAATTAACCTGCCAGTGGCAGATTATTTCACTTACAGCCAACACTTTTTCATCAATATTAATTAATGACTTAAAACAAATTTCTATATCATGTTGAAAATTTACTTGCAAGTTAGTTTTGTCTTATTTAAAAGCACACAGATATTTACAGGAGAAACTCGACCAAAACTACTTGGGTTAGGTTCAGTGACGTTGCAGTGTGATCAAAACTGGGGACCCGGCGCCGTGTGGATCGGTATTCAACCAGCACCCGACTGACGTTCTAGTTTTCAAATGTGCGTTCGCTACCTTAAGGAAACAAGCCGCTCCCCTGAGAAACAGCCCCACCCACAGAGCACAAAGACCCTCTGCCCCCTCCCCAAAACAAACTCCTGCAAAAGCAAGACTTAAAAACACACATTCAACCCCCCACCACCATTCCATGTGGGTTCATTCAGTCAAATACATTGTCTAGTCTTTTTATTTAAAAAAAAAACCCAAAACAAAACAAAAGAACAATTTGTGAGTAAACCGCAAAAGCGCTGAGAGAGCGAGCGGAGCTGAGGAAGCAGAACGCGGGGCGAACGGACGTTCATTCGCTCACACTGAGGAGGGGGGAAAAGCTCCATGGCGACACATTCATCAGGGCCACATCATTATGTTGGATGTGCAGTGGGCTTTATAAGACACGGACGCTTCACATAGTGCAAAATGGAGACATTCAATCAGTTTAACTTGTAAAAAATGGGGAATATTTAGATTTTTTTTTCACATAAGACTAATTTCTCTCAATAAAGCTACAGAGGAGAAAGCTTACAGCAAAACGTTAAAGTTTTATCTCTTTGGTGAGATCTTATTTTTACAACTTATGATCGTCTGCAGAGTTTTGTGTTCACTTAAACTACAGATGAACTGAGGAGAAAATTGTCTGGTGACTGAAATTTCCCAATTCCCATCCCACTGGTGCATGACTGTTGTGATCATGTACCGGTCTTGGAGGAAATTCAAAAATGTCGACTTGAGAGCAAGACTTTCAGCAGAAAACAAGAATCCTGAGCAGAACACGCTGAAGTTTTTTTTGTTTTTATATTTTCTTTGCTTTCCACTTGTAGCCGTCATGGAAGATACGAAAGGGTTCAGCTTGTCTATAACAGACACAAGCTAGCTATGATAGCTGCCAACAAAATATGGAAAATGTCAGCTTTGTAAGGAGTTTGTCTTTGTTTTAAAACATATGTAGTCAACAATGTCACCGCCATTTCTAATATAAACTAGAATAAAGCTAGCTAGAACTAAACACCATATATCGTTTTCTTGAACAGAAATTGGAACTGGGAAATTTTGGTTTTGGTAGGTAAAGCTTTACAAACAATCCCAGACATCAAACATCTGGCACAAAAGTCTGATTAGTGCATCTTCAGCTATGCTAAAGCTAATCGATATCAAAGGCTAACACACTTAGCTCCTCCGCTCACCTGATGCTCTATTTCTTCCTGTTTTTAATGTAGAAGAGTCAGTTTGGCAGCTGTGCTGCTGAAAACATTTACAGACAGACGGACGGTGTGTGGATTATTTTAATGAGGCAGATTTAAGGCTAGGATTTGTATTTTTTTAATTTAGCTTCGCTGGGGATCGTTCCGTTTTGCCCGGCGCGTCGGCTGACCTCAGCTCCTCGAGTCAAGAGCTGATAGAAGCAGCATAAAGCTATTCACACCTTTGACCCCAACCCCACCCACCCAAAAATGGACCCCAACCTGAGGCTCAAAGCTGCCTCCTCAAACAGAGCATGAGAGAGAGAGAGAGACAGAGAGAGAGAGAGAGAGAGAGAGAGAGAGAGAGAGAGAGAGAGAGGTTGCAGACAAGGGGAACCCTAGCAAGAGTTTGCTTGAAGCGTGCACACAAACGGAGAAGACGAACTGGGAGTTATTCTGATGAGACCGTGCTCCTGCAGCTGTGTGGGTGGTGGCAGCGGCGGGCTGCGGGACTTGAACGCGGTGGCTGTCCCACGCACACTCAGCCTCCAGGTCCCGCCTCTCCTCGTCTTTTCTCGCTCACCCTCCCCCCTCCACACAAACCCCTTTCCCTCCCTCAAGATCATTTCTGCACTGTACAGTGAAAAAGAGCAAATGAGCAGAAATGGCGTTAAGAAGTCCAAGGCCGTTTTATCGTCTTTCTCTTCTTGTTTTTTTTTCTGCAGTCGTTTCTCATCCTCGCAGCTCAAAAAGAAAAGTCGTGCATCTGCAAACACATACTCGGACACCCACACAAGCCCCCAAACACTCGTACCGATCCGGAACATAAACCCTCTCTCCGTTTCTCTCAGGTCGTTTTTTTTTTTCCAGCGGCAACGTGTTTGGACAAGCAGGGGGGGACGGGAACGAGGGCCGGGGACAGAAAAGGTTCCTAGCTCATAAAAAGGAAGAGTGTAGCTGTGTGTGTGTGTGTGTGTCTAACTATGTGAATGCGACAAGGGAGAGGCCTTAGTTCTCCTGCCATCTCCGGCGATATTTCTTCTCCTCGTCATCTGCCGGGGAAAAATCAAAAAAGAAAGAAAACATGGTTTAGAGAATGAAATAGGCTGTTTATGTTAGTGCGGTTCTAAAGCAGAGAAGAAAGAGAGGAAGGAGGAAATAAAGCTGCGGTACCTTTTCACAGAAGGTGAGATAAAAATTTATGCTGATACAGAAAGCAGGGGAAAAAAGAAGCAGGAAAAAAGGATCAGAAATGTGGACAAAGCTGCTGAACATTAGAGAAAAAAGGAACAAAACAGAACCAGTTTAATAAAAACTGAAATTCATGAAGTGGGTTTTTCTACACTTGGACCCCAGCTTACCTTCTAAATGGTTCCTGGACATATATTTCAGTGCTTCATCCAGGAGGATGACAGGAAGGGAAATCTTTAGGACCATGATCCACTGGGACCAGCGCAAAGGGGTCACCTGGAAGATCAGCTGAGGGGCAAAGAAAACCCATTCACAAATATTTAAAATGAAACCTGCGGCTGAACAATGTAGACTTAAAAGTTTTATCACAATATTTTTTGGATAACGATAAAAGTGACGATAAGAACTTTCTATTCCTTTTTTTTTTTAAGGTAAATGCATAACAAAGGCCACTAGAGCCAACAAAACCTTTTAAAAAAACATTTAGTAACAAATTGTTCCTGCACTAGATGGCCTGCAAATTAATCTAAGCAGGAAAAATTTAAGCTATCCATTTGAAAAAGATGAGAAATTAAAACATGGAATGGTCTGTCCCAGATGTTTTTTTTAAAAGATAGATTAACATAAGGATCAACAGTGAAACACACTTTTCAGAAATGTACTAATGACTTCCCTATGATCTGCTCCAATCAGTCATTGGCTCATGAAATTAAATTCCAGAGTTTCCCGCGTCCCCTTCCTCCTCTTCCCACTTTACTCAATAAACGCATCACAACAAGCGGAGTCAGTAACCAGACCTGAGCAGGCGTCCTGAGTACTCACCGGCAGAGGCTCGACGTACAGGATCAGGAAGTGGAGGGACAGAGACAGGATGATGGCTCCCAGCAGCCAAATATTGACCCAGGGAGGCATCCTGAGCAGGGACTGGTTCTCAGACAAACTGCCAAGACAGAAAAAAAATTAGCGTCGTTATAAGAAGTAACACGCAAAACTACGAGGAGAGGCTCTACAGTCATTTCTTTGTTTACCACAAAACAGCTAACTTGAAGCTAACCGTTAGGCACATAATTCAATGGTTTAATACCAGTAATTATTTCAAATTGTTGCTGCTTGTGTGTGTGATTCATGAGGAAGAGTGGGCTAGCCAGGTGGCATTTGTTTGGTTCACTGTGACTAATGGGCAAATATCATTTATTGGCTACAATAGCAATATTAATCAGGGTTTCACTACTATGAACAAAATTTAAATTTTGTTCATAGTAGTTTTAAATTTATCTATGCGCATCTGAAAATGTTCAAAAGAAAATCAAATGTTTTATTTATTTTAAAGATATATATCATACATCATTATAAAATGTAAGATTTTATAGTGTGCCTGAAATATTTCACACTAAAGAAAGACTCGTGGGCCTGCTTCCATTTCACAGCAATAGTACAAGAAACAAAAGAGGAAAATAAAATTTATATAATAAGCAAATCAAGTATCATAAATAGTCACAACTGCAAACTGAAGCTTTGAAACTGGAAAAAAAAGTTACAGCTCAGTAACTACACATTAATAAAAATATATAATTAAAATTAAAAGGCTCTCTCTCTCTCTCTATATATATATATATATATATATATTGAAATATTCAAATTAACTTTCTTAAACAAATTTAAGACATTTTAAGGCCGCAATGATAGATACATAAATTTAAGGATTTTAAAGACTTTTTAAGATTTCATGGTTATAGATGTTGGCCCAAATGTTCAAATCGGTGCATCCCCAATTATTTCAGTTCATGCTGACCTGATTATTAGGCATTGTTGAATTTGAAATTAGACTACATCTGTTCCACTTTTTATTTTATTTTCATTCCCCCCCATCCCCCAACACTTAAGGTGTAAAAATCACATTTGTCATAACATCTAATAGTCAGATGGTCTGTTGGATGGTATCAAATTTGTAACACAAATCTGATCAAATGCACAGTCCTACCTCCAAAAATCCATCTATCCTACTTCCTTAAGTTAAGTAAAAAACAGTTTTTATAAGGAGAGACAGTAAGGAGCCGTCAGCTGTTATCGAATCCCTCCTTCAAAGGGCTTGTTGTGTCACTGGATAACAGTGTCTGATCCCTTTAATAACAATCTGACAGCCCTGACATTCAGCGCCCGTCTGCTCGGCCTCTACATCAGACAGCTGCTGACCTGTTGAGGGCGTTGAACATTTCGATAGTGACCAGCACCGACAGCGCCATGGTGGTGGGGTAGCGGGATTCAAACACCTCGCAGTCGATGTCCTTGAACATCGGGTTGTCCTCTGTGCACTGCATGAAGTGTCGCTGTGTGCGAAGGGAGAATAAAAGAAAGGTTCAATGCAAAAACATGTAAAAGCTGTAAAAGCTGTAAAAACAGGCTGAGCTCACCAGCTGGTAGAAAGACACCTGTGGGCCCTCTTCATCAAACAGGTACCACCATGTGGCTGCGCTCACTGTTCCAAGTCCCACATATCCTAAAGGAAAATATTAAATCAAAGCGAAAAATAAAACAAGTGCAACAAAATGAGCCGTATGAATCCGTTTCTCATCGCCTCAGACGCAACGTTACCTCCAATGGCGAGGTATCTGAAGAAGAGCCAGCCGGAGATGAGCGGCTCCTTTGGGTTACGGGGCGGTTTGTCCATGATGTCCAGGTCTGGGGGGTTGAAGCCCAGGGCGGTGGCAGGAAGCCCGTCGGTCACCAGATTCACCCACAGCAGCTGGACAGGGATCAGCGCTTCGGGGAGACCCAGGATGGCTGTCAGGAAGATGCTGCGGAGACAAAGTGGGTCAGGCGAGGACAGGGAGACGGAGACGGCTTCATGTGGAGGTAAAGCCGGCTGGTGTGGCTTAAAAACAAATGGCGTCCCTCTCTGGACACTATTGCTGGAAGAACAAATCCAGATTTTCCGAAAATTCACTCTTCAACAACCAAAAATTGAGTGAAATGGATTCGGCGCCGCGCCTTATGTGGAGTTTTCCAGGTTTCGGCCTCACCACACGACTTCTCCCACGTTGGAGGAGATGAGGTATCTGATGAACTGCTTCATGTTGTTGTAGATGGCCCGGCCTTCCTCCACTGCAGCCACGATGGTGGAGAAGTTATCGTCGGACAGCACCATCTCGGACGCAGACTTGGCCACTGCCGTGCCGGAGCCCATGGCGATGCCGATCTCTGCCTTCTTCAAGGCCGGGGCGTCGTTCACGCCGTCTCCCGTCTGAGAGAAACACAATTTGTTACATAACACGAGACACTAATTTAATTAAAGCTTTAAATTGGGGGAAAATTATTATTTTTTTGCTGCAAAACACAAACTCTTGCAAAGAAGTTTTCTCCTAATGTCAAGTGTATTAAAATATTTGAATTAGAAAGTAGAGATGCATAATATATCGGCACCAACGTTGGTATCGGCCAAAGTTAGTAATTTTTTTAATGCGTTTGTCCAATAAATAAAATTGGGTCGATAACAACTGATATTTATTTCCACGTTGTTGCCATTTGTTCCTGGAGGAGCAGGGAAGTAGGTCGGTCATGTGACATTTGTTTAGTCATGTGACAGTGGCAGTGCTGCAGCAAAGGATTGTGGGGAGTTTAACTGGAGCAGAAAAGCAGTTGTGTGATTTTTTTTTTTCAAGGTGTTGAAAGGGTGGTAGAGTATATATAATATCTAAGACTTCAGCAAACACAAATGGAAGAAAAGTGGATGAAATGGACAACATTCAAGACAAAAGACAGCGACCAAAAATAAAGTACTAGACAAACTAGATGGGACAAACGTGAAATAGAGGAATAGCTCCCAAGCGAAAGTTTAATGTTATGTTATGTTGAATGTGAAGTGTTCATGTACATTGTGTATGTAAACAAATGTGAACAATACTAATAGACAGTTAAATGATATATATATATATATATATAATATCTACAATATCTGTAAATATCAGTTAATGTACATAACAGCAGTATTTATATTGTATATCGATATTGGCCAATCGGTGCATCCCTTCTTGATATAAGACAAGTTAAAAGTAACTTATCAGCAAAATAAATACAACTGTTTTAAGTCAATAATTCTTGAATACAGATTTTCTTTAAAAAATTAATTTTGCTGAGATTTTTTTTTTCACTTAAAACACAAAAAAATATCTGCCAGTGAAAATGGTACTTTTTAGAAACTGTATTCAAGAATTACTGACTTAAAACAAGAGTATTTATCTGGCTGAAAGGTTACTTTGGTCTTATCTCAAGTGTACTAAAATATTTGCAGTAGAAACTAAACAAAAATAATCTAAAGATGAACTGCAAACAAGATATTTTAAAGCCTCGGGGGAGACATCTCGCTTTCAAACAGAAGAAGTTAACAACGCCGGCTCGATTAAACTCCATCGGGGTTTATTCAGAGACACGGGACGGATCCGTCAGTGGTGGCAGGGCCTTTAGAGCAGCTCTGGATTTACGGGAGAACTGGACAACATCTGACAGCCAAGTGGTGATATTGTTGCCTCGCCGTCTTCCCTGAGGATCGGCGTCTCTTCTGAGGCGCGTGTCAGATAGGGAGCGGCGGAGCGACTGACAGATATTGATGGCTCAGTCTGAGGGAGCAGCCTCAGAGAGACCGCCGTTTCTCCTCCGCCGTTTCGATGTTCGTTACGCAGCCAGCGGACACTTTTGTGCCAGGCTGCAATTTTATCTTTATTTCTTTTAATTATGAGAACAGAGTTGTAATACTACCAGAATAAAGTGATGCTTTAATAAAGTGAACATCATGAGAAATAACAGATTTAAATGAGGAAGTTATGCGTTTCGTCAAGCCCGTCGCAATTAAGGAATTAGTGGTATGATAAATTAATTTCTGTTGTGATCATTAAAATTTTTTGATGGACAATTTTTGTTTACAGAAACATCATAATCCATATTTTTTATTGTTTTTGTTGCAAGTGGTTTTTCTGTTTTGTTTATTCTTCTTAGTTGTGTTTTATTTATGTTCCAATGTGATGTATTCTTTAGAAAGTGTAAGTTTATTGGTCTTTGAGAGGCCAAACTTGCGTTATTATACCATTATTAAAAATATTGCTTGAAAATGGCCTGAAAAAATTAACATTACTCTTTGTCGCAATAACTGTTAATAATTCAGCGATATTTTTTTGTTGAAAATTTGTAATAACTGAACTTTTTTCCTCATTAAGACAAACGTTTTCTTGTCGTTTTTTGACTTCTTTCTGGTAAAGTTGCATCTTTATTCAGCGATCATTATGACTATATGCTCATAATTAAAAAAGTCCAAGATACCCTGTCTTCCAACTCACAGAAGGAATGACTGAAATAAATGTGAAAATATCGTCTGTCATTTGTAATTTCTTTTTAAGTAAAGAAAGCGAAAAACAAACAAAAAAAAGTATCGGAAATTAGACTGCGTGAAAAAAATCATAGATTTCATCTGTAAGCCTTATGGCCCGTTAACTTCTCACCATGGCTGTGATCTCGTCAAACGACTGCAGGTATCCAACTATTTTGGACTTGTGCGCTGGCTCGACGCGGGCAAAGCACCGGGCGCGTTTCACCGCCTCTCTCTGCTCCTCGGCCGTCAGGTCGTCAAACTCGCGGCCCGTGTACGCCTTCCCCTTCACGTCCTCCTCCTCGCCGAAGATGCCGATGCGTCTGCAGATGGCCACGGCCGTGCCTTTGTTGTCTCCCGTGATCATGATGACGCGGATGCCGGCCTCGTTGCAGAGCTTCACCGAGCCGATCACCTCCTTCCTGGGCGGGTCCAGCATGCCGACGCAGCCGACGAACGTCAGGCCCATCTGAAAGGAGGGAGAGGAGAGAGGGGAGAGGCTGAAAGGGCTTTCACTGTATGGACGGGAAACCAGATGGATGAATGATTACAGCATAAATGAATGGTTGGAAAAGAAGGAAACCAATAAACAATCTGCCATATTGCAGTCAAATGTTAATTAAACTGAGCATTGTTATACTTATCTGGGCATGAAACATACTTCAGTTTTTACATTCCAGACAATTTCAGAGTTTTCAGGGAACTTGGAGTTTTGTGCCAAATTTTTACGGTCCTTAAACCAAACCTGGAATCAAGTGAGACGACCAAGTTCTACAGAACCACACAGCTGGCCGATCCTGAGGAACTGTTAGCAGCAGAAACAACTAGCATAAAATCAGCTGACTAGCAACAGCTTGGTAACAAGGTAGCCATTCGCCTGTGTCCTATATTTAAAGTCATCTCCAACTTTTAAAAGCAGGCATTTTTAATAGGACGAAAAGGATTTAAAATATTTCTAGAAGATTGAATTATGTGCCTGTTTGACCAACATGTAACCGCTAACTTAGCCCCTCCACGTACCTCGTATTCTGCGAACTTGCTGGAGTTCTCCAAGTCCATGTCCTCTTTGCGCGGCGGGGTGTCGTGGGTGGCCAGAGCGAGGCAGCGCAGGGTGTCCTTTCCCGACCCCCACTCCCTGATCTTACACATCAGCTGCTCGCGCAGGGCTGGCGTCATGGCAACCTTTGTCGTTCCCACACGCAGGTAGTTGCACCTCTCCATCACGCTTTCAGGAGCACCCTGTGATGGGGGGAAAAAATAAAGTCAACAACAATTTAAACAAACAAAACATGGAAGTTCAAAATAAATTTTTATACTCAGTATGAAAACACATTTTTAAGCAGGATTAGAAACTTTATCCAATTGAGAATATTTTTTGTTCTCAGTATGGAGAATTGCTGTGACAGTCAGAAGAAAACTTTTAGAGTCTAAATTATATCCGAGGACATATACACACATTATGCTTATGTTCCCATACCTTAACAAACATCTTGCTCTGGGCTCCTGCTTTGACAGGAGTGCAGTAGACGGACATGGACTTGCGGTCACGGGAGAACTCCAGAGTGAACTCCTTCTTCATCAGCTGCCTGATTACCTGACGGCGACAGCAGAGGATGGAGGAAAGTGAAACAAAACATAAGAAGAAGAAGAATAAAGAGGCAGAGGCTGAGCTGAGTAGGTGTAAGGATCAGTCAGGTTAGCAGCTCGATAGCCGAGGCTGAGCTTCTGGCAGCTTAACGACGGGAACTCACAGGTGAGAGTCGACCGGCCCGTCCTCAAATCTGACTGAGGATCATCAGAAAGGACAGATGGAAACGTGGAAACACTGCAGTTAAATGTTAATTACTCTGCAGACTAATATGTTCTGTATTTTATTGGGTTTTTTATCTGATTGACCAATTGCAAACTCAACTCAAATCATTTTACTGACCAAAATCTATCTGAGCGATATGAACTAGGGCTCCAACCAATGATTATTTTAGTAATCGAGTATTCTTACGATTAATCAGAGTAAAAAAAAAAAAAAAGGAACATTCTGTATCGACATGTGAAAAGGTCAGTGGTTTTCTGCTCGACTGAAGATCAGTACAGTGTAAGGCTGATCTGTTGACGAGATTTCCATTAATAATTAAAAAGCAAGCGGTGCTTAATAGGAGATTTTTAATTTTTTTTAACAGAATGTTAACCAGGTGAAGCTAAAACTACGCCACTTGAGGAGTTCTTGGTGGAACTTATTTACAGACAAAGAAGGATTTCTCTATAAATGCTAAATATATATTCTTTTATTTAGTATAGTCTTCAATTCTGCTCTGAGTATGTTCTTCTTTTCAGCGTATGCCCTTCCCTTTCTATGAGCTTATTCCAGTTAACAATCAATGACTAAATTAGTTGACAATTATTTCAATAACCGATTGTTTCAGCCCTAATATGAACACTTTTGCCAGGCACCTTTTGCCTCAGTCTGCATTGTGATGCCTTGTACTACCAGTAGGGGTCCTTCTAGTTATGATCCTGTTTCGATGGACCTGCTGAGGCCGAGCATATAACAGCATATAACAGACGTCCAGCTAGATCACTGCAGGTGATGAACTTGAACTGGATCCTGTAACCTGCCGCTACATCACATCAACAACTGGATGCTTTTCTGAGCTCCTCTTCGTTTCTTGGCTCTGCAGCCTAAAAAAATCCCATTTCAGGCAATTTTATTAAGACTTCGCTTATTGTTAGGAGATTACAAAATAAAAAAATAAAAAACACGCCTCCCTAATACTTGTTCTGACTTCACTCTTCTCATTAGAGCTCTTACGTTCGCCGATCGCCGCGGTCCCGACAGTGACGACATCTGGGCCTTTAATGGCTGCTATTGACACAGGAGCGAAGCAGCTCCAAACTGTGGGGAGTGGGGGGGTTGAGGGACGTCGCACCAACACCGGCTCATCGGTCTGTTAATCATTTACACAGCAGGGCCCTTCGACCATTCCCACGTGATGAACTTAAACTTAAACTACCACAGAACGAAAGCAGCTGGGAGATGTTTTCACGGGCAATTTGTCCAAAGACATAAGCAAACGATCGCCGACACACCCTGAAGTCAAATATGTGTCAAATGACAACAAAGTGCTTCATTAACGAGTCTTTGTGTGAGGAGAAAGCAACCTGATGACTTTAGTCTTTAGTTATCCACCCGGAGTTGATCTGAAATAAATACGCGGAAGAGAGCACCAATAGAAAGGATGGATGCCGTTAGAACGGCAAGCGGATTAATCACAGCCTCACAAACTGGTGTTGCTGTGGATGTCAGAATGAAAACTGAGGAGAAATAACAAGACCTGCGCAAGGAAAAGGCTTCGGCAGCTGTGATTGGACAGTTAGCAAGATCAACATCCTGTTTATAACTGTCACTCTAACAGCCTGAAGCGATAAAGCAAAAGGAACCAGAAGTGACATGCGACAGTCTTGGTTTATTATCATAACGGAGGAAGGTTTGCAGTGAAACATGACAGCCTCACTAGAATATCAGGAGTTTTAGCATGTTCTCCCTGCAGATTGTAGAGAGGAAAGAGAGACCATAACACTGTGAAGTACGGCAGTGGCAGCATTAGGCTTTGGGGTTGTTTTGCTGCAGGAGGGACTGGTGCATTTTACAGTAGATGGCATTATGAGTTGGCCTGTCGGGGTAACAAATTTTGCTACAATACAAATTGTTATTGCGATAAACAATAATATTGTCGTTTAGAGACGATTTTCCAGCAATGGTAATGAACACATTGTTAAAGGTCAATAAACTTTAAACTCTACAAACATTTAACACTGAATCTAGAAGACATTTAAAATATCCAGAAATAAATAAACAAAACAACAGAAACAACAAATAGAACTAATTATGACGTCTCTGTAAACAAAATTGTCCTTCCAAAGAAAGGGCTAGGTGAGACCAAAGCACCAGACTGAAGACTTTTCTCATAAAGTTTTTGGTAGGAAGAAAAAAAAAAAAATGATAAATCATGCAAAAAAAATGATTGAGTTTGCTTTAATTTATTGTGCGATGACTTAATTTCTTGCTTATTGTGACAGGCCCAATTATGAGGGAAAACTGTATTACTCTGTCTTCAGCACGTATGGAGAAAACTCTGTACTGACATAATCAAGTTAAAAAGGTCTTTAAACCAGGGTTTCCTCCATCTGATATTGATATCAGAAATCGGTCCGTTAACAGCCAATAACAAGTACCGAATTCTATCGACCCACATCTAAAATCTTCAATATAAGCACGTGAATTGAAGCGCTTCCCTCCAGCATTTAGTCCGGCCCACATTTCTCTCAAACATCACTTGCATCCCACATGCAAACTCACTGGTTAATAATAAATGCACTTATACCAGTTATTGTTGACTATTGCTCTCTATTTGACTTGATCAAGTCTTTTTTAACATTCCACACAATGAAATAAATAATAGAAGTATATATGATTTGAGATGATATTGTATTGGGTCAGTATTGGTATCGCATCAGAAGTGAAGAGGTTAGATTGGGACGCCTCCACTTTAAAATGTAAAAAAGGTTAGATAAACTTTTAGCAGTTTAGAAATGGTAACATTTTACAAACTCTGTATACCCCGACATCTAAACCTGAACCCAATGCTCAAAAATAAAAAAAGTCCACGGTCACCAGTGTCGAATGAGATGCAGAAACATGCACGACTGAAAGCGCACACAGCTCGGTGGAGACGCTGCAGTTTCCACAAAGAGAAATCTTAGCGGGCTTACAGAGTTGCAGGCGCCGGCGCGCTCCACCTTGGTGAGTCCTGACAGGTCGGTCTTAAAGACGTTCATCTTCTCCACCAGCGTGGTGAGGGCCGTCTCAGTGGCCTCCCCCACCTTCTCGTAAACCCCTTTACTCTGCAAGAGGACAGACTTGCGTTAAATTTCAACAATCACAGAAAACAGTCATACACCGTGCTATATGTCAACCAAAGGCCTTAACGTTTAGTCAACGATGAACCTAAAGCAAATACCCTTTGAGCATATCTGTCTTTTAAATATGGCCGACAAAGTTTGAGCCCAGCATGAAAAATGTTTTGGCTTTGCCGGCTGAGACGAGGCACTAATGGTAAACATCATTTATCTGTGTGAGAGGCCATAGATGGCAATAAAACTCCTCGTTTCTCTCTAGTATTCCCGTCTTCCTCCTCCTCATCTTGCTCCTCTGTCCTTCTCACATGGGCTAGCACACTCATCTTAGCATCTCTTTCAGAAATGAGCCAAACTGGTGGCAAAGAGGCTTTTTCTGAAAACTGAAATCTCGAGGGGATGAGAACAAGATGAGAACCGCTTTGTCCCTGGCCTCCCCACTCAGCGTGGTTACCATGATAACGTGGTGTTGACAAAGAGGTGAGAAAAACAATGCGAACCAGGGAGAAGACGATACGCGAGAGTAAAATTAGCTCGGAGGAACAGAATGCTCGTGTAAGAAAGTGGCCGTGGGTTTTCCAAATAAGAAAATTACCCTCTCGCAACACTGGATGTGGAAGACAGAAATCCAGAGAAGAATTCAGAAACCGTAAAACTTTTATGTGCATTGTTATTTCAAAAATAACCAACGACTGTTTCAGCATTGTGAAGTGGAAGGAAAATGATGGACAGCGAGTTTAGGGTACGTCGCTACCAGGTTGAAACTTTTGCTCCTATTTCACAGTGAAATCACAGATGATCTCATCTGTGTATTTAGTCTGGACTTTGAGCCACTGTAACACAAATATTCCTGTATAGATAAATTGACCAGACAAATAAGTCGGACCTGATTTCCTTAAGTTTGGGAAAACAATCGGGTGATGATTGGATGTAAAAAAAAAACAAAAAACGATCTTATCTACCTTAGAAAAGGTCTGAAAATCACCCACTGTCCTCTTTGGTTCTGTGGTGAGAGCAGGTGTGGTTAACAACGGTCAGCCCACTGTTGCAAAATTAGCAACTTTGTCATTATATTTAGCAATTTCTCAAGTAAAAATACAAAATGTATTGGTATTTGCCAAAAGCAAAATCAGTAGGTCAGCCTGATGAGCCAAAAAAAAAAACAACAACAACTGCAAAGACACTAACGCATTGTAGCTCTGGCTGTATGTTTATGGTCACTAGAAGGTTAATTAACCCCCAAAGGTCACATCTTTCGAAGCCACTCCCAGGTTTTTCCTGTCCTAAACTTCATCACTCCACCTCTCTGATCGGTGCTCAGTAAGGCAGCTTTGTTTTGATGGGTTTGCAGTTCTTTTAAAATTTTTATTTGATAGCCATGGACAGTGCCAAGTAATGTCTTGGTGTATGGTTTCATGACCTAACCCTTATCCACAACTTTCTGCCTGACCTGTCCGCCAACTTCCTTGGTCTTTTTGATCCTGACTTTTCTCTAATGTTCTCTAAAAACCTTTGAGACCAGAAACAGAACAGCTGGATTTAAAATTAGATCAAATTACAGCATAAATATTTCTAAATTAGGTGAATTCTGAACCCTGAGCTTTATTTAGATACAACATTCATTAAAACCATGTACAGTTTTTCTTTAGCTTCAGACTTTGCACCACTTTGTGTTGGCCTTCCCCGTACATCCCAATAAATACCATTAAAGTTTTACCATAAAAAATATTAAAAGGTTCTGAGTTGTAACTCAAACGAACTGTAAATGCAAAAGACCTCGTTGTAGTCCAGCGAGGAGTCGTTGCACATGGAGCAGATGGTGGCCAGCTCCAGCAGACCGTCATAGTCCCCACACTGGACGGGTCTGTTCCCTTTAAGTCTGGGAGAAAAAGAAGCAGTCAGATGGCGAGAAAACACTTCATATACGTCAAAGTAGGTTTAGCCGGCAGCTGGTCAGCACTGCAGCGTCGAGAGGAGGAAACTGCGGCCGTTCAGCGGTAAGCATACATTGTGTGCCTCTGTCACGCATCACTGATGACTGCATGGCGACCGTGGATCCCTTCCCTGTGGAGGCTGCAGCCGTTGCTAGCAGAGCTCCCACACAGAAACCCACACTGAGCCGTTATGAAAGCGTCAGGTTCACACGGAGCGGCGCGCTCGCTAAGCAGTCGAGCAAACAACATGAGCTGCTGACATCGTTCTCCTGTCTAATGGACGGCCACCTACCTGCACACCTCCACAAAAACATGTTCGCCGACATCAAAAACAACCCAAAAAAGCAGAAGCGTCTTATTTCGTAGCTTATAGATATAAGTACAGTAGAGTTGAGCCTTAAGGGAATGTTTTTTTAAGCTAAAAAGGAGAGGTGTTTGTTTTTTTGCTTGTTTTTGTTTTCCCCCCAGGTCAATCGCATTCTGCAAAACTCACATTTGTCCCTCGGGGGCATATGTAGAACCAGTGATGGAGAACTCGTGCAAGGTGCAGCTTGAATCCTCCACCTTGTCTGTAACGAACATCTGCAAGAGGAGAAACAGTTAAGAGATGAGTCGACAGAAAAAAGCTGAGCTTTGCCCTTGTTATGTGGCTGCAAGGTGTTTTAAAAAAAAGTCAGATGAGTTAATCTCTACAAATCTGTGTGTGACAAAGATTTACTTTTGTTTTCTCTATGTAGTTATTCAAGCACAGCCACTTATCATCTTTGGTTATTTTTAAAGCTTTTCCTTTTATTCACTTCAGAGACGTCCAGCAGACCAGATGATCTGTTCTAAGAATCCGCAACGACTGAAGGGAAAATGATCTTTCAAGGAAACAAAACAGAGGCATTCTAGTTTGTTGTTACAGTCAGAAAACTGACAATAACGAATATATAATATAAATGTTTGTGTGTATATATATATATACATATATATATATATATATATAGAATGATATGTTGGAGATACACATGTGAGCAAATTTTAAAAAAACTATTTGCTTGGTTCTTATATCAATTTTGATCTTATTTGATTCTCTACTTCCTTTTTGTAGTTTCCTGCAAAACGCAGCTGGTTTAGGTTTTTCTATAGCACAAAGCGATTTGTTGATTCATTAAGTATACACATACATTCTTGATGCCGATTGTATTTTTGATCGAATTAAAATTTTCCCAGTGTGCAGAATTTAGCATCACATTTTAATTGTATCTATTGTCTTAACTATCCACTCACGTGTTGCTAAATTATTCAGCTAGCTTTTTGCAGGCTGCATATTCAGCCTCTTCATTTATTTCCTACTTCCTGAAATCAGTCTGCCACACACCCCAACTTTAAAACACATTTTGTATGATAAAAGAAGCAAAGTAAAGAAAGTGGAAATTATCAAGAAGTAGTTTTCACACGATAAATAAAAATCTCGAGGATCAAATTCCTTTGTTTGTACCAATACCGTCACTGCATCTTGTGTTATGGCTTTTTTTTTTTTTGCATGCACTGTACTATCCCCTCACTATTTTTGGACGTCAAAAACGCCTACAGGCATCATGGGAGTTGTGGTTCTCAAAGTAATTTGTGAGACACTCGTACTTGAAACCTACTCCAGTGAACTGGTGAGATTAGAAAAAAAGAAAAAAGTTCCTTTGAGGAAACAAGAAAGAAAGGCATTTTAAAAAAACAATTATCAGTAATATTGTGAAAAATCAACAAACATGAATTGAAAACATATCTGTGACTTCTCTAATCAACTGCCAAGAAGTTACTAAGTTACTTTTTGGTCATAATAATTAATTAGTAGATTTGTTGGAAACACTTGTGGGTGTCTGATATTTAGCTGTTTAGAAGGACAATAACTTTAATGACAGACTGTCAGACAGGAAGGCAGCAGTTTCTCCCTGGAGCTACAACTTAATGCTACAGATGAGCCTTTAAAAGAGGAAATCATCCAAACTGGCTCTCTGCAGCAGTCACCACATCAAGTGGGCTGGAGTAGACAAGATAAAACACAGCTATAAGTAGCCGCCACATTAACTTAGGATCGCACTCTTTAACCCGCTGTGGTTTCGTCAGATCTGCATTTGAACAAACATAACATCTGATGATGATGAAAACCAAAGACTCTGTTTTCTAGAAGAAATCCTTTTAAAAACAGAAATTTGATCTACTGAGAAGTATTCAATGTACTACACAGAATATTGTAGACTCAATACTTGATTATTCCTCTGTTTGCAGAAAAATAATGCATTTTTTCTCTTCCACACTGTTTGGAAAGCATTTCCAGCTAAATACTGAATTCCAGCTGTGATGAAAATGCTTTGCATGCCAATAATGGATTGTATCATCTGAATGGAGCCTCACTGCTCTAGATATCCACAGTGGATTAACTGATGTCAGATTGCTGCAAAAACACAAAATCTTACCGATCTTTTTTTTTGGGGGGGGGTGTCTCGTTAGTGCAAATATCTTAATACACCTGAAATAAGACAAAACTAATGGAGTAACTTTTTTAGCAAGATGTAATGCGTTATTCTCTAGATGGGTCGCCGTTATCTGAAAGATGAAACCGTTGGGGACGGAAAAAAAAGGAGTCAAACAGGAGTGATCATTTTTCTTTTTGTTTTCCCCTCGCTAGACCGTCTCCAAGGAAACGAGGTTTAGTGTGATCCATGTGACTCAGTAGTAGCGCCAGAAGTTTGTTTCTTTTTTCCACCCTGCTCACTTCCTTAGAGGTTACATGGGGATGCACTGTGAGTAACCCTGCTTACAGTAACGTGTGTGTGTGTGTGTGTGTGTATAAGAGTCAAAAGAAAATGGGAAATGCAGTGTCAGGATTCAGAGGGGAATCCCTGCACATGAGGGAATCCCCCTGACCCCAGCATGGGGAACAGAGGGATGTCTGGTCCTGCTGGGAACTGGAGGAAGGACAATGGATAAACTACTGCAGTGAAAAAAAAGCATAAAACCAGAGGAAGTACATAGTAAACATGGCTGGGGTGGAGTTATGTAACCACAAAAAAACTCTATCATCAGGAAACAGCATGCGGAGAAGAAAATAAAAAAAAATTTAAAAAGCACTAGAAAGAGGAAGCATAATTTGACTTTGTGAAAAGGCGTGCCCACTTCTCTGCAGGCTGGGAGCAGCGAGCCGGGGGAGTAAAGGTAGAAGCAGAAAGTCAATATTTACTAGTGTCAGCCCGTCTTCAGTCTTTTTCTGGGACTGGAAAGCTTTCAAGGTTGTGGTAGGTTCACTCCCCCGTGCTCCCGCTGCTGCAGGGAACTCCCTGCTGCTACGCATTTATCCCACAGACGCTCCACATCGTCTCAGGGGAAAAACAGACTGCCAGCCACTGCAGACGTGCTCTGTACAAACCCCCCCGATTACACTTAAAAACGCTGCAACTTATATTAGCAATCAATTATTCTGACGATTAATCGGATAGGTTTTTCATTTAACCACTTAAACCTTGCTTATACAATATTTGAAGTATCTTAGAGATACAAATGAAGAACTGATTAAAATAAGAACATAAACATTGCACTAGTAAAAAATGTATTTAGTGTAAGATTCATCATGGCAAAGGATGCATCTAAAGCTAAAAAAAAATACTTCTAAAATCAGCAGGAAATTCGGCCCTTTGTGCTCGAATTGTCGATACAGTGTAGGGCGGATCTGAATGAAATATTTGAAGAATTTTACAGAATTTAATTTATTTTTTTACATTTATGCAACTATTTACAGACAAAGATTTGTTTTAGTTTTTACTTAAATGCAAAATGTATGTATTTTTGGTACACTTTATGGCTAATTGATGCTCTCACTGTGCGGTTCTTTCAGCATATCAACTTTTTTCAGTTTTTATACTCCAGTTGACAATCAGTTACTAAATTAGCCAAGAATTACTTCAATAATAAGTTCATCGTGATTAATCCAATTAATCGCACCAGACCTAGAAGCAATGTTGAACCAATTCACCTGTTGAAATGCATATAATATTTGCAAACTTTATAGCCGCATTTATAATTAAAATGACAGACCTGTGCTTTTATTCTTTTATCGAGAAAAAACCCAGTAAATATTGATAGTGTCAAGACAAAAATTTCATATCCAAAAATGTAACTGTTCAGGCAATAAAAAAAAATTTAAAAAAAGACTTCTGAATGTAAATTTTCACTGCCTGGTCAGAGTCTCGTGTGCTTTTTGATATTGTTCAACTGGAAATTCACCAACTTAACATCTAAATGTAAAACGGGACGTTAGAGTTGGTTGGTAGAGGAGGATAAAAAAAATTAAACAATAGAAGAAAAGGAAAAAGTAGGTTTAAAAACAATTACACATGCTAGGATTTTGTTTTACACAGAGAACATTTTGTTAGCTCTGGCAATTCAAATACTCGACTCAAGACAAGCTGCGATTAACTACTAGCTTAAATGGTTTCTTGTGCCAAAGTTCAATTAATGATAAAACTCCATCATACAATTGACTGAATAAATACGAATGATTCCTCCATTTATTTATTTATTCCTCCAAACATCATGGTGCTTAAATTTTGGTGCTTCTTGCTGGCCGCCGGTTCCTATGCGACCGAGATGAGGGATGAGCTACGGGATGAAAGAACAAGGTGTTAACTGAGACTGGGATGTGTGCAGGGCGCTTAACAGGAGCCAAGATAAACAGCAGAGCTGACATTTACCCTGCGCTTAGAGTAAAGTAATTCTGCGAGTACCACACACACAGGCAGACAAAGGGAAAGGGTGAGGCTATGAGCAAGTTATGAATATTTGTGGATAAGATCTTTCAGAGTTTGTAGTCTAATGTGGTTATATATGCACCGTTTATTCAACCTGGTGAAAAGTTCGGGTCACGGACCGGAGCGCTGTTTGCTCAGGCAACGTGACATTTCAGAGACTTTCACCGGGCCTGTGTGGAAGCTGATTTGGCGATACAGAGGCATTGTCGTTGTCTGGGCGCTGCTTGAGCTCTACCAGCAGCTATCGCAGAACCTGGCAAGTGAAGATAAACCTTAGAATAACAACAACAAAAAAAAGGATTTTCCAGCTTTAATGGAAAACGTTAAGAAAGAGGAGGGTAAAAAACCAAAATTAAACGACAGAAGGAATGGAAAAAGTATGATTAAAAATGACCACCTAACCCTAAAGAAGTTCAGCTCCCAACATCTTAATGCACATTTCTCAAGAACAATGTTTCCCTCGTCGGACCAAAACTGCTGACAGCAATTTGGTTAGGATGTTCAAGAACAACCCACCAGGAGCCACCAGGTTTAAGTGCCAGCATTCAGTGGAAGAGAGAGAGAAAGAGAGAGAGAGAGAGAGAGCTGACCAAGAACGAAGTACCTGTTCCAAGATCAACACCTTCAGGTCGAACCGAAATGTGCAGCTTTCCATATGGACAGGCCAAATACCTCCAAGATTTTACAGAGGTGACGTGAAGTGTGTTTGGAGGAGTCCAAGCAGGGCTTTTTACCCATCATGCTTTGAGTCTGTTTCACTGTCAGCTCCAGCGGTTTTACACAAAGGGGAGGAAGGAGGTCTACCTCCAAAATGTTTCACTTCAAATCAAAAGCTGGAACAAACTGGAAAACAAACCCAAACACAAGCAAGCCAACACTAAGCTCAGAACGGACCGAACCAGAACCGTGACCGGGTCTTGCCAAGCTCTGCCATCTCGGGTAAACATACATTATTTTGATCCTTTTTAGCTTGAAGACTATAAACAATAAATATCAAACTTGTGCTCCAAATTCTTTTTTTCGTACAAGGTATCTGCATGTTTAAGCTGGACAGATTTAAGACTTTTAAAGACATTTTTGATGCCACCTTGAATTAAATTTACAAAGGAAAAAACTGTAAATATGGGGAAAGGTTGGGAGATCCTGCCGTCTTACAATCAAGCATTGCCTGAATTGCTATATTCCTAGAAAACATTTTCTAGAAATAAGCTATTTTAGCCAGCTAAAATAGCTGGCTGGCAAATCCTGCTAGCTATATAGCTAGCTAGCAAGCATGTACGAGGTTAAATATTCCTGAAAGGACAACATTTAAGAACTGCAATTAACGCATTTAAGTCCAACTTCCATTTTTTTTCATTAATTTAATTTAATTCTAGATACATGAATCTAAGGCAGTTTAAGGATGTGCCGACACTCTGTCACACCAGCTGGATGTAGCATATGATGCATTTTAACATGAGCTGGATGCCAATGTTGAATCTATGTAAACTTTTCCACTGACTACTTACTCTGCAGACGGACATCTGGTTGGTGGTGAGGGTCCCCGTCTTGTCAGAGCAGATGACAGATGTGCAGCCCAGGGTTTCCACCGACGGCAGGCTGCGGACGATCGCGTTCTTCTTGGCCATGCGACGCGTGCCCAGGGCCAGACAAGTGGTGATGACGGCAGGCAGGCCCTCGGGGATGGCGGCCACAGCCAAAGCAACGGCGATCTTGAAGTAATAGATTGCCCCCCGGACCCAGGAACCGCCGTGGACGGGGTCTCCAAAGTGGCCGATGTTGATGACCCACACGGCCACACAAATAAGGGAGATGACCTTCGAGAGCTGCTGGCCGAACTCGTCCAGCTTCTGCTGCAGCGGCGTCTTCTCCTGCTCCGTGGATGCCATCTGGTTGCGGATTTTACCGATCTCGGTGTTGACACCTGTAGCGACGACGATGCCGATGGCGCGGCCTGCAGCGATGTTGGTGCCCTGAGAAAAGCAGAGAAACAAGCAGGAGAGAACTAGTAATTTACTTCTATTACAGGCAGTAGATAACAAATGCATAATATCCCTGAGTGTTTCAGAAATTTAGTAAAAAAAAAAAAAAAGAAGATCAAGTTTCTTTATACAAAAAAAAGCATGCTGCAGGGAACTACAGAGAGTTTACTCACAGAAAACAGCATGTTCTTTTTGTCCTGGTTCACAGCTCTGGGGTCAGGAACCGGGTCAGAGTGTTTGATGACGGACACAGACTCCCCTTAAAACAACAACACATTACTATTTTGTAATGGATTTCCACATAGATGTCTTTAGGTATGCACAATATATAACCATAATATACATAATATATATATTTAACGATATATCATCACCAGAGGCAGTATACATAATGCTAATAATTTCAGCACAATGCTTCTAGACGATTTACTTAATTGTTTATCTATTGTGAGTCACATCGTTATAGCAATCTTCAGTATTAAAGCACGTTATTCTAATATCGTGCAGCCCATGAACGCACCATTACCGTGCCACATTATTAGGTAAACACTTCACACAAATTACCACGCAACATTAAACTGGAGATTTGAATATGGCAGTGATTAGTGTTTTGTCAGAGAAGACTGGTACCTGTAAGGATGGACTGGTCCACTCGTAGAGTAGTGGACTTTATCGAGGTCACTCGGATGTCAGCAGGCACCTTATCCCCAACTAAAATGTTAGAGAAATAAAAAAGAAAGTCAATAGCAATGCCATTAGCAACTGACAACAACGCCACAAAAAACACTGAAATATTTCCCACACAAAGAGCAGAACATTCAGTCTGTTGCAGTGGTAACAGTGGTTTTAGGCATAATGTTTATTTTGTGATTATTATTAAGTGTTTGCTGTGGTACGAGGAGAAAAATATAAATATATCGCTGCACTTGACTTTACTGTATTTCCAGCTCGCTGTTACTGTCTCTTACTCTGCAGTTGTGGAGTTACAATGTCGGGGATCATGAGCGCCCCCTGCCATCAGGCAAGAGTACTGCCTTCCTCACCTCTAATCTGTTCTCTGCCGTTTATGATCGCTCCTCAGCACACGAAACACGTTACCCACACAGTTGGTGACAAAAGAAAAAACAAACACTGTACATTATATACATAAGCTAAATAATGGAAAATCGGTTCATATATTAAATGTCTGTACGTCGCCATTTTATTGGCGACGTACAGACAGGAGGAACATGCTCCTATAGAATGGCGGTTAGCGAAAGGTTGCGCAATCCCAGGTGAGGGTCAACTCGCTGCTGCCTCACCAGCTGCGCTTTTGAGCACTTGAATGGGAAAATACAAAAATTCATCAATTTTGAAGAAAAAATAATCAGAATTTGTTAAGCTATATGAAAAATACGTATTTTACAGTACAAACCACAAAGTGAAAATAGCAATCTAACTTTTTTTAATCATTGTATATTATTTTTTCATGATGACAGATCCTCACCTGCCTCCCCTGACTGCACGTCACTGCTGTATACACTCACACAAAAAAAAATACAACTTAACAGGAAAAACAATTTCAAAACTGCTGGTGGAATATTTCCTGTAAATAAAAACCTTGGTTTGTCATTGCAGAAAAATTAATTCAGTATTTTCACAGAAGGCCTAAAACTCTTTCAAGGATCTTCCGAAACTGTCACAATTCAGTTCATTAGATTTTAATACAACAAGCCACTGAGCTCCTGTGTAAACACAGCAAAGAGAACATGCACTTTTAATAAGGTAAACACTGGGCTGAACCCTAAAGGAGAACTGCAGCGTTTCTGGTCAAACCGCATTAAACGTCCCTGTTCAGAAAATACATCGCTGGGTGAAAAACACAGATGGGTTCAGACCAGGATCAGCCTCAGGTAAATAACAGCTCGATACAACCTTGATGGAGTCACGCTGCCGTTGCACAAGAATCGATGGTTTTCCCCTCCCTTTTGTTCTCTCTTCACTCCCTGCACCTCCAATGCAACACTTCCTCATACATATCAGACACGAGCTGAAAAGTTGGACTTTCTGCCTATTAGCTCTTCCTTATAAAGTTGCTATTTGATTCTAGTCCAATAAAAAAAATTTTAATAGAAATAACATTTAATGGAAACATTTTTATAAGTGAGAGCCTCTGCAAGTTTGTGAGATCTGAATAGATTTACAAATTTAAAAAAACAACAACGTTGGCTGCTAACAGTTGGATGCTAACAGTTAGCTGCAAACCGTTAAGTACAAACAGTTAACTGCTAACAGTTGGTTGCTAACCATTAACTACTAACCGTTAGCTGCTAACAGTTGGCTGCTAACCGTTAACTACTAAAAGTTAACTGCTAGCCGTTAACTACTATCCGTTGGCTGCTAACAGTTAGCTGCTAACCATTAGCTACCAACAGTTAGCTGCTAACCATTAGTACTTAGCAGCCAACTGCTACTTAGCTGCCAACAAAAATGTAGTAGTAAATTAGCTGCTAACAATGCCAAAGATTAATTTTAGAAGAAAAAGGGTGTTGAAAGCAGAGGAAATTCTAGACTTGACTGAGATTATCTTCAGTTACAGTGTGTAAACAGTGAAATCTTTAGTCATTCAATAAGTCAGAATATGTGTTCCAATGATGCTGCTTTGTCAAATTTGAAAATCCTTATGCAAGTATTAAATAAGCTTTTTTTTAAATCCATATTTTTGTATTAAAAATTATTGTATTATTGGTCTGATGCAGTGGCGATTCTAATGCTAATGCACCCCTAAAACAGATAAAACATATTCTAATTTATTGAATTTGACTGTAGGTGTGCAAACTTGAGAAAATCAATTATGGTCATTTGCTGTGAGCTGCATGTACCTCTACACCTTTTAATGAGGATAATAAGTGATATTTTCACCGGCAGTAGGAGCGATAATTACCTTTCTGTTTTAAATGAAATAATTCATATCAAGTTTCACATATAGATACTGTAAATTAACGATCATCATGATGTGACACAGTTGAAAGGAGACTGTTTTGTGAGAACATTATCTTGTGTTCCTTAACAGTTTTACGTCTTACTTCTGTGAGACTGTTGATAAATCAAGGTGAGAAAGGTGCTTTGGGAAATGTGTGTCTGCGGGTGTGTGTGCGTGTGTCTGCGGGTGTGTGTGGGTGTGCGTGCGTGTGTGTGTGTGTGTAGAAGATGGCTGGGGGCTGCAGGTTCGGTGTAGCCGGACAAGCCGAGGGCAGTAAAGACATGCTGTTCAAACGCCTACCTTCTCTTTCTGCCACGGCCTCCCACAGGCAACAAGAAGAGATTTTATGCTTATAGAGCTTTGCCAAGCTTGAGCTAAAGGAATAAATGATAAAGAGGATTACTGCACTCTAGTTTTAATTCGGCAGCTGGAACATAGCAGATGCTTTCCCAACTAAAAAAAAACAAAACAAAACTCTAAAGTCAGTTTTCCATCCATTCAGCAGAACTCCGAGCTAAATCTAACGGTCTTGCGTAAACCTAGAGGAGCGGGGATCCTGCTTCACGTGTGGGGTCATCGTGACTTGTTTTTTTGGACAGACGCCGCGTAGGTTTCCCTCTTTTGGGTTCCATATAAACTAAAGTAACTCTTGACAACCCGACCGCCGCAGTGAAGCCACTCAAACAAGAGAGGAAAGTTCCAGCGGAGGCGCAAATCACAACCGCGTCGTAACCGTGCCTGGCACTGTCAGCAGCGCTGGTGGAAACTTGAGTAAATATATTTATGCTCTCCTCTCTCCTCAGGAACACTCGCTCGTTTGCTCCTTTTCCGAAGCCTCCATACAGTTTATTCTGAACAGCCACCTCTCCCCCCCCACATTGGGTTCCTGTGGAACAACCGCCGACTAATCTGTAGCTCAGGACAAGGCGGGAAAAAAAATCAGTGGAGTGGAGGAAAATGAAGTGTTTTCTCTGTCACCTTATCCCAACAGGATTCAGCGCGCCGCAGATCCCCAACGGATGTTTTATGAAGATTGCTTTGGAGGACGGACCTCAGATGTTTACTCTTCTTTAAAACTGCTAAGCAACAGCATTATGTCAGTCGGTTGGAACTACTACCTGCATGACTTTGTGCATTTCACAACTCTGCAGAAACATCATTACTGCAAATCTCTTCAGCAAGCCTTCTGGATGGAATGCTGCGAATGCTACCTCCAATAAAAACATTCAGTGACAGACGTAAAAAAACTGAACTTTCATGCTGATAATTTTTGGGTTACTGTATATTGGTACATAAAAGCTGCCTGAGGTACAGCAAACTTGTGCTTTTATCATATTTGCATTTAAGTTTAGACATTTCAGAGTAAATCTAAGCATCTACATTCCTCAGCAAACACACATGGAGACTTTTGTTTGCTTGATGGACTAACTGCACCACTACATAACATCTTAAAATTCAAGTCTTTCTGTCATTTTTCTCTATTTTTTCACATAACCTCGCCTTTGTTCCCTGCCATAGATAATTAATAACTGCAGGGTTTTTCACACTGTATTGTAAGCCTGCCAGGCCACCAGACTTTATGTGGGCCCCCACCAGGCTTAACATTACTTATTTGGTTTTTTAAAGGTTTGCATTTTTAAGACTTTATTGTCGGTATTCAAGCATTAATCTTCCAAGAACACATAACTATCAAATGAAATTTTAAAAGTTCTTGTCAATTTTAAATATTTTTTAACTCAAAAACACAGCAAACTGCTGAAGGAATGAATAGCACCCAACCACCGAGCTTAGCGGGTTTTCTGGGGGAAACCTGGACTGCTTATGAATGAAAGGTTGAAGAAATATCTTGAATGTTATTATATATCTTATCCATCTCAGGCAGGGTTTCCGCTAGTATATTGTAAGTCTGGCGGGCTGCCAGGCTTTAATTGCCCCTTCTCCAGGCTAAGAGATCCATGAGATTTATTTTACAGTATTAGCAAATGCGTGATAAGGCGTATGAAAATTTGATCACACCACCGGCCGATCACAGACGGGTCTTTTTCAACCGGTATTCCCTGCAAATACTGAATTCGCTTGGAAAAATAACAACAAATCACATCTAGTAAATTGAAATACTGCACCAAGCAGCAGGCGTTACTAAACAAAGAAAATCCGAAACACGTAATATCAGAATTTTGTTCCCCAAGAATATTTAGTTGAGCATAAAAACATTGATTTCTGTCCATTTTAGGTAATTTTTCTTTTCGTCTTTCTACTGCAGGTATGAGTAGTGAGAATAACTCCACTTAATCTCTAAACTCTCCACAGTTCTTCTAATCAGAGATAAAGTTCAGCATCAAGAACTTATTCAACCAGACACCAAATCAGTTGAGAATAATCCCAAAAATAAATATTTGTCCTCCTGCCCATTCCTGCAGTCGAATCGAGGTTCTAGCTGCTGGTCACCAGCAGTAACACACAGTTATATGATCCAGTTAACTAAAAACCCGCAACACCTCTTAAACCTCAGTGACGTAGAGACGGAGCGAGCAGAGAAGTGCTGGTGACACCACTGGTAATGATGGGAGGTAAGGCAGGGGCTGAGCTGAGTAAAGCTCTACCTGTGAAGGCTTGTCCTCGTATGGCTGAGTACACGTTCATGTGCGATCAAGGACGCTGGCTGCAACAAGCCCGAATTCCAAGTAAGCGTTGTCGTGAGAAAAAAAAAAAAAAACCTGAGTAAAACATGTTTCATGTGTACTAAGCAGTGTATAAGGAGAGATTTATTTCTCTGTGGTTCATTCCTGAATACTAACAATGCCAGTGAAGGCTTCTCTAGGAGCTATTTGAAGATTTTTGTCTTTCTTGATATTCACTTTTTGAACCTTGGTGTTGAAACCATGGCAGCAGCTATATTCCTTCTCCCTGCCTCTCTGTGTTGTAATTATGAATGAACACCCTGATCTCTTTCTCCTTCTCCGTGTCTCTCTCTCTCTCTCTCTCTCACACACACACACGTCTCTTCCCATAAATCATCCCAACCACCTGAAACAAATCCCCAGCCAGGGAGAGCCCAGGATTACTACAGTCCCCCCCCCCAAAAAAACCCAGCCGTGTTGATGGTGGTGTGATCTCCTCGGAGGCGTGTGTGCCAGGAATACACAGATGTCGGTGGAGCTCCCAAGTGACAAACGAGGCTATTTTTAGCGCAGACTGCCCACAAATCCACGACTTTACAGCAGCGGAATTGTAATGTGTGTGTGTGTGTGTGTGTGCGTGTGTGTGTGTGTGCGTGTGTGTTGGAGGAGAGGGGGGCGGAGTGTGAGTGAGGAGTTAACAAACATCAAGCAGCGTCCAGGTGGTGAGACTGAGCGCATGGAAAGCAAAAGAAAGCGAGAGAGAGAGAAAGAGAGAGAGAGAGAGAGCTGTGGAAACTTAAACCGGGTCTTAAATAAGAGCAGAGACCGCAGCAAACTTCCACACAAACAGATACAGCTGAACGCAAGACCTGCACAGTTACAGAAAAGTTATATAATCCAGTCTGAGATATTCCGACAGTCTTTCCAGGCTGAAGAATGAAAGGTAAAGAGTGTTTTCTGTGTATGTCAGTAGTAATGGGGCCACGCAGGCGGCCAGGGGACAGCAGCATGTCTGTGTGTGTGGCACAACACAGATTCATCTGAGGAAGTGACAGTGAGAATTCAGCCTCGGCTAACCTGCCACCTCCACTATGTCTCCGGGGACGATGTCTCTGGCTTTGATCCTCTGGACGGCCTTGCGATCCATGCGGTACACCTTCCCCATCTCCGGCTCGTACTCCTTCAGAGCCTCGATGGCGCTCTCTGCGTTCCGCTCCTGCGCAGCAAACAGCCAAAAACATAAGAAAAAAAAAAAAAAGGAGCAAAAGGACACATCAGGAGGAAATTAGCATTTTCTTATTCAAACTGATGTTCAGGCTAAATGTGATCATTTAAAGGTCGTTTTGCAAAAAATGTGCTACGGTTAAAAAAATATTTTCTTTCATAATGAAAATTCTATGAATTTCTCAGCATTTTTGTTTTAAGATTAAGCATGGTGAGCCTGAATAAGCATATTTTATGTTACTTTAACTAGGGATCTTGAATAAAAGGCTTTCTTCTTTCTCTTCAGTGAAAATGAAGCAGGGTGACATTTTACATGATCATGTCCTAACCTGACAGACACGTCGCATCGTAATGGGCTAACAGGACAAATCCCAACCTGTAATTAACTGGGATGCACAGGTTCGTAATGGTTATAACTACTTCGGTATGTGAATATGTAAACAGTCGTGAGAAAAACAAAGTGTGCTCTCTATGAAGTCTAAACTTCAGGACGTAATAAAAATAGTCTTAAAGTTCTGAAATGATCAAAACCTAAACTCCAGTGTACAAAACCTTTACATATTTATTATCTATTAAAGATGAAGAAAGTTGAAAGGTTCCCTAATCATCACCCCTCCACCACCATGCTTGATCTTTGATTACCTGAGAAATTGGTTGTTGTTGAAACTGCAGTCTGTAACTTATAAATTTTTTTGTCTTTTTACATATTTGTCAAAACTGTCAATATGTCATGACAGTATGGCATGACAGACAATCTGTGAAAAAAAAAATAAAAAATCAAGCTCCTCCGTTTCCTCCCAGTGCCAACTAGAAACAACCAATCAGAGCCAGGGGGCGGGCCTTAGTGCTGTCAATCACAGTCTCACTGCTCATCCCTTCTTGTGGTTATTGGAACGTCAACATTATGTTTTAGTTTTAACACAACAATTATATGGATCTGTACGTTCCAGCATAATTAGGTTTCGTTTGGTTACAACAGGACAGGGTTAGGACATTGTTAAATTTACATTATTCTGCAAATTTCTGGCTTTTTCACATGAAATGTTACACACAGACTGCATGAAAAACATTTCTCACCTGCCATACTCCAATAACAGCGTTGGCAATGAGGATAAGCAGAATAACAAGAGGCTCTACAAAGGCGGTGGTAGTTTCCTCTCCCTCTTCAAACAAAGCCAACACCTAGAAGAACATACAACATAAGTCGGCAAACATTTTTCACTCTCAGGTCACATTTTTCCCAGGCGCAGGCAGAACAAAACAAGTCACTCCAGGAGGAATCTGGAAAAAGAAGCTCAAATTAATATGCAATAATAACCAACCCCCAGTCCGTCCAGACAAATGGCAAAACCCCTGATAGCCAACATTTACGTTTCTACTTAAAGTTTGATTGAATTAGCTTATATCAAACATGTCTGTTAGCACACATATACCTAGCTTAGCTTATCAAAATAACAGGTTACTGTTATGCGACTATCCCAATGTTTTACTCTTTTGTTAGGTTGCCTTTGATAAAACTATTACAATTTATAGTAACTTCCTTTAGGCAACAAAGTCTCAGTTTTCCTTTTATGTAGCTAGAAATAAAGGGGGGAAAAATACAAAAAAGTACCGCCTAAGTCCTAAAGTAGACACAGTAAGAACACAGTAAGAAAAAAGCTTTTAAAAACATTTTTGTTTTTCTAAATGCAAAACTAAAAATGTAGACATCTGAATAGGCCTAACAGATCCTCTTCTAGATGTCACATTGATAGATGTTGCCCAAAAAACATCGGACACAATGAGAAGAATACCCCCCCATTTCAACTTTACAGTTTTAAGAATAACCACAAAACCTATAGTTCCAGAGTAGCTTAATTTTTTTGTTGTTGCCCCTTTCCCACCTGTAGCTGCACACTGCCAGCCAGCTGGCTAAAAGAAGTCTACTGCCCTTTTTGCTTGCTTGTAAGAAAGCCAAAATCCCCTGAATATACTTTATACCATATATGAAAAGCACAGACAGTCACGGTGTGGAAAGTCTGTGAAAGAATCAAAAATAACACATTTTATGCTTGTAGAAAACATATTTTCAACAATTATTACGTCATATTATTTTAGCAGCAGCTGGATTATTGCAGTTATTGCATTTTTGTTTAATTTTTAAAGCAATTAAATTGTGTCAGACATTTTTGTTTCAAATTTCTGTGCAAATACCATCCAACTGTTTTACTTATCCCAGGATGTTATCATACCAAGAGGTTGTCATGCCGACTGGGAATCAAGCTGAGCGATGCATTTGATTAACAGCACCTCTTTTTTTTTCTGGCGCCCCGCTTATGGAAGCAGTCAGGCACGACTTGGTTTGCACGAACATCGTTTCTGTATTTTGGCTTAGTTTTGTGCAGATGCAGAGACGGCATCATTAACATTCACCCGGCATTGCACTTCTGAGTGCCTGGTGAAAAGAAGCTCAATTTTCTCTTGAGCTCTTTTTTTTTTGTTTGTTTCTACAAATGTGTGATTTTAAACACCAAATATTATTTATTTATTTATTTCATAGCCTGAACGGCTCGACCACAAAAGCAATACAGTAATAAAAGTGGATCTATGCCACGCCGGTCTCTATGGGACCCATCAAGTGACAGCAGAATATATTCTGTGCGGAGTATTGAGCAGCGGCGTGCGCCGGCGTTACGGCAGCCTGAGCTTGATCGATAGCTCATCTTTCCCCCTCATTTGGGACGCCAAGTCTCCCTTCTGACCGTGCTGAGATTGGAGGGCAATGACGGCAGCCCTCGCGCCGAGAACGGCTCAAAAGGCGCGTGGGACAATCATCATACACTCAGAGGCAGCCTTGAATACCTAAGTGCTTTCATCTCACTGCTAAGGAGCTCAAACAAAGAGAGAAGTAGGGTTGACTTTGCGGTTTTGACATTTACTGAGGGAAAGCGGCCTAAAATTTGATTGCGTTCTGCTTCATCACTTGATTCCTAAAACTAACTCTGTCCTTTCAGCTCTCAACATCACACCATAACTTAATGGTCACAAACGAACAACTGTATGCCAGGATTTTCCCTCAGTGCACTATAAGCCTGGCGGGCCGCCAGGCTTTACTTGTGCCCCCACCAGGCTAAGCATTGCTTATTTATTTAAGTATTTTCAAAATGTTTGCATTGTTTAACACTCTAAAGATGGTGTTCAGATATTAATCTTCAAATCTTTCAATAACACATAACTATGAGATGATATTTTCAAATTTCTTGTCAACTTTAAACATTTTTAACTCAAAAACACAACGGACTGCTGGATGAATGACTGCTTAGCACCCAAACACCGGGCTTAGCAAATATTCTGGGGGAAACCTTAGTAGGCATAAGGTGTCTTTTCTTTTGCATGCAAGCAAATTCAATAAAATGGATTTGCTCATTACTTTGACCTTAACTAGAACTCAGATTTAATAATAAATAAATAAATAATTGGCTTTGTTTGTTAGAATGGTGAGTGGTAAAGTGTAGGCCTCTTCCTGTATTAGATGAGACTTTTAACATTAACCCGACCCCACATTGTGAGACGGTGCTCCAGTTTTTATTGTGTCCGGTGGTTAGGGTGGGTTGCAAAGTGGTTCCTTCCTCCAAAACCTCTTATGGGGTTGTGGTTTACTTTAGCAGCTTAGTCAAATAAAACCTGCAAACAACACACACGAGATGCACCGATCAGTCGGCCAGAGATATGAATCTGAAAGTTTTTCCCTTATTTGGCTCTGATCTGTGATCAGCAGGTCAAATCCTGAAAAAGAAGTTTTTTTTCCTGCAGGGTTGGGATTATAAGCTTAATAGTCATTTATTTTGTCAGTTTCTCTTGGATTTTAAAATGACTACCTCTGTCAAAGAACCTTCTTTTTCCCCCTGTGTGTTTTTTTTTATTTTTTATGTGTTGATATCAGAATGTGTCAAAAGTTAGAACCAGCAGGTCAGACTTCAGAGAAACACGGAATATTGGTATCGGCCGGTACAAGTCTGATTGGTGCATCACTGCAAAACTGAACTTACCAAAATATAAAAATAAAAAGAACATTTCAGGATAAAAGCAAAATGAAATCCTTCAATAAAATTGTAAAAATGTTTCTGAACATTTACACAAGTATTTAGGCGACCTGACCAGATCCATTTTACTTTAATGATCTTCACTGTCGTGCAATGCAAAGGAGGCTGGAAAATCTTGCGATCCCAATTTGAATTTATTCAAAATTGCAACCAAATGAGTCCAGGTTTAGGGTTTAACTTTGACACAGCTCCACTCCGCATTTGTCACTTCCTGACCCCAGTGGAAACATACAAAACACTGAGGAAATGGACTCATGAAAGAACTATGAATCTCTCAATTAAAAGCAGAGCACTGAAACAAGAACTCTTTAAGAAGGCGATCAACGGCGACATAGTTCTGGGTTTTGTTTCTGTGTTGCAACCAAAGCCTTACTTCACTGAAACCACAGCGACCTAGAACAGCACAGCCTTTCAGCTACAGCGTTTCTCAACGAACGCAGATAAAAAGCTCAAGTCCACGCACTGACAAGAGTTATCTTCTGTCATGAGCGTTTTTGGAGCGATTTTCCGACATCCCAGAAATAGCAATAGCAATTTTCATCCCAAGACAGCGGGGAAGTGCTGCAGCAGATGGAAAAAAGTCATTAAACAGGCAGGATTCCCTCCCTCCACCCCTCTGTGACCTTCTCCTCCCTCAGGCTGTAGCCAGGGTCACAGTTTGAGGCACCACAACACACAGAGTTTTGATTCATTGTTTTGTTTCCAGTTTTGGCAGACGCACTGTACTTGTTCCCTGCACAGAAATCACACCAGACGGACTCAGAAGGGCTCACACGGAAAGACTTCGCATGTTTCCACATCGAAGGGGTTCGCTTCATACGGCGTAGGGAAAATTATTTGCCACCTTCACATCTACTATTTTTGGCCACATTTTAACAGATCAAACACATTTTGATATAAGAAAAGCAGAAATAGATACATAATGTTTTTTGATTAAGATTTCATCTATAAAGGGAAAAGGAATTATACAAAGATTTTTTGTGTGCCACATTGATACTGTTGAGGAAATACATTACAGAGGCGAAACTGAATAGATACACAATTCTGGAAAAAATTAAGAGACCACTTAAAATGATCCATTTTCTCTCATTTTACTCTTTCTATGTATACGTTTTGAGTAAAATGAACTTTGTTTTTTATTCTATAAGCTACTGACAACATGTCTCTGAAATTCGAAGATAGAATTTAGTATTTATTTTCAGAAAATGAGAAATGGTCAAAATAACGAAAAGGATACAGTGCTTTCAGTTCATGTTCATTTAGAAACAGCAATACTAGAGTTTTAACTCAAGAAGAGTTCAGAAGTCAATATTTGGTGCCAAAACCAGGAGGTTTTCAATGGGTTCTACTCAGTGGGCACTTAATTTTTTTTTTTTTCCAGAGCTGTATTTGCAAAATGTGAAAAGGAAAAGTGATTTTAATTCATAATATGAAGGAATGTTGTGAGATAAATAAAAAAGAAATTAATTGGCATGGAAGTTAAGCAAACAGTGGATTATATCACTGTCAAAGTCAACGAATCCTGGTATTTTTTCATCCTAAACAATATCCAGAACAGCACAAGTAAACGAAGAGTGATGGTGCGATTGTAGATTCAGGGTTCTTGGAAGCCAAAAGCACCTTTGTGCTTCTTTGGAGAGAAAAAAAACCCAAAACATGCAAGACAAATGCAAACATGTTTTCCCCCTTTAGAGAAAGTGGCTCATGTGCCAATAGGAAAGACAAAGTTAAGCTAAGTCAGCTCTAAAATGACAACAGATAAATGAGGGGGATTCAGGTAGAATATGTATCAATAAAGCTCACAGTTTGACTGTAGCAGCAAATAGTAGAGATTTCTTGCTATTCTGTTTAAAAAATTATATTTCAAACATCATACTTTTTTTGTTAAATTACTTCATGCTGTCAGGCAGCTTCTATTCAATGATTTCTTGATTCTGCAGGTTGGATTGCAAAACAAGCCTTGGGTGGGTTTGGCAACTGAATCATAAAAATGTTTTATTTTGAAGTAAAACATGACTAAAGATGGAGGTAAATTATATTTTCGTACAGAATAAAGAAAAAGAAAACTGTAGATATGTGTAAAGAGGTAAAACCTTTTCACCGTTCTGTAGGTTTCTGTGAGTCCCAAGAGGAGAATAAAGTGGCTAATAGGGCAGTCTTTTAGGCAGCAATTGTCCATTGTCCAATTAGGGGCTCAAGGCCCACTGGGTTTACATTTACAATAAAGACAGAGAAGAAATATGGAGCGTGCCGGCGGCGTTTTAATTAGCTGGTACTCACAAAGGAGACGCAGGCAGCTAGCAGCAGGATCCTGACCAGGAGGTCCTCAAATTGCTCCACCACCAACTCCCACAAGGATTTCCCTGAAATGTGCAAACGACACGTCACACACATCACATCGAGATCAAGACACAAGATCGCCCAGAAAGGCAAAGCGACGTGTTGACATTAGTTCTGAGATGATAATGATGATGATGATGATGAGCAGCTGGAAAAGCCAGGCTGTTTACAAAGGAGTAGTACTGTGTGCTGATGGGTAGGAAACTCCTGCAGGACGCAACCCTAAAGTTTACCCGCAGGTCTATATAAAACAAAAGATCCATACACAGGACACTCACTCAGGTAGTAAAGGGAGGAGGGTGGCAGCTCATTAGAAGAATCAATATTTACCTTCTTCGGCTGGGAGCTCTGTGGACGTCACACACCATCAGTTGAGGAGGAATAAAAAACGGCCAAGCAGGACAGGGCAGCGGAGGGAGAGAAAGACAAAGAGTAGTTAATGCATTTGATTACTTCAGTGTGACATTGAGATGCTCACACGCATACAAACTGCTCTGTAGGACTGTTTGGCTCTGATTAAACGCGCCACGGCATGAGGTGAGGCGGAACAGTCACTTGTTGTTTGCTGAGAATCCGAACCTGAAAGCAAACCACCGAACTTCTCTGAAGGAATTTTAAAACTGGAACCGTGATAGATAATCGGAGTTGATAGATAGCCATGGGTCGATTTTCCATTTTACGTTCAGTCTGATTCTCTTGGCGAAGAACTTTGATGCATATGAATTTTTATGCAAAAGCAGCAGCTAAGCATAAACATAAGCAACCATCAAAAGAATAAAATGTGTGGCAGGTTCTTAGTAGAAGTTATACTTTAAAATCCAACCAAAAATGAGGGAATTACAAGATTATATCAAAGCATACATTTTTTAACTTACCAAATTCTGATTCAGTTGCATGAAAAATCATGCCATTTAGCTTTGAGAATAAAAAAACACCTCTATATATCTATATGTGTATACATATAGAGAGAGCATAGAGTCATGAGGAAGAGATAAACTAAATATCAGTTCTAATTTACATCCTAGTCAGAAATCCTTGATCGGTTCAAGTCTGTTGTTGATTTTAAGATATAAAAGCATTTTAACATTCCCACAGTTTAAAACCTGCCAGAGAAATTGGTGGACTGCATTCGGTTTTCACCACCAATATGGATTATAAAGTAGAAGCGCCAAAGTAGTTTTCTTCCAATTATCTGACTGAAAGAAAACTACTAAACTTCTTCTCTTGCCTTCAAAAGGACAAATTCAGCTATAAATGTTCCCATGTCAAAATATTGAGACAGTTACGGTACATGAACTAAAGGAAATCTGCAAATACTGGAGATTCCCTCTAAAAATGCTCATGAATACCACCTATTATAGTTTAATCACCAAATATATCACACTGTGCATTAGTAAGTACAGTGGAAAACGCCTGAGGGCTGCCATAGAGGCTAACATTTTTGTTTGTGTTCTTGTAGGTACAGCCAAGCAATAGCAATCAAAATAAAAGGAGCTCATTGTATCTAGGTATTTCACTTTCCCCCACTGCATTTTCTGTCATTACTTTCGATTTGCAGTACAAAACAAATCTAGATGTAGGCAAATTTATGTTATGTCATAATGTATTTACTCACAATTTTTGCGTAAATGCAAAACTTGTACTACTAGAACCTTCAATACCATTTCCATAGAAAAATAAAAGGCTAATCAACTGATTGGTGCACAAGCAATTAAAAAAAATAAATAAACCTACAACAACCTAAAAGTGTGGATAGTCTCTCTTGAAATTTTAAAAACCGACACCGACGTCACACAATAAACACCGCCTCGTGTTTGGACAGAAAACAACTGATGCCTTATTTTTTACTCGAGACAAGTTGAGCATCCCATCCACTCTCACTTGCTAACCAGAACTCCTCGCCCACCACGCGCATGAGTCACTGGTGTGAGGAGACGGCACATCAGTCATGCTTTAAAAACACTCCAAATGACGAGTGCTGCTGGTCGGTGTCACCGCAGCGAGTCCGAGGCGTGATTAGTCACCGTGTGTGTCGCAACGCAAAGTTATGACTGAGCAAGTCCCACGTAACAGCCAGCCTCCGTTACATCTGCCTGAGAAAGAGAGGCTCCGGCCACATGGCGCGCTCTTTAATTCATGCACCCCTGAGCCGAAGTAAGCAAAGGCTGAAATTACGGCGTCGACTGGTGGGGAAAGCGAGTATATTTAGAAGGCGCTGGGCTGGAACATTAAATGACGGCAATATTCTCTCCTGTGGAAACCTCGTGTTGTGACCACAGCGAGCAGCACAAGTAACAATCGAGACCCTGTACAGAGAGGGGCTTGGAAAAGAGGAAAGCCCATGATGTGAGCCCACAGCTAAAAACAAACATGGCAACTAATCACACTGCGGCAGAGGGGAGTTACTAGACTTTAGGGAAGCGTTTTAAATTAATGGGTTTTCTTGGTGATCAAGAGGAAAACAAAGGACCACAGCTATAGAGATTGAATAGCATGACAATCAGAAAATGGAAAACATCTACCTCTGGTTCTTTGATAGAGTTGACATTACTAAATCGAAAACAATTTGAAAATAGAGAAATTATAACTTAACATAGGGTGATGCCTTTCTAGACCAAAACAGCGGGATTTGATGAGTTGCTTTTTGATATCTGGCCAGCTAGCATGTGAATCTCTAAGAATTATTCTTAATATTGCTGCAACATGATAGGTTAACCTTAAATCTGTCTTTTTGATTATGATCCACATTACCAAAAATACTAAAACACTGCACTAAAAGTACTTTTTCTGAGCTGTCTTCCACGCCAATATAATCTAGTTCGGCGGTTTTCAAAGTGTGAGGCGCGCCTCCCCGGGGGGGCGCCAGAGCACTTTAGGGGAGGCGCGGTGCGAGGGAAAAAATAAACCGGAAAAGCTATCTGCTTGCTGTCTACTGATGTGAGAGAAACGTCTTTTACGCTCACGATCAACTCTGTGGATTTAGGAAAAAGTTGGTACTGTGGTGCGCGTGTGGAGCGGGGATCAGTGGAAATGTTTCCCACCTTAGAGGATGTTTTGGCCAGTGATGTCAGTAACGTTACTGACGTCGGACCACTTTTTTCAGTAACGAGTAATCTAACGCGTTGCTATTTCAAATCCAGTAGTCAGACTACAGTTACTTATCAAAATCATTTTTGCGTTACTGTGCGTTACTATCTTCTTTTGTTATTTAATCGTATTTCCTCTACTCGTCTTGTCGAGTGACCGACGTCTCTATGCGACAGAAATGTAAACAATGGAGGAGATCGCATTTTGTTGGTGGAAAAACTGGAACTATTTTGAGTTTCTGTCGACAAGTCCGATTATTATAAGCGGCTTTGGGCTTCATTTTTAAAGTCGCCAGATTTAATGAGCGGCGGGTTGCGCCTTTTGGGCTCGTTTTGAACGTGAAGTTGCTCATTTGGGCTTGGAAATAAGCAGAGACTCATAATAAATCCCAGAATTTGTCCGTCATTAAGCTAGTTTTAGTCAGTCTCTCCCTGTTCATCATTTCCCGGATGATCCGTCCCGCTGTGTCTTTGTTAATGTCAAGTTAATTTATTACCTCTCAATGACATCGAGCTTCGCGTTGCGCTCCAGAAAACTGCAAACATCGAGACCAATATGAACAGCGCAATAAACGTGAAAACAGCCACGAATAAACGTGTCCGTAGTTGGCAATAGTTATAATGGCAAGTTAGCACCGTTATAATTATTAATATTACGGTAAGTGTCGCAGCCATCTGAGCTGTGGAGCTGCAGGAGGAGCTCTGTGCGCTGCGACATCAAACTCAGGGGCGTAACGCAGAATCTGGAGGCTGGGGGGAGGGGGGCTTTAAAATCTTTCTTAGAGTTTTCCAGACAACAGTGGACCACACAAATTACTCATGTTTTTTATTTTTTGTACAATCTCCTCTTCAGTTCAACCTTATCAGTGGAGACACATTGTTGATGTTACCATTATAAAATAACTTACAATTAAGTATTGGCAAAGCTCAATGTGATTTTCACAGGAGGCAGAGCGTTGTTGTTAGCAGCTGCTGAAAGTAACTAAAAAGTTACTTAATCCTGCAGTTAGTTACTTAATCCTGCAGTTAGTTACTACTTGACTTGGAAAGTAACTTAGTTACTTTCCAAGTCAAGTAATCAGTAATATAACTAAGTTACTTTTTCAAGGAGTAATCAGTAGTCCGATTAAAGTTACTTTTTCAAAGTAACTATGACATCACTGGTTTTGGCCAGAGCAGGGCTGAAGGTGGAGTTTTTAGAACTCCACCCCCCTCCGCCCCCCTCCACGGGGGGGGGTGGTCGTGGGGGGGAGGCGCAGCAGGCATTAAGCTCCTTGAAGGGGGGCTCACCCTTTCATACTTTGAAAACCCCTGATCTAGTTGATTAGCTGGGTTACCTGCTAATGTAACCTGCAAAACAGCAATGTAACTTGTAGACAAATTCCACTTTTAAAAACAGTGTCACCTTTATCTCACTGTGACTGGGGGGTAATAAAACTAAAACTTTTAGGCTGTACCAGAATGAAAATAAAATGTCTCTTTTTCTGTGTGAGAAAAATATCCTTCTGTAGCAACATGTGGGGCAGGGGTAGAGCCACCGTGCTCTTTGAGTCCATCTCTCCAGTAAAACTAAATCGAGAATGTTAAACTTTGAGGAGAACCAGGTCGAACCCGGTTAAAGCTTGATTTACGCAAATCGCATCTGTTCGCTGCCATATAGTCAAACTACCTCATTTCAACAAACACACCCTTCTGCGGAAGCCAAATTTTCAGCAACGCACACCTCTGAAATTTTGTAACAACATGGACAGTTCTGTACATAAAAACATGGCGGACAAGCAAGAGTTCACAAAGACATCCACCTTACGGATCCCGTACATAAAGACAATAATAGCTCCACCACAATCACAGATGCACCATATTGCTGCTAACTGTGGTTTTTTTTTTTTTTTGCTTGGTTGTTTGTTTTACTTCTAAACATGTTACGATTGCCATATGCCCCCTACACTGCCCCCTAGAGTTTAGGAGAATATGGGTTGCTGTAGCGACGAATTAGCCTGGTAAAAAACCAGCTCCTTGTTCTACGCCATTTGCTTTAAAGGAGAAAACCAAGCTTACAGAAGATGGAAGGCCTTTTTTTTGTTTCTACACTATGACATGTTTTTTAATGAACTGCAACGCTTCCGAACTGCTGAATTTGTCTTTCTTGTAAGCAAGGATGGTAGGAAGAGCATTGTTGTCAGTTTAGCCCGTAGCAAAACTAAGAGGTTTGATGCAACCCAAACAACTGCACAGAAAAAACAACAAGCGGCGCAAAAAGCATCAAGTATGCATTAAAGCTCGACACGAGAATGTCTCCGGGCTTTACTGCAAATGATCTGCTGAATTATTAGTACTGCATTGTCTTTTCTGAAAACAACCCTCATCTCTCTCTCTCTCTCCCCTCCAACAAAAGACCCTCCTCAGCCTGTGTAATAAGAGCCGATGACTCACTGTGGATAGCTTTTCAAACCTGCTGTCTGGAGGGTTTCCAGAGTTCAGATTGGACACGGTTGAATTCACAGGGGACGTTGGACTGCGGCGTGACAGCAGAAGTGGGAGAAGTGGCTTCTGCTGTTTTCTATGCGCCACCAGTCTGACATAAAAATGTTCCCCATTTCTGTTCCTGCCTGGTTGTGTAACTCATTGATGGCAGCCAGCTTGGCTCCAGACAAAGATGGGATGGGTAAAAGGACGAGATAGATCAGGGTAAGAAAAGAGGGCAGGAGGGAGGTTAGAGAGAGGGGAAGGGCTGGAGGTGTCGGGACGGGGTTCCCCGGCTTCCCTTTGCCAAGGATTCCCTCCCAGTCATCAGGGCTGCGTCGACCCGAGGCTTGCCAAGGCGCATTCCTGAATACTGACTTCACCTCTCTCCCTCGCGCTCTCCATGTCCCCGCCGCCGCCTCCTCCTCCCTCGCAGCCCAGACAATGAATAAAAAGAGGCTGTTTACGCACAGCAGAAAAACTGAGCAGCGCCAAGCAGAGGGGAGACACTTCCTGGAGACGGTTGCCAACAACAGCAACAGGGAGATTGTCTCATTGTCCAGAGAGTGCGGGGGAAAGAAAAAAAAACAAAACAAAAAAAACACAGGAAGCTGTCCATCACAACAACCATGTGGCGAACATTATGCTGGATAAAGAGTTTAATGTTCAAGATCCTTTCAAAGTAGTTTTCAAAATTCCAATTAATATTATCATTATTAATTCTATTAGGCCAGAAATGCATCAATAAGCCATTTAATATGATAATTATTTTTAATGATCAGATTAAAATCAATGATAGGCCAATTTTTCTTTGACCCGATCAATGGGTAACCCATTTTTTCTTGATCAAATATGACCATTGATTGGCTAATATTTCCATGATCTGATCTGATCAATGATTAGTTATTTTTCCTTTGATCAGATCAATGAAATCTGATTGGTGAATTGGCTTATGTTCTCTTTTTGGCTATCATATGTGCAAGTTTAAATGAAAAAAAATTAAAAACGATATGAAAATTGTTCATCCTACTCATTAAAAGGCAGAAAGTTCATAATTTTTTTATTTATTCACTGCATTAACAAGCAGCATGCATGCTACGCACCATTTCCTCTCATTCTAGTGTAAAAATAATTGCTAGCAGCATTTGCTTTCATCCATGAAAGAGGATAAACTTACAATTCCTCATTTTAATAACCACCTCCACACCAGAGCCTGCAGCACACTTTTATTCACTTGTTTTAAAAATGATGACAGTAAAAACTCTGAATGGGCCAAAAATGGAATTGCCCAGTTAGTAAACCGGAAATCGGCATCGGCCAGGAGAAACCCGATCGGTGCTTTTCCGATCGTGACCGAGACCACGGAGTCATTTCTAACGAGCCAGAATTCAGCCTGCCGTGTGAAAACTGCAAACACAAGAAATGTTTCGCCAGTTACCACGGCGACCTGGCTCAGAGCCCGTCACGACATGATGTATCAGTATCTGTCAAAATGTCCTCAAATCCCCCCTCCACCCCACCCCCCGACTCCCAGGCAGTAATAGGGGCTTTGATACAGCACACCACTGTAGGCAACATGCTCCTTTAACACTTAACACTTTAACATGCTCCTCTTTCTAATGCAGATGAATCCGTTTCTGACTCCCCTCCCCTGCCGACCTGCTGCTGATACACCTTCAGTAGCAGCATGGAGACAGGCCGACGCACCTCCACATAAACAAGCCAACACGTCCAGTGAGTGGGGAAGCACATTTATAGCAAGGAAGGAACAGTAAGCTGAGGACTTGTGCTTCGGGATCCTGAGCCATCCATTACCCATAAGAGCGTAAAACAGGCCTATAAATACCATGATGGTAACCCCTAATGATAGCTTCCTATATCCACTTAATCTCTTAACGTATTCTCCCTCTGGAAACAGTCTGAATGCATTAACCATATCAAATGGGAATGATAAATGTACCTCATTATCAACCTTAACGTTATTGAGGAGCGCGCAGAAAGCAGAACAGACATCAGTCGTGTCATCAAGTCACTGTTTTTCTTGGCTTGCATGGCTGCAGAACGGCAACATGCAGGACTTGGCCAGATTTAGCAACAACCTTGAGTTTTGGATTTTGTTTAATTCTCAAGCAAATAAATGTTGATCATTTCAGAATTCTGTCAAATGATTTTAAAATGGGGAAAAAAATGGAAGATTTTGATAAACATTCCAGTGTTTTTATGGCCTCAAACCAACAAGTGTATGACTTTATGGTTTAAAAGGGACGTAAAGACTTCCAAAGACAACAGAGCTGTCAGACACCTTAAGAATCCTGGAAAAAAAATACCCTGAAATATTAGGACAGCCTTGTTTTAGAAGTCTGCAGTCTGTAAGAATCTTCAGTCATTACACCGGTTAAATTGATGGAAATTTATCAAAGTTTTTGCAGAAAAGTTATGCACAGACATTCAGACGAGTTCAAGAGGACTGAATTGACTGCTTTGACTGTGCACAGCTCAACTACGGACAAAGAGATAGGAAGCTATAAATAGATTTAAGGAAGTTCTGGGAAAAAATGTTCATAGATAAGCTACGGTCCCTCGGGTTTGTGGGACACGAGATCAAAACAGAGTTTCTCAGGGATTGTATTACATATGAAAAGAAGAAGATAAAGAACAAGACATGTAGCTAAGGCGGATGACGTGGGCTCTGATGGTGATCAGTTCCCTGGTTCACCAATTTAGATTAAAAAAAATAATATTTGGGTTCATTCCTACTTTTATACCTTTATAAAAACAATATTGTATTCTGGAACTGAAACCATAGCGTTACTGTCAGGGCATTCTGGGTAAATGCAACCAAAACAAACGAGCGAGTCTAGCAGTGAGGATTTTGTGTCGTTTCCTTCACTGGTTCTCGGTGCAGCGCCACCACAGGAGAGGAGGGGTACATGTTTTTCAAAGAGTTTGGATTGTTTGACACAGAGCAGTGTAAAACCGGCTGAAAATATAACAAATGTTGCAATATTGGTGCCTAGTTGAGCCGAGTCTACCAGACTGTTAAATTCTATGGGATTTAAGGAAAATCCCATAGATAATGGCGCCGTTTACGACCACGGCCATTAAAGGTACCGCACGTCAAAGCTGAAACAACCAGTAGCTGCAGCAGATCTGCTGCCGGTTTTTAGGGGGAGTTATTAAAGTTTTAAAATAAATCTGATACCAGAAACATATAATTAAGAATGGTTAAAATTCAGGAGATTGAAACTGTGCAGCTATGAGAGCTGACCTGAATCTATTTGAAAGAAGCTGAAACCTGAAACCCAAACATGCACCTCAATGCCACCAACAACAAAAACTGACAAAGTGGCAAAGTGTACCAGCAGAATGTGAAAGATGAGTCCTGATGGTTACATGATACATAACTGTGCCACGCTTTGTGTCTCCTTGTATGGGGGACACTTTATTATTAAATATTAACTTTTCTAGCCACTTCAATTTGGGTATTTGTATTTGTTTCTTCAGTTAAAATTTGAACACACTGTAAAACACACAGTCATTTGCTAAGATACTATCAACTGATTTTGCTGTAGTAGTAATAATAATATCTTATTTAATTAATACGCCTCTTACCAGTTAAAGCAAAAATGCAGAACTGCTGAACATAAAACTGTCTTTAGTCTTGATTTTACTGAGGAGTTTGTTTGTTCAGAGTTTCACCAATAGTAGATTTAGCAGTCATGACAAAAGACGACTTTAAAAAACAAAAAAAAAAAAAAAAAAAAAAAACAAGCTAATGTGAAAATTTCCACCTTGATATGCACAACAACCTTGAGTTGATATTTGTTCAGTCATTAGTGCTTTTCTGGAGTTCATTCACTGTTGGACAGACATACGAGACAATCGTAGGATTTCATAGTAATTAACTTGATGTGATGAAGTCCTGTAAAAAAAATTTAAATTGTACAGCGTGCGACAAGCACACAAGAAGTGACTTTTTAGAAACTTTCATAGATATTCAGATTAATTGAGTTGATGATTGCGTTATCAACTCAATTGATCAATTGAGTTGATAACACAACTCAATGGTGGCCGATAGGCAACTTTAAAAGAGAAGAAGAACTCTTGTGTGATTTCAAAGCAGAATGATACCAGACAGATAAACTGTGCATTAAAGTTTTGGACACAGCTGGTTTTAGTCATCTGCATAAACAGTTTCAAAACTCCGGGCGTTTGCGGAGCGACCTGGACGAGACTTGTGGACAGTAACGAGGGTGTGAAAATATCTGTGCGCTTCTTGGTTTTCTGATTAAGGAATCCCACCACGTCTTGGCAGATGGTGCCAAATGGAGTTTTGTGTTAATTTAGTTTGCGTGACACTTTGATAAAACCAGCATTAAAAACCTGCTGACATCTAAAGATTCTGAAAGGATTCACACGCTCTAAAATAATTTTGTTATTTCATTGAGGCTGATTCCAATAACATGCACAGTTGGTGGGGAAAAAAAAGGGCACCAAAGGAGTTAAAGTGCTGGAAAAAACAATTTGGTTTATTTCAGCTATAGATTAACTGATCTATTTCATACTCTGGTACAGATACAAATATTTTTGGGAGATTTCAGCTAACATTTGAGATTTTTTGTAGCCAATTAGGATGACCGATGACATGCTGCAGCTGTTCTTTGGCCGGACTGTTTCTGGCACAATCTGTGGTCAGGGACAGAAACTGTATCTTCCCCATCAATCTGTATTTGCACAGAAAATTGCATGCTGAACTTATCCAGCAGAATCATTCACACGGTCCACTTGTAACTGCATGCTGCTTTTGTTTGCCTTTACAAACGGTGCATTTTAATGATTTGATAATCTGGTGCAGATGAGTCAAACGGCAACTGTTTACTCAAGTTGTGACTGTTGTGGATTCATAAATAAGTACATTGAATCTTTGCTTCCATGCAATGTTCCACACATGTGAAATTCTCTTTAAAATGAGCCCAAAATGTCACATTTTACCCCCACCGCCAAGTTAGAGAGGAAAAGGAAAACGTTCTGTTAACAGAACAGGACATGCATGAGGTGATTAGCACAGAGCTGATAGCTCGTCGGGACTCGAAGCTTCCTCTTCGAGGTCACAGCTGTGCAAAGAGTCGTTTTATTTTTTTGAGTTTTTTTTAATAAATAAACAGGCGAGGAGGAGGATGGCAAATAGCCACCCAGTAGCCAACCAACACAGCTGAAAGCTGCGAAGAGAAAAAAGAAAAAGAGAAAAATCTGCAATCCCCAAAACACCGGCCCCCCAAAATATCTGTGTTAACGCCGTGCTATTAATACGGTTTATTCTAGGTTTGGAAACCAGAGCGGCACTTCTGTCCAATCAAAAGGAGCGATCAATAGCCCTGAAGTAAGAGCAGTTAGAGAGAAAACTTTGTTACTCTGAAATCGTGGTTTGAAAAATCACAAATTGCAGAGGCAGTGTGCAGCAAAAGATGTGGGCCAATATGGTTCAATTGTGGTTTTCCACCATACACAGCATGTTACATGTAGTGGATGGCGGCAGCTCCTCCAGAGTTACCCTGGGCAACTTGTCCGCTTGCATGATTACTGCTCTCCTGTCAGTTTAGGTGAGCGGCCATGTTTTGGTAGGCATGTGGTGCGCTTTTTACATTTTTTGGATGACATGCAAGGCTGGGACTGTTTAACAACCCGAGCCTTTTTTCCCCCCCAACCTTTCTGCCGGGTCACTTGGTCTTCATGTTATCGCTTGCATTGTAAAAGTAACATCTATTCACTTTAAATAGGCTGTCGGAAAATCACATACCAACAGCCTATTTAATTTCACTTCCCTTTGGTTTAAATTGTAAGTAGACAATCTTTAAAGCAAATATTTTTAATTTTTTACATTCAGTTGCTGAATTTTCTGCAGATATATATCTTTAAAATTTTCTGCTTAGTTATTATGCTGCAATAATTAGTTTAGTATTTATTTTTACTAATCACCGAGAGGCGGTATTCCGATTTTATTATAATGCTGTATAAAGTGTGACTAAATAATTACAATAAGGAGCTACCGTATTAAATCTTGCGCTTAACTGCTAAACCTATTGAACACATTTCATTACATCTTTAGATGTGTTGCTCATTATTGATTCTTCCATGCAACGGGTATAAAAAAAATAAAAAAAAATAAAACAAAAACACTGAAAGGACCATTTCCAGCCACTATCGGTTTTGGGAGTTTGTAAATATTATGATCACTTTTGAAAGTGATTGAATACATCTATAAACCCATGCATCATTATCTTTAATTCTTTATAATTCAAAAATAAACTTCCATGTTCTGTGGTTGCAATATGACATAATAAACATAAAAACATCAAGGGATGAGAATAGCTTTGCAGGTATTTCTGCACAAAATGAACTGAAAAAAAGAAATAACTAAATGCAGTGACTGAGAATAGATGAGACACAAGCAGGTTTCATCTGTGCGACCATCTGTGCTGCAGAGCTCCAGCGATGTCCAATTAAGAGAAAAAAAATAATAAATAAAACCAGAACATCACACGTCAGTTCACACGGTTTCCATCTGCATGCTAAGCTCGACCGACGCTTTATTTTGGAAACATTCATATATATACCATCTGGCTCCAAACATACCCAAAACATTTTCTCCCAGAGCTCATCGATCCGCACAAAAACCTAGAAACACCCAGGTTGAATAAAACACCTCGTCATACTTTTTCTCTGCAGAAGACTGGACTCTGACTCAACATCATCATCAACAGCATAAGGCTGTGACAGATGCAGAGGTGGGAGGGAAGAAGTGACAAGCTAGAACAGGATCACAGCTCCTTGTGAAGCCAAATACACACAAGAGCCCACTAGAAGAGGGAAGTGACTCAACCCCCTGCAAAGTTTAGTTTTCTCTAACCCCAACTATCCCTTCTCAGCCCACAAAGTGCCAACACCGCTAACGCTGTTTCACCAACTCCACTGGACACCTTTTCTTTTTCTTTCAGCAGCTGACAGCCTCACTGTCAGAAGCAATGTGCCGTCGCTCTGGTGTGAAGGAGGAGGAGGAGCAGCAGGAAGCGGCACAACGTATCTCGTAGTTCAAACTTGAGAGCGATAAAGTCAGACCGCACTGATGTTGAGTTGCAGAACAGGAAGAGAAACGACATCACGACAGAGATCCCGCCAAACTACTAGAGGAAGTTGTAGTTATTATTTGTGGCAGAAGCTAAAGCGTGCAGAGTGCTGTAACATTTCAGCAGTGAAATGTTACAGCAAACTTCAACCTACAGTCTACGATGAGAAAACAGGCCAAAAACCATGATAGGAACATCTGAGAAGACTTTAAATTGACGCAAGCAGAGACCTGGTGGCGGTACAGCGCAGCCTTCCAGTGGATGAAAAAGTTTGAAAGCTTGTCTTCATGACGCTTTTGATGCGGCTGAAAGTTAGGCAATGGCCTAGGTTTCAGCCACACACAACAGTAACCTGAGAAAAACACCGCAGTTTCATTATGTTAACAGAAAAAAAGAATGTGAACTAAAATGCATAACATTATCAAGATGATTTTAAAGAAGCAAAATAAAATCATCATGACCGTTACTGCTAAAATTTGAAATGCACAAAGTAATTAAGACAATTATTTTATTTTATTTTTACTTGATGGTGATTCACTAATAGGAAGCTCAAAAATTCTTTCTTTTTCCCCAATCAGTAAACACACCATAGGCGAGTGTTACTGATTCAGAACATCTTCTGGTGAGACCTGGCTACTAAACATCAACCTGTCAATGAGACTAGAGGTGAAAATTAGCCAGTGGGTTATAATCTCATGTATTTACATGTAAATGTTTACTAGTATGTCTTGACCCCTCTAACAAAAACACAAAAAAAGAAACTAAACAGCTGTAAGCTTCCATCTCTGGCTAAAATTATATAACATATTGACAATTCCAATTATAACCATCACAACTACACCCAACTCTTGATTATAACGCATACATACCATCAAAAGCTAAAAACAAACACCTGCTAAACTTAGTCGCTGTTTAGCAGCTCTACTTTAATGAGAATAATAAGTGGCCCTCCTTTTATTTACACACAATGATCGTTCACAGTACTTGTAACTGGAACAACGTCAGAAAAAGTCATATTTTCATCCCATTAAAAGAACTTTAAACCATAGGTTTAAGTAGGAAGGAACATATTTTCAACTTTGAAACCAGTTTCACAAACTTGGGTACCAATAGATGAACCCTGCATTGTTAATGGGAGGAGCTCCTTTAGTCTTCACATCGTGACTCTACATCAGGAGTCTCAAACTCCAGTCCTCAAGGGCCACAGTCCTGCAGTTTTTAGATGTGCCACAGGTACAAAACACTGGAATAAAATGGTTTAATTACCTGCACCTTGTGTAGATCAGTTCTCCAGAGTCTTAATTATTCTATCCAGGTGTGGAGCAGCAGAGGCACATCTAAAAGTTGCAGGACTGCGGCCCTCGAGGACTGGAGTTTGAGACCCCTGATCTACATGATGTTTGGAAACATTTCCAAACCGTTTGCGTCGCCAGCTAACTGACCAGCAGTGTGCAGCAACAGGTGGGGGAGGGTCAACGCTGCATTACAGTCAGCTCCGATCACCTTGGCGCTTTCTCAGGTACCTCGTGTTGACTAAAACGTTAGAAACTCTTACCTACCGCCCGGCAATCGCTCCATGCCAACTAGAAGACCTACTATCACAATCGGTCTTCTAGTGGGAGGGTCCAGTTGGATTTTTACAACCCTCTAAAACCTTCATAACTCCTCAGCCATGCACAGCAATGCTGAGAGGGAGGAAATTACGATATTAATAATGACAAACACTCCTCTCCTCTCTGGTGCAATAACATTCAGCCGTGTAACGAACTGAAGCCGGGATGCAGGAACCTCTATTAGGGAATTCTTACTCATCTGAGCGTCGCAATCACTGAAGGACGGCCGTCAGGAGACCCGCCGGCAAGTTCAGGACAAAAAAAGGCTGATTTCTCAAGGGGGCCATATTCCTTTCTACTGAAGAGCTTCGAAAATGAACAGAGTGCACCCTTGAAATAAGGCCTGTGGTTACAAAGGACACAATCACACACCACAAAGCCTCCTTCCTGCAGAGAAACAAAGTGTGTGCATCAGTGTGTGTAAGTGAGAGACTACCTTCCCTCTCTACTACTTCAGAAGCAGCCATTTCTCAGTGAAGGTGCTAAAGTGGCTGGTAAAACGCGGCTCTCGTACACCCCGGGAGCAGAATTAGCTAAACGCCTCTTTGAACAAATGACACCGAGAGCAGGGAAGCTCCTGGCGAAGCATTAACTGTAAGCGTGAATGTGAATAAAAGGCCGGCTGATGTTGTGGCTAAGCTCATTTTCCAATATTATAGGGAAAAAAAAAAATCCAATTGTGCGTTTGTAGATGGGTGGGTTGAGGGGCCTTCGCTGTCACAATAAAGCAAAGCACCGACATGAACCCACAGAGCAACGGCGTCTAAACATCTTTCAACAGCATCACATGGAGGGAGGGGAAATAGAAACACACCAAAAGCTGATAACTGTGAAAAAGATGTCGCGATTTGTCCTCTTGGAGTGGAAAATCTGACAGAAAGGAAAAACACAAAACCTCATTTCAGCCTTTTCCTTTACCTTGAGAGGTAAAGAGGTGATGATGAGAGCTATGAGAGCTATGAGAGCTCCGCTTAACGAGACAGCTAACCGCTTCCAGACTGCGGCCGAGGAGGAAAATCCCTCATCCATCGCTGAATACAGAGAGGCAGCAAGGAAACCCTCTCCAACGTTGAGGAAGAGTACAGCTACTTTTCTCCTCTACTGCTCATCTCAGTGCGGTTCGTGTGTTTTTAACATCATCAGCTACAAAACGGCTAAAAATTCACCATCCTGCAGTTCGAAATCCTTTCACGGAGTTTCGAAAGGAAGTGTTGGAGTGAGCAAAGTTTTCTCTTTCAGCATGGAGCATCAAGTAATCAAGCAATCCCCCCCGTCCCCAATATGTTGCTGTGCACTGCTGGTCAGTTGGCTAAAAGAAGGCTGTTGCACTTCACCTCTCAGACATTGCGAAATTGGACGATGCATGACCAATCAGATGGCCACACAATGTAAAACGTATTTCTATTCAGAGCACCAAAACTAAAAACGTTCACAATTTTCACTTCATTCTTCAACACACTTTTAGTTGTGCTTCAGGAAATAAAAACGTAGTAATTGCAATTCCTTTATTTGTTCCTATTTTCAAAACCATCTGCTTGGTAGACGTCCTCATTAAAGGGTTATGTACTTATTTTATGTGGTGTAATCCTTCACTTAAAGATTCTGAATTGGTCAAAAATTTTAATCGGCAGATAACATCTCACAGAGAATAGGTATTGGAATCGGCAAAAGAAAAGAATGATCGGTGCATCTCTAATTTCCAGTTGTGTTGTGGAAATTAATCATCCCTCTAATATCACACATCATGACAGATCCCACAGACCACGCTAAATAAGAATAATCACTTTCAAAGATTGCACCAAACACAAAGCAGTTTGGTTTTTTTAAAGTGCAGAGTCAGTTAATGATCACAAGATAAAAAGTGATTGTTTTAAAAAGTTATTCATTTATTAAAGACAGGAGAAGTCCACTGAGCTTCTGATTAGCCACTAGCTTCAGCCATAAAATATATTTATACAGTACAGACCAAAAGTTTGGACACACCTTGTAATTGAATTCAACTAGAAGGCGTGTCCAAACTTTTGGTCTGTACTGTATATATAAATAAAAATGCTTAAGGAGTTATGGTAGGGTATTTACTGCTCAAAAGCTTTCAACAAAACCCCATTTTTACGAAAGTGAACAACTCATTTAGCGTTTACCGACTTGTTAACTTCAATCAAGCCGAATACAAAATCGATCCGTTATAAAAAGACAACGGTGCTGCTGCTATGGTGACGGATGGACAAACGTGTTTGACTTCAAAGCTGTACAACTTTGAGCCAGCCTTGCAAGGGGGTGGTTTGTCCAGGCTGTCAAGGAACCTGCCACTTGTAGTACCGACACATTTTTGAGTAAATTCCATCGCACTGTGAAACCGTGGCATTTTCACTTAATAGTTATTGCTGCAAGAGAATCTAATTATGGTGACAGCAGAGTCCTCGGGAGTTCCCAACATACCACTCACTCCCTGCAAACTGCTGTGAACAGATGCTCACCTCGCTTCATCAACAAAGCCCTGCGGTTTACCAGCAGAGGGAAGGGAGGCATTGAGCAGTCGAACATCAGCGTAACAACCAGAAGTAAAACTAGAAAAAACAAATCCAAGCCACCCTAATACTGGTTTTAAACTCGTTTTGGCTCACACATGAACCTGAAAGGGAACAAGCGGGGTATTCCTCCTCCCCCCCCCCTTAGAGTGTTTGCCTGCAACACACTTGCACAAGGCAGGAAGTTCACAGCTAAAAGCGAAAGAGATGTTATCTGTGGCAAGACGTTGCTTTTTTTTCTTTTTTTTTTTTTTTTCCATGAAGTCATCACAAGCCCCTGGGGTTAGAGAGGAGGCCAGATCGCAACAAAAGGGCTAGTGTTCAGCCCCTGCACAATGTGCCACTCTGCTCCACGGCTTGGCCACACATGCAAATGACAGGCGGGGGACAGAAAGGTGTGTTGATGTCAGGTTGGAGTCCAAAAATGCATCTAACACCAGCATGGTGTTCAGGATGATGAGGGGCTGTGACTAAACAAAATCCATTTACCTACACAGCTACTTTATTACTATTATTTTTAAGGACCTGGAAGTAGACAGCGGGGCATTTATCACCCTTCTCCCCTCCAACCTTTTGTGGTACAATGTGAACTGGAAACATGTGCAGAGCAACTGTTGAAAGTGAAAACAGGTTGTTCAGGATCGCCTGTTTCATCATCTGATGCATTTCATTTAAGTCTTCCAGGAAGCCTGAGGCAGCCTGCTCTGCACTTCCTGATCCCAGCCTGCGTTCTCGGACGCAGCAGCTGTACCCACCGACAAGATCCGGGCCCCGGAATGGGGGGGCCCGGGTGACGGAGGAATGGGGGTACGTCCTCCACGACGAGGTGGAAGCTTGAGATGATGCGTCCTCGCAGGGGAGCCGGTATGACCAGACACTGACTGGAGGAGATCTCAAGTTTAACCGGTGCGCTGCACGCTGGAGGATTTCAAAAACAGACATGTGTGCTTCACTGAATGCCCAGCTTGTATAAGTGCTAGAGAGGGAAATTGTGTTTTATTCATTTTTTTTTTGTTTTCTTTTCTTTCTTTCTTTTTTTTTTTTACCCGCACTACCTGCGTCAGCTTGAAAATATAACGTCGGCTGAGGGATTTCCTGGCGGAGGAATCGATACGAGCTCTACAGAGGCAGAGCGGAGGAAAGAGCGGGTTAGTGTTGGTGTAAAAACTTACCGTTCGGTCCATATTTCTGCAGACTGGCGTGGACCTGCTCCAGGGTCAGTCCGGTGATTTCGTTCACGCTGAAGTTGTCTAAAACTTCGCTCGCAGACTTAGTGTGCGCATTTTCCATCTTGGTTGGACGAGGCTTCAGATGTTCAGGTCCAAATGCATGTAGTTGGAAGTAGTAAGGTGCGCGAGGTTGGTCACGCTAATTTTTTAATTTGCTTTCACCGGGTGGACCCTCCCGGCCGGTCGATGTGTCTCAGTCACCTGTTTTGTCCCCCTCCCCAAACCTGAAGGGAGAGCGAGAAGGTGGAAGAGGAAAAAAAAAAACACGTCCGGAATCCGCGGTTCGGTCGCTGTCGTCCTTCTGTAGCTGTGCCGCCGCTGTTACTTCATCTCCATCTGAAGGTGTGCTGTGGCTGTAGCGCCGCAGACCGCCTCTTCGCCGCTCAGCCCTCCCTCCTGCGCTCCTATTGGCTGCGTCTACCTGGGCGCAGGGTGCCGCTGCCTCCTGCAGCTGCTTCAACACAGACAGGCTAGAAAAAAAAAAAAAAAAGAAAAACCCGCACAGCCTGGGCCAGATTAGCTCTTGCTGCGGGAGAAGCGCTCAGCTATATGGTTGTGAATTCAACAACCTCCAGTTGTCCTTCGAGCAGAGGCGAATCCCAGGTTTTTGGGGGCCGTTTTACCAAGTTGAAACTGCCCCCCATCAAAGCACCGCTAACAAATAAGTCAGCAACAGTAAGGCGCAACTCTAACACATTAATTTTACTGCGCAGTATAAAAAAATAAATAAATAAAATTACTAGAATAAAGTAATAAAATTACAAAATGAAGTCAGAATATTACACACGAGAAAGTATAATGTTAGGGTCGAAATATGACTTCATTCTGGTTGTGTTGTGATATTGTGATTTTACTTTTGTAACTTTATAACTTTCTAATTTTATTTTCTTAGCATGGCATCAAGACTACAGTCATAACTAAAGTTACTCATCAAAATCGCTGTGTGTTACTATTTTTGTTGTTTTACTTGATAAAAAGCTATTTTACTTTCCTCAGGGAGTGAAATCTCGTGTCACAAATGTAAACAATGGAGAGAGAAGTGATGCAATTTCTTGCTGAGAATAAAGGCTGCATTTTGAGATTGTGTCAGCTAAAGATGACAATATCAGGTCCGTTGACACTGTCATCTCTGACAGAAATGACAATATCGAATATGACAGATGACAAAGCGTAGACTTACCAGCTGATTGCTAACTTACACATTGCAATATCTTTGATTAAATGACATGAAAACGGATAACTTTAGGTTTATATCAGCTAATATGGATTAATATTTATAGTAAACTGTCAGTTATAAAGATAGAAGATGGTGCAAAGCAAAGAGCTTTGACTAAAATGCAGGAAGTCCTAAACAACTAAAGCTGGACTTTGGTGCAAAACCAGCGAGTGGGGCAGAACTTAGATCATCAATACACACTTGAACTTTTAGGATTTGAAACATTATCTTCATTTGCTCTTTCAAGAAATGTTTGAAAATCCCAAATCCTAAAAATTAAAAATGCTTAGATGTATTTATTTATTTTTAGTATATTGTTTCGCAGTTAGTAGCCATGTTGCCTTGCAGCATGAAGGTTCTGGATTCAAATCCCAGCCATCTCCGTGTGCATCCACAAGACCCACTGATATCATCAGAGACTTGAAGTGGGGAAAAAAGCAACACAAAACACTCCCTTACAGTGCAAAAAATGATAAACATTAACGCAATAAAGCGTTTAACTGTTTGGATTTGAGTTTCATCTTCAGAGAGGAAATATTAACACCTACCAGAGTTATTATGAGGATATAAAAAAACGCATGTTACTGATTGCAGACCTCTGCGCTGTCATCGCTACGTAATCATCACTATGTGATTTTGTATTTACCATTCATAGATTTCATGGGTTACTAGAAAGTCAACACTTGTTTGGCTCGTCCCTTACATTCTTCACTTCAGATTATTTATTCAGTACACAGTGATAAGTAAATGACGAAGGCTGCGGCTTTCACTTACTTATTTGTTCTAGCGCTCATCTCTGGAGCACAGCGATTGGTCGCAGTTTTATTTGGAAGGACAAGACAATTTAATTGGTGTTTCTGACAAGCAAATACTGAAAACTGTCAGTTATCAACTGGCAGTTGACACTCCAACTAGATCAAGTTCTAGTTGGGGTGTGCATGTATGAGAAGTAAATCACGATGGGTAAATTGACCAAAAATTGTACTAAAGCAAGGTTAGTTTTACTTTAAAATAATATTCTTACCCTACAATTAGCTTTTTTTTTTAAATTTATTTTCTAACTATGTAAAGTGAATAACATAAGAATGAAGAGATGGTTGAGGTGGGGTCTCAGGAAATCTTTTGACTGGCTTTGCTTGCTCATCTTGAGAGTGATTGGACTGCAGTCAAAATGATTTTCTCTTTCCATCATTCCTTAACCTCATTGCATTTTCAAATGAGGTCATGGAAAGGAGCTCAGAAATAGACAGGAGGTAATGCTCTTTTTTTTTTTTTTGCCAGTGTAGCCGTACCCAGTAGTGCCAGTTACAAGCGGACCAGTTTACACAAGCCTTCAACGCAGCCCTGAGGTCATCGCTGCTAGGATTATGGTAACAAAGTCACTAAAGTCAGCTTGATTTCCAATTGAAATGTTTAAAATTAAACACCAGGCTGTTTTTTTAAAGGAAAAAAAAAAGTGAGGGTTAGAGTTCATCTGGGAATTTTTTTTAAAACAAAAAAGAAGCACACCAGAGTTTGAAAACAATTCTGAGAAATCAGTGAGAAAAAGACAGAGTGTAATCATTTAAGATAAGAAAAGACACAGAAGGCTGCTTAAACACAAATGGATAAAAATGGCAGAGTTTAAAATGATACACAATATATTACTTATTTGTCAGAAATAATAAAAATTGGTAAATATCAGTAAGAATATTTCAGTTCATTATTTTGTCCCTGGCGAAACTCAATCCCAACCTATTCTTGTTAGCACGGCTTCCAAAACTGTATTTCTACACCAAGCATTGTTTGTTGATCTTACTATAAGACTGGGGGTTTTCCATGACAGTCTATTTGTTTTTCCACCCATTACATTCAAAGAGAGAACATCTGTGCAGATGTCCACAGGTGTGCAGAGAGCAGCTGAAACACTAGCTGTTAAATTTCATGACGTTCAAAAACCCACCGCAGGTTTTATGAGGCAGGAGTGCAACGTAGCTGTGAGTTAAACAGACATGATTCACTCAAACTGCAGAGAAAGATGTCAGTAGCTGGATCATCAACAAATCATACCAAAGCAAAGAGGAAACACGCTAATGCTAAGCTAGCAGTAGCAAGATATGAGTCATGAAATGTTTCAGTTAAGAATTGCTATAAGCAGTGATTTTTTTTTACTTGTCCTACTTCTACTAAGTAGTTAAACAGCTGGTTTCCTTCACCTTTTCACCTCATTGGTTCTTTATTTTAATAATATTTTGGGTAAAGAAGAACTAATGAGGCTCTTGATGATTGATACCTATTTTCAGTTTTCTTTCATTTTCTTTCAAAATACCTTCTTATTAGTACCAGCTCAATTGTGCAAACTTTTATTGTTTCATTAAACAACCAAATCTAATAACAAAAATACCCTTTTAACCAAATGTAACACAAAAATGATGGAATTCTATGATTATCCCCATTAATTTATCAAAGTATATGTCTTTAGCCTTAATCAGATTTTTCTTACACTGAATACGAACAAAGAGAAGAGATCATGTTAAGTTGCGGTTCTGTTCCTGTTAAAAGGAAAGAATTTCTTTCAGCTGTTGCCTCATGCTTACCTTGGAACAGCGATTGCTACAAAATCAATGACTTTATAAAATGTAAGTTTGCAAGCCTGTTAACCTATGAACTTACAATGTTCATAGGTTAACAGAACAGAATGCGAATGAAGAACTTTGTTTTTCAAACCAATGCTGCAAGGAACTAAGGCGAGCTGGAACTCAGAGAACAGTTCTTAGTATATAACTTGTATATTAGGAACTTTTTACTTGTTCTGTAAAACAGATAAGCAGCTTAAAACAATATTGTTTCCACAACAAGGTTCTCTTCAGAAATCCTGACCTCTCGCAGAAATCCTAAGTTAACTGGAAACTTTAAATCCACCCACAGATGTTGCTTATTGTGTCCATATTGTTCTTTCTCGATTCTATGTTCAACTGACCGGTTAGCTGCTGGTATTTTCATTCACCAGTTGCGGCAAAATAAAACCTGAAATACAACTTTAAGAACTCTTTGGTATAATTGTACATGTAGTTCTTCCTCTTTCATAGGGCATCTCTTAGCTACAACCACAGCTTGAATTGCACAGCACACGAGAGACTAAGAGGAACAGAAGTGATGCCATCACGAGGCGACTGGTTAGAGCAGGGTTGTCAAACTCCAGTCCTCAAGGGTCGATGTCCTGCAACTTTTAGATGTGCCTCTGCTGCACCACCTGAATAGAATAATTAGGTCATTAGCAAGGCTCTGGAGAATTTATCTACACAAGGAGGAGGTATTTAAGCCATTTCATTCCAGTGTTTTGTACCTGTGGCACATCTAAAAACTACAGGACAGCGGCAACTCTACCACTGTTGAATAACACACATGGAAGCAAATGGTACAGTATTTGCTTCAACTGGGAATTTGAAGTCGTCTGTAGCAGTTTGCTCTAGCTACCTTGTAGCTTCAGCGATTTGGAGATAAAGCTCTATAGAAGGACAAGCCATTTAGCATCTACTTGTGACTAATTCATCTGGGTCGTAAGCTTTTTCTTCTATTAGCAATGCTAATGCTAGCAACGTAGGCCGTAAAACCATACAAATTTCATTAACACCTAAAAAAAACTGCTCCAACAACACGTTGTTGAAGGAAGAAAGTTACTAAGTTAGCTTAATTTGGAAAAAGCTTGGCTCTCTATTTCTTCCTATTTCCCGGGTCCTTCCAGCGAGGAGTGTGTGCCAATCAGGAGCAACATGCGTGATGACGTCACAGAGTTACAGCGTTTAATCTCATAAGAAACCACAATGAAGTAACAACACAAACTGCAAAGCAGCCAAGATACAGACTTATTACCTTAGACAGACAAAAATATAAAGCAAAGACGGAGACAGAGAGAGACAAAGCAAAGACATGTCTTTGGAGAAGGCTGAATGCCAAAACGGCAGGAAATAACAGCGATCTGAATTATTATTATCGTGTTCAATCTCTTTATAGTGAAGGCGTTTCTCTCCTTGTTAATGTATTCATTAAGGTGTACCCCTGGTTCGACCAACCAGGAGCTCCCCTGGACACTCAGAGGAACTTAGACCTTCCCTTAATTTCACGCCAGAGATCAAAGGCCATTTGGTCTCTAGAAGAACAATGGAGCAAGCAGCTGCATCCTAGTCTTCTGGCTCTAACAGATACCTGTGAAATTCGGAGTGCCTCCCGGCCAAATCAAGTAATTTAGTTTAAGGAAAGATTATCTTCACAAACCTAATTCTGGTCTACTGCATTCAGCATTTTCCAAAGATTTAAGTCCTTGCTTTATCACATAAAATCCTGAACAGTTTTCTAATACTAAACAACACATTTTCATTGAAACAATTTCCATTTGGTTCAGATATTATCATAGACAGTACAATTTTCAAATACATTCAGCATTCTCCCTTCTAAACTTAGATAATGCACTTTAATTATAAACTTGCTATTAATACTTAGAAAACTGTTAGTGATCTCAACATTCTATGTTGCATTTTAGTTTAAACCATGTCAGATGTGGTTCTAAAAAACCTTTGATGTTCTGTGAACCATACAGGCTTCTGCCCTGCAATAGATGCTAATTTCGTGGCTTCCTGAGCCCTGATAACAATCCTAAAAGATCTCCTTTGATCTGCATCTAGTTCCTGACCTTTGACATTTACTCTGCTGGATAATTTAACTGTAAATTCTTCACAGAACATCTGTTTAAAACAAATAAATTTATACAACATAGAATGATCAAGATACCCTTCACACATGACATAAGATTAAATGTTAAGAAATTTGTTCAAAATCAGACTGTTCAATATACCTTTTACACCTGGGGTAAGATTAGCTGTATTAAGCACTAAAAATAATAATTTTCCGTAACAACGTTGAGAGTGAATATCAGCAGTGCATTAAGTATTTAATGAGCAGTTCAAGATGCAAATCATATTCACAGAACAAAGCGGAGGAATCTTCACTGTAAACTAAACAAAACCTGCTTGCTGGGAAGTGAAATGGATTGCAAGGTGCACAATAGGAGGTAAAGAAGAACATCTGCAACAGCTGAGCTCTCTCCGTCCTTGTGATTCTGCCAGTTCCCTCAAGGAGTTTTGCCAAGAACGTCCTTGTCTGGTCCGCTGTTGGCTGCAGTGATGCTGAAAAGCAGCCGCTGAGTCGTGAGGACCAAGGCTGAATCCCGACGATTAGGAAGATTTTTGGTTCCCAGCCTGGACTGCAATGTGAAATGACCATTTGATTCTGGTGCAAGTGGAAAAATGGAAATAATTTTTCCACCACATGGCATAAAATCCACTTCCAATCAAAGAATATAAAACTAACTATCAATTATTACAACTACTAAGGAATTGTGGCTAAATTATTTTTTATCGTCTTTATCCTTTTAAATGTAACTTATTGTTTTAAATGTATCATATTGGTAAGTGTCTCACTCTGACACCACTGACCCAATCATAACCAAAACATTTCTATCTTACAGCGGCTGTGAAAAGTGTACACACTCGTGGTCAAAAGATCAAAATAAATACTTTTATCACATACACACTGCAAAAACACAACATTTTACAAAGTATTTTTGGTCTAATTCCCAGAATATCTTAGTACACTTGAAATAAGACAAAACTAACTACATATAACTTTTCAACAAGAAATAGGAGCTTGTTTTAAGTCAATAATTATTTAATATTGATGCAAAAATACTTATTGCTCTGGGAACATTTTTGCATATTAGAAGTGAAATAATCTTCCAGTGGAATTAGTACTTATTTAAGTCAATATTAAGAAATCATTGACTTAAAAACAAGTTCCCATTTCTTGCTAAAAATGTACTTGTACGTTAGTTTTGTCTTATTTCAAATGTACCAAGTTATTTGGACCAGGAACTAGACCAAAAATACTTCTGTTTGTGCAGCTCAGTATGTCCTGCACAATTCATGTTTTTAAAAACAACACAGTAAGAGAAGAAAACTTAAAAAAAATTTTTTTTAAAAAGGTGACATCACCTGGTTGCACAACTGTAAACCAGTTTACAACCGCAAATGAGAACTGAGTCAACTAATGATTTGATTATTGCATTCATTCTTGTATAATTGTTTGTCACTGTAGTAGCAGAACCCAAACAGTTCTGCAGATTCACCAGAAGATTGGAAGTAAAAGTAAAAAAATAAATAAATAAAAAAAACGTGCTCCAGATTTTCTTTCCCTCTCCTCATCCTGGATGTGAGGTTACTGCAGCACTATTTCCTCACCGCATGCGGACTTTAAAAAAAATAAAATAAAATGGGTCTTCAGTTGGAGATCACCGGTGCTGGACTGGGACCTCATAAGCACAAAGGAACATCATGCTCCAGATCTGTCCTTGCTCACAGCTGGCCTCTTCTCTCACAGCAGGAAAAGTGGAGTATTTATTTCTGGAGCTTATGTAACTTCCAGAACTGCTGTCCTGAGGATGGTACCTGCCTCCCTGAAGTTCCCGGAAACCAAACGGGAACGAGTCACTTTGGACAGTCTTTATCTCTTTGCTGACTCAGAACTGCAATGAAGAATCAAGAACTACACCTCACTGTAATTGCTTTTCCAGCAGTGTGGAGCGGCGCTGTGAGAGGGGTTGTCAGAGTTTCTCAGGACTGACTGAAGTGTGTGAGTCGGACATAAAGAGAGAACCCCTGAAACGTCAGAGCTCTTCTGACAAAAGGAAAACCTCACCCAGACCCCTCCCTCTTTCCTGTCTCTGGCGCACACTGGGGGACTGTGCTGGTCCGAGCACCAGTCACACAACATTTTCCACTCAGGACAGCCGATAGCATTTGCCTTCCTCTTTTGCCTGCAGCCTTCATTTGCATGAGGAAAATGAGCCACAGCCTCTCAAGCAAATAAACAGACTTTCTCTTGACGCTCTCCGAGGAAAGAGAAGCACACAGTAGTGAAACAAACTATTTCCCCTTTCAACAATTTCTTCAGTAATTATTATTTTTTTGCTTCTTTGTTTTGGATCATCAAACAAATTATATCAGACAAGAATAACCGAAGTTAGAGAGTCATTTCGAAGGCTTTTTTTTTGGATACCAGGGATAGATGCTGCAAAAACACAAACTCTCACCAAGTCTTTTTGTCCAGTTTCTAGTTCATGTATTTTAGTACACTTCAAGTAAAACAAAACTACTTCAAGAAAGATATGCACACTTGTTTTAAGTCAATGATCCTTGAAAAAAGATGTTTAAAAAGTCCTATGTTCACTTAAAACAGACAAAAAATGTCTTGTTACAGTAAAAAGTAAAAAATAAATTCTGCCAGTTGAACCTTCATCTATACTCAAGAATTTTTTACTTTAAACAAGTGAACTAAAGTATATATATGAACTAAAAACTAGACGAAAAGATTTTGTGTTTTCGCAGCGCACAGGGAGTGAATCCAATAACGGTAAAATTGCAGAATTTGACATTTGGAAGATAAATCTGCTTAATGGCAAAGAAATGTTGATTTTAGAGTCAAAGACTGAACCTAAAACCTGCCGTGGTGCAGCCTCTGCCCCCGATAAATACATAAAAATTGGTATGTATTTATGTATTTAATATATATGCTTTTTTTAGGCCACCCTAAAATCCAGCCTGGCACCCTCTGTTGAAACTTTCTAGGCATGCCACTGGGCATATCCCTTTATACTTGGAAACAATCCACTGTTTCTGAACTAATTCTGCATAAAAGACGTGGCCAAAATCTCCGTTTTTCTTCAGGAAGGAGCTTTAAAAATCAGCCAGCTTTTCGACAGAGCTCTGGCGTCGGTGTTGAAGACAGGCAGACAAAACAGCTGCCACTGACTTTGTATCAAGGAGATAATGGTGACGTGAGTCACCCCCAAGTCCAGAGCAGCTGTACCTGACAAGCAGCCCAAGCAGCAAGTGGTCCCCATCCAGCCGCTTTCATCATTAATAAACCTCTCCCCTCGTCTGCCGTCTCTCCTTCATCTCCCCCCCATTTGGGGGTCGGGGGGCTCCGCACATCGCTGACAAAGTCATCATTTCACAGTCTGGCACAACAGGATGCCACGCTGGCTGTCACACTCGAGACAAGAGGAGCAATGTTTTACGTCAGGGGAGTCTGGACTAATGTGCTTGTTATATTAACTCAGTATTTTTAATTCGAATATAATAATAGGAATTCTCAAATGGTACTTTAAATGGCACAGTGCTTTCACTAAAGCACTAAGGAGATAATTACTTTCAGAGCGTCAGGCAGGACTGGCAGCACGCTGTTTGTCTGTGTAATTATCCGGCTGAAAATAAACGGATAGATGGGCAGAAAGTTGAGAATTAAACTGGTGGAGGACGTTTCCTGTAGAAAAACAAAAGAAATTTAGTTCAACTTGATAAAATGTTTCTAGTAGAAACTGAAGAGCAAAGAGAAAACACTTTAAATGATAAAGTGGTTTGTCTTTGATTGTTTTATCCAAAGTTCTTTAGGGAAAAACATTAACTCGTTGTCACGTTTATGCATCGTAATCACTGTTAAGAGCAAAAATCATTTTAGTTGCACAGCATCCAGAAGGAACAACCGTCCAAACTTACAATGCCTCAAAACAAAAAAAAACAAAAAAACTATGAACAAAGTCCACAAATCAGAACCAAATCTAGAATAAAGAACCAAACGATCAGCATTTCCATGTTATCAAACGAAACCAATAGCAAAACTATTCTGTTTGTTTTTTATTTTAAAAATCTGAGCAACTTTTGTATTTTCATCCTTTAGTGTTTCCACAGACGATGGTGACTGATTATTCCAGCTTTACGTTGGTGGAAGATGAGGTTGCTTTTCTTCCACAAAACCTGGAACACCCACTTGCTTTTTTTCTCCAAAACATGCAGGTGGAAAAATATTCGGTGATTTTTATTAGCTTTATATTCATGTGGAGGAGCGTTTGGAAACGTGAAACGGGCCTCGGTGTTTTTGTGTTCACCAGCTGAGAGTTTCGCGTTTCATCTCCCGACAGCAGACAAAACCGTTCCCTCTGTAATACAGACCAGGCTTACATCCAGTTATCCTTCTCACTCCATTCTGTCGACACTCATTACACTCAAACCAACAGGATGCCTGAAAATGTCCACGCTTTTTTAGGAGATTGTGTGTGAGAGAGACTGACATGCCATTTGGACCAATTCCATATTAATTTATCAGGCCTTTTTCGGGAGGCGTTGGGGTGTCATGGTGGTGCTCAGGTTGCTATGGGCTGCGTGTTGAAATGATTACCTGAACAAAACAGCCGCTGCGCCGGTTCAAAGTCAAGCTAGTGCTTAGTGTGGGTTAGACTCCACAGGGACTGGCTCTCATCCGTAACCCAGTCCACGGTGTTCATGGACCAGAGCTCAACATGTTGTCATGGAGAGGAGGCTGTTCTCTGGGTAGCTTCAGACCCACAGCTGGAAAGTGATAAACATATACTTCAGTCAAATCTACAGAAAGGTGTAAGTGCTTTTGTTTTTGGTGAAAAAAGAAACAAACTGTTGGAACTCAGCATTGCTCCCCTACTTCCTGTTCAAAACTCACAACCAGTTTCATCCTCAGACTGTCGTAGCGACCTGTCGACCTGGCGACTTGTCTAGTTTGATCATTTAAAACATGGAACTTGAGGTTTTGCCTAAACAAGACATTTTCTGGTAAATATTTCATCTGGAATAAATACGTTCTATATTGGTATTTATGTGCATTCGTTTTTATAACTTGCTTCTCTTTTCTAGTTAGTACTTATATACGTAGTTAAATAACCCTTTAAAAAAAAAATTAATCAGCTACATGTTATCCTGTATAGAGGCTGTGTTTCATGGGTGATAATTAATGTTGTATATTGTCAAGTCAAGTTTATTTGTATATCACATTTCAGCAACAAGGCAGTTCAAAGTGCTTTACACCACAGAAAACATCATGCAGCCATCAATTATGAAATGATAAATAAACATTAAATTTTGTCAAAGGTCATCAACCACATATATGTCAAATCTGTTGACCAATGTTCCATTTACTATTAGTCAAAGGTTACTCTACACAGGTGAGTTTTAGCCTTGATTTAGAGGAAGTCTGTGTTTCTGCTGTTTCTCAGTTTTCTGGAAGTTTAGAGGAGAATAGAAACTGAATGCTGCGTCTCCATGTTTGGTTCTGATTCTAGAGCAGACCAGACCCAGAAGAACCTGAGAGGTCTGGAGGGTTGATACAACAACAGGTTTTTAATGTGTTATGGTGCCAGCCATTCAGTGGTTTATAAAATAACACAGATATTCTCTCTGTGTTATTTTGTGACCTCAAAATCCAAACATATATATATATATATATATATATATATATATATATATATATATACAACATCTAATATCTAGAGAGACTATATGCCTTGGTGGAGAGAGAGAAATTGCATCTCTGGGTTTCAAACCCTGACTTGATCTCAGATCAGCAGATGAATTTATGATTAAAGAATTTCATATTATATTACACCTATTGTAAGCTCCCTCTAGAGCACACAATTATATTTCTACTTTGTCGTCATTAACCCATTCTTTGGTGTTTCCATTTGCTGAATGACAAAAAAAATAAAAACTACCTTCAGTTTGATGCATTGGTCTCAACTAGCCTCCCCAAGGATAATTTTTATTCCAGAGACTTTAGTGTGCATTTTCTTTGTTGTTTTCAGATCTTTTGTGTATAAATTATCAATATTTAAAATGTCTTCCAGATCAGGAGAGAAATATTTGTTAGAAATCAAAGTGTACTGATGTTTGAGAGGTTGTACCTGCATTATTATGCAGTGATTTTACTTGAAAATGGTCTCAAAACAACAATATTGTCATTTGCCGCATTAACCTCTGGGACAACAACAAGGATCCTCTCTTATCTCTCAAAACATTCAGAATTAAACAAAACTTTTACACTGTCATGGTGCATGTGACTGAACCTCACAACATCTGACAACCCACTTTTTACACTTGTCACTATTCATTTAGTATTTCCTCCTTAAGGCGACGTTTTATTTTGAAACGAGCGCACACTCATCATCATCAGCATCATCAGCATCATTATCACCGCCGCCATCACATCCAGGCAAGACAAGCGTTTGCTGCTCCGTCATTTTGGACAGGATGAGTCACTGTGGGACGACTGGACCCGTCTTGTCAGTCAGTCCATCTGTAGTGGAATCAAATGTGACGTGTGAAGCAATTACCCGAGTCGCCGGTGATGTCAGTTTAATAGATAGTTCATCACGAGGCCCAGGCTCGACTTTTTCTTCCCTTTCTTTTGTCACACAGAACCAAGCAGATGCTGGAAGAAAAGAGAAAGATGGAGAGGATTTTCACTTCATTGTCCCATCTGGCTCTGACAGAAATCGCTGTTCTGCAGCCTATAGGAAAAAATTTTACCGTGGCACGAAAGCAGAGAAGCCAACACAGAGTGGTGTCACAACGCCCCAGAGCTCCTCCCACAACGCAGTCTGACCAAAATCAAATCACGGCTCTCTAAAGCTTGTTGCTGCTGTTAAATCAGTGCCCGACAGCCCTTAAACCACTCCATGTGCTCCATCAGTGTGACGTGTAATTAAAGAAGAGGGAAGGAGAAACTGCTAGCCGCACACCTGAGATCACAGGATCAATTTCAGCCACTTACAGACAGAAAGAATCGATCAAAATCACGAGAATATCAATCTCCATCCAGATGAGGAACATTGTCTTTGTTTTAATTTATTTTTCTCTTTCATTTGGACCAGGGTTCCAAGAGTTTTTTGGTTTTGCATGTTAGTTTAGTTTCATTGTGACTTTTCACTTGCTTAATTCAGTAAGAACACACTTGCTAGCTCCTGTTCGTTATTATTAGCTATTGTTTAGGTTTTTTTAATCCTTTGGTTAATGTTTTATTGCGTTTATGTGTATGTTGATTGGGTAAAGAGTACTCAGTACCATTAAAAAAAAAAATGTATTCAATTACTGTCGAACAAGCAACTGACTCTGGTGTTTTCCCTCCAACTTTTGCTGTCGCCGTCAGGAGGAGTATGAAGGACCGTAATTTGCTGTCAGCTGATGTAAACTGCTTGTATCGAAGAAAAGTAAAATCTTTTTCACATCAGTTCACAAGGCTGATGTAGCTCCAGTTAGTTGTACTTATTTCCCCATTAATTACCATTTTAATTTAATCCAGTTAATGAAAAATGTTTTCTAGTTCCAGTTCAGACAGAACAACCTTGGTCTAGACAGTGTTTCTGTTTTGAGTGCTTAGAACATTACATAATCATGGGCGACTGTGGCTCTATGGTAGAGTAGTCGTCTTGAAATCAGAAGGTTGTAGGTTCGATTCCAGCTTCCTCCTGCCACATGTCGATGTGCCTCTGGGCAAGGCACTTGCCTACCGATCTGTGTGTTTGTGAGTGCGACTGGGTGAATGTGACTCTAGTGTAAAGCGCTTTGAGTGGTCAAAATGACTGGAAATGACTGGCTATATAAGTTCAGTCCATTTACCATTTACCATAATCAACGAAATGATTCCAGAGTTGTAAATATAGAGCAAGATTTACTCTGAGGGAACCTAATTTCCCACAGTCACAAGACAAGAAGGAACAGCTCCTAAGAGAGTGTGTTGAAGACAAATAGGAGAATAATATATGGCCTACGAGGCCGTAAAAAAGCTCTTGAACTTCCAGGAGTTTGATCACAGATCTGAGTTCCCTTTACGTCCCACAGCTATAAAATCGCACTCCAGTTCTGCTATGAGAAATTATGGCTGCAAATTAACAATGCTGCAGTTTCTGACTACTACAGTGCCTTGTGAGGACTTTCATTTGTCTTGAATAGCTTCACATTTTGTCACATTGCAATGAGAAAATTTTACATGTGTCATGTAATTACAAAGATGTTTTAAATGTAGATGTAAAGTTACTGTATGTACCTGTTTGAAAGAAAAGGTTTTTTACTTGTTTATCGAAACTGTCATCATTAAAACAGACCAATAATCTGTGAAGAGACTGATCTCCTCCCTGAGGTATTATTGCTGTCTAAAGAAATGCAACGCCCCTGACCAAAAACAACCAATCAGAGCCAGGAGGAGGGTCCAAATTCTGTCAATCAACCTCATATACTTGCTGCTAAATGTGCTAATGGAGGAGAAACAACTTACAATTACAGAAAAACCATTTATCTGTAGTCATCTGTTGCTATGCACAACGCCACAAGAGATTGTGATTGGCAGCGCTAAGACCCGCCTCCTGATTGTTTGTTTCAACTTAGTACTGGGAGCACTGGTAAAATGCAGAGGAGCTCATTCTTTTCACAGATTATGTGTCTCATACCATAGGCATTGGCATAATGATAGTTTCGACAAATATGTAAAATAATAATTAAGTGATAAACTGCAGCTTTAATAACAAATGCTGCTTCTACCTGCTTTTTTTTTTTTTTTTTGTGAATGTGAGAAATTGACTTTCCACGACTGAATCACACTGAAAATACAAGTAATATTGTTTCAGGTCTATTTTTTGTAAATACATTTTAAACTGTGGGCTTCCCACCCCACCCCCTTGACAGATCCATCCTCTTTTTCGGAAATATTTAATGTTTTTCTTAACTTTAAAATGCAAAAACAGTTAGAAAAATTATAACGCTGTGGTGGCATATGGGCTAAGCATAACCCACATATGGAGGCCTGTCACAGGTTCGATTCCCGCCCTGGCAACCTTTGCCGCATGTCTACCCCTTTTTCTCATTACCCACTTTCCTGTCAATTAACTATCAAATAAATGCTGCTAGAGCCAAAGAAATCTTTAAAAAAAAAAAAAGACAAATGACAACAAATTTCCAGGAGTACATATTCATCAAAAATAATAATCTGTCTTTTTTAAAAGGTCATGTAACAATTGCAAGTCTAAAAAAAGAAATCTTATTTAGCTGTACTGAGGGCAAATATGGCATAACACGACCTGTTCCTTTCCCAATTAGATAATTACTGACACAAATCAGTAAAAATGGTCTGTCTTCACCTGCAGGGTGCCCCAGATAAAAACTACTTGCACCCAGAGCCGCCCTTGTTATCAACAAATTATCTACTTCAACACTAGCCTGAAAACTGCTTCACCCTTTTGTTCTAGCTCCAGTGGAAACTTCTGGTTTTTAACTCGAATCTCTGGCTCTTTCCTCTGTGTGTCTTTAAAGCCGATGATGTTATTAAAAGCACGGATGACCTACTCACACAGATCCTTCGGTCTCAGCCGCTTTGGGACGAGGAAGAAGCTCCTGGTGTGACATCAGCCTCACATCAATGAACTCCAACATAAAATCCTGCCAGCTGGTGCAGAGATCTCAGAACCGTGCTTCACTGAGTTATACGGGTCCAGACAGAGCAAGTTAAGACACTGACCTCCGACCAAAATAACCCCACGGGTTCCTGGCTCTCGCACGCATTAATAACCCCACACTTCTGATTCTTAAGATATGTGACCATTAGGAGGCATCAGGGAAAAACTACTTAAAAAATAACAGTGTATTAACTTGCATATGTTCTAATAAATGTAATATTTTTCCATCTCATTAGCAATCATTTGAAGTTTTAAATTAGAAAATGTTACCCCTTTACATCAACTGAGGAATATGCTAAATTATAATTGATTTTTCACTCTCAGCAATGAAAAGGTTTCATGAATAGAGAGGAATTGTTTACTATAAACAAGCTCAAATTTCTTGCTAAACAGTTGTTTTGTCCTATTTCAAGTGTAGTAAGAAACCAGAACAAATCATCTTTGATAAGATTTTGTGTTTTTTGCAGTGCTCGACTTGAACTTTCACCTAACCCAACATGCTGACTAACCAGCAGGTTTTTCCCACTATAATCAAGAAGTGGTATAGTCAAAGCTCAGTTATTCATCTATTAATCCAGTCTGCTGTTCTTCATAGGGCCAGCAACAAAGACACACAGGACAACCAGCCACTCACACACCAACTGACTCCTAAAGTCAACTTATACGGACTATTCAATCAATCAATCAATCGATCAATCAATCAAGTGTATTTGTATGGCACATTCAGCAACAAGGGAGTTCAAAGTGCTGCACATCAGAAAAACATAACAATAACAAGTCAACAATCAAGAAATCAGCGACAAACATTACAATCTGACACGTGCCATCATCAAGATTATCAATGCTTATCTATTGACCAATAACCTGCTTTGTTTTTTGGTCAAAGACAGGAGGAGAGTACCAGAAAAACCCACATGCACACACTGAATGAAAACATTAAGAAAGACTTCAACTACGAATTACAACCAGATTCTACAAGGTGGACCATAAGTTTCCATACATATGTTATATTATATTGGACAACTATTTTTATTTTTGTGGGACTCTGTAATCGCTGCACGTCTTGGACCACTTGGTGGTTGATCTGCAACATTTCCAGTTTTCTGAAACTTGCAGATAAGTTTTGCCACAGTGCCGTGTGTTGATGCTCATTCCATGTTTTCTGTTAAAGTTTCGTGCAACCATTTTGACTGCTTCCCGATCCAGCCATCAGTATAATTTCAATTCTTTGCTCTCTTGTCAAACGCATCTTCTTGGGTATCTGAAATATAAAAGAAATATACATTTTACATTCTCCTATGTATGGAAACTTCTGGTCCACCCTGTATTTTCTGGGGGAAAAAACAACGTAGTTTGTGGTCAATATTGTTTTAGAAATTTGGCTGTAATTTTATTTGAAAACTTAAACTCAACTATTGCCTATGTAAGAAGTGTGTCCATTGTTCTGGAATGAGCCGATATCATTTCATCTCTCGTCCAAAAGGTTTGTCCCACTGCATCCTCTCAATTAATCGAAATGAAATGTGGGAAAAAGTTCCAACCGATGAAAGAAGTAATAATTTTCAAAATGAAAACCTTCTGAAATATATTGAATAATCAAATTAGTAAAGCGTACTCTGTTTCGCTCTCATAACGGTTCCCTGCCTCTTCTAATTGTCTCTCCACACTGATCAGCGCAAAGGATCAATTGGGCTATCAAAGAAAACCTAGTGTGAGCTCCTTCACTCCTCCCCAAAGGAATATTATGTAAATTACCAATGAAAACTTTTCACATGACAACACACAGAGCTCTACAACAAAACAGCCTGTCAACTCCTGTCAAACTGCTACAATTACCAATTAGTGACCTGGGAAATAGAAAGCAAGCATGGTGGAGGAGAGAGAGGGGATGGAGAGGAGCAGGTGATTCAGAAAGCCAGGATGTAAAATTCAAACAGAACGTCCACTTATGGCATTTATACCAAATAGAAAACTAGAAAAATAGATTTAATAACATCCAATTTGATTGTAAATGTAATAGAAGACAATAAAATTTAGGTTACTTTCCAATAATCTCTCCTCCTGTGATGGGAAAGGAACAACTCCTTGTTAACAGGAAGTAACCTCCGGCACACAGTTCAATGTGAGAGACTCTGAGCAGCCAACACTAGCAACCAAATGTGAGTTTGACAAGACAGAGAGCAAGTATGTAGAATTAATTGTGGTGATTAATTTTCTCCCTGGCTTGGTCAGGGAGAAATTTGTTTAGACCTTTAGACATGAAGTGGCCGTGTCTAAAGGGCTAAACCTCTCCTCGTTTTCTCCTTGACCTCTCCTCGCTGTGTTCCTTGGCTTCATGAAGCTGTGTGTTTACCAATGCTCTCTAACAAACCTCCAAGGCCAAAACAGCTGGGATTAAATCACAGTGTAATTTATCAAAAGCACTGAAAAACATTTAATCATTTTTTCACCCACAGAGAAGGAAGAGGCTATGCTAGATATGACAGGCTAAGAGCTAGCTTAAGTAGCAACCCGACATTAGCCGCAGCGCAGCTGTAAAAGTTTGGTATTGGTGAATATTTTGTTGTCAGTGAACTGTTAGATGTAAGACTAGAGACGCCACAAAGTCCTCAGAATGAGCTGCTAGCATAACAATGACCAAATGTTCAAAAGACATGAAAATGAAAAAGTTTAGATATCACATACACATTTAATAGCCAATTTTGAGAAAGACTAGTGTACACATTGAACAGAGCCAGATGATTTGTCAGTGTGTCCATTCTTAAAATGGAGAGAAACACGTTGTTGTACGTTTGCATTGCTTATTATAGACGGTCTTGGTCAGTGAGCACAGCAATTAGCAAATTCCACTGGTTTTTCCTTTCCATTTATTTTTATTTTGAGGTTTAGTGTTCTTCTCGAGCTTAATGCTCCCTCGTCCAGTTTACGACCTCCAGGGCAAATTAAATTAAGCGTTAGTGTATTCTAGGTTTTTGAAAGCTATGTAGGAAATATAGCGTACCCTATGAAAATGGTCATCTCTTTTAACATGAATGTGAATATAGCCAAGTAAAAAGTGATTTACGTGAAATGAGTGGCGGTATTCATTGAAGAGTGGAGTCTATTTTCCTAATCAGTGGACCACCAGAGTTTCAGGAGGAACATAGTCGAGCTCAGGAGGATTAAATGTTATTTTCACTTTAAATAGGAAGAGTGCTGAGTGCTGCCTACTTTAAGAGTTTCCAAACCAGATGCCATATGATTCATTCAACAAGTTTTGTTAATTGAACAAGTTTATCCCATTAGGTCAGGTCTGGTACTTTCACCTAAGAAAAAATGTGAAGTAATAATGGTTTCTTGCTTGAACAAATAATTGTTTTACTCCTTAGTTATTTTGGAACCATAAAGGAACTGATAGTAAATATAAATGAAGATACATAAAGCCTCAAAAATTCTGTTTTTGCTAAAAGCTATTAAAGAGATTGTTTGGAATTTTTCAACCAGGGGTTTGCTTAACTGATATTCACGTTTTTCTATAAAAAGTTTGAGCTACGATGAACTTCGGCCACATCAAAATCAGTTTATTTTCCAAAGGTGCAATTTAAAAAGGTCTTTTGCCTCACAAGAGTTTTGTGATCAACAACCTGATGTTACTGGCAGACAAGACGACGATGACAGGAAGTGGTAGGCATTTAATGACTTATCGCGGGAACAAACTTATTCACACGTGATTTCAAATTAATTTGTTTATTTAGCAGAAACACAGCAATTACTAAATTGCGTGTTTTCTACATTTGTGGAATACCGACACAGTTTTACAAACATTTGTAAAGGAAACAGAGCTAGTAACTTCGACCAGATAGCGTGGATGTTCCATTTTAAGGATTTCACACTGGATGATCGATGGTGCTACTTTAACCTCACAATGCAAACAACACAGTGGTTCACAGGTTCACAAAATAGGATTCCCATCAACAGTTTGGAGTTTGTTCTCTGGTGTTGGTGTCTCTAAAACTAATCATTACCTTTGTCCTCTGAGACCAACACTGTTGAGTTTTATACTGACAGGAGATACAAATAGTCTTATTAAAATGTTTATATATATACATATATAGGTATCATATTTCTAGAATCTGTTGTTAGAGGTGTTGGAACAAGGTCTTTTTTTGGGTTATGTTCTGGTTTGTGTGGGTGGGGAAAAACTAAGTTTTATAAATTGTGAGTCAGTTTAAAGGGGCGGTATTATGTAAAATGGACTTTTTTGAGCTTTACATCCTGCCATGATGTGGGTCAGCTGAGCTCTCTGTTCAATGCTGGTAATCATGTTGTTAAAGGGTTAATAGAGGAGGTGGAGTTTAAGACAGAGCAGGCATTTCTTAAAGAAACAGAGGAGTAAAACAAAAAGGCAACTTGAACATACAGCATTTTTAAAACAATTGCTATAAGATGTCACTATATGCCTGGAAAACACATAACACTGCTCCTTTAAATATATCAATTTCACTGAAAATAACCAGAATCTAACAGATTATTTTTCATTGACACAATGTGCAATGAAAATAATCTGGATTATTTTTATAATCCAGCCCCAATGCACCAATGAAGGAACATTGTGCTTTCACATATACAAGCATTTTGCATCTGAATCGTCATCACATGCTTTACTGAGATCCAGATAACAGCAGCATAAGCAAGATGCAAATCCTACATTCGCTCCTGCAAGTCAAATCCGAAGCCTCCAGGCTCGTCGCCTAATTCAGTTGAGGACTCCTAACGAGGAAGCCAGCTCATGTTCGAGCTCCTTCTCTCCGAGTTGCCATGGCAGACTTGGAGTCACCGTTGATCCGGCATCCCACAGGAGATTTTTATCTCCCAGTGCGTGTGGATTAGGACCGCTGTGTCCAGCAGTGGTCTGGCTCTCCATTCCCTTCCACGGTTCTTAATGAGAGACAGATGGCCCTTCCTCATCAGCACCTCTTTCGCTCACAGTACAGCAGAGCAGAGCAGAGCAGAGCAATGGCCGCATAATAACCGGCACAGCACGAAGCTCTTCATAGCTGAGCTTTCCTCCTAAGTGGCAGTGCAACGGTGTTGTTTGGTTTCAAGTCAGGAGGGGACTCAGGCTTCTGAGACTGACTCGACAAACTGTGCCGAGGATATTAACTCTTCAGTTCGATTACAGACACTTCCCCTTTCAGAATAAACGAGTGACCTTATCGAAGTGGACTGAGAGAGAGCGAGAGAGAGCGACTTCCTCTCCTGACTGACGGAGAACAGAATGAAGCCAACAGACCGATGTCACTGCTGGATGGATTTCAGCGTGAGATTTTGTGAGGGAGTTCCTCCTGGTTGAGAACCTGTCGGCACATGCGAGAACAGGTTTGTCCTGTTATCTAATCCCAGCCACCTTTGTGAATTGTAAGGCACATGAAAGCACTGAACAAAGAGCAAACAATTGTCTCTATGATGTGACAATTTCATTCAGCGAGACAATTATAAAAATAGAAAAGGAAATCTCATTAATGAAAGTGACTGAGATGCCAGAGCCTGTTTTATAAGCAGCAGACGCCTCGGTATTCGCGGGGGGTTAAGGGTCTGTGAAGAGCTAAAATTAGCCAACACTTGAGATCCCCATAATCCTTAAAAAAATGCTTATATTTAATAGCTCAAACACCAAATATACCTTAATATGCAATAATACGCGCTGTTGAATAATTGAGATCTGCTTTATGAAAACATCCAACTCTGAATGTCTCCAAGTTTACTCTGGACTTATTTTTTAGAGTCACATATTTCCATGTGCATGCTTGTTCTTATTTCAGTTTATATACTTAATTGAATTTTTACTTAGGTCATATTTGAATTACTTGTAATTTCACACTTTTGCTATAAATTTTACATCACTAATTGTCATATTTATATTTGCTAATATTTAACACTTTGGATAAGAGTAGCTTGTTAACAGATAAGCAATTTCCCCGAGGCGATTCATGCGCTACAGTGGTCCAGTCAAAGTCCAGACCTAAATGTGACTGTAAAGTTCATACTAACACATAAAGTAGCAAGAAGTTTCTACAGAGTTGGGGGATTTCAGTGGTTGTTTCTCCCTCACTCACCGACTCCCTTCACTGACATTTTAAAGCACCCATATACAATACTTCATGAAAATCTCTGAATCATTCAACATTATCTGCATTTTCATCTCCTATACATCATTGTGTTGCATCCCATTATTCAACCTGCATCTAGAGAAAACATGAGCACCGTCTACAGCCGCTTGTCATTGTCTGTCGGCGGTTATTTAGATGTTGTGTGGGTGTTTGTCACAACTGACATCAGCAGCCTATTGTGCCAAACAAATTTTCCTTTCATCATCATAAAGTTTATCTTGCCAAATTCTGCACAGCAGAACGACAATGTGTGGCAGGACGAAGGCGAAACTTGTTCGGTGAACTGTGAAATAAAAGATAACAGTATGGTCAGGAGCTTGATGACAGCATTTAAGTGTTGTTGCTTCATTTTTATGTAGATGTTGTGGAGATATGTCATATGGCATCAGTTAGAAATAATCAACACAATAATTTTTTTTTAAAAACAAGAATTGGTAAAACAATTTGATATTTCTATAATATGCATGCAGAGAACCTTCATTTACATGTTTTGTCCTCTACTTAGCTTGTGACAAACAACAAATTTTACTTCCTATGTCTATATTCCAACAATGACTTTCTCCTTATCACTCTCTTGCTCGCTGTTGCTGTGTGAACTACGTTTTCGTTAGCCTGCCATTGCCTTCTTGCGCCATTCCCCTCGATTCAAATCTCGCTTACAGCTCTATCAGGGCTTCCTCCCGTTCACAAAGATTCCCTGCAGTTCATTTTCAACCAGGCCAATCAGCGAACAAATGGAGAAGTTGTGAACGATGATTGTGATTTTAGAATTGTAGTTTTAGAAATATCAGCATGGCGGCTATGCTTCCAAATATTGAATTAAACACCAACAGCCGCTGACTTGGTTATTTCTCTCTTCACAGTAGAGGAGAGTTATTTACAGTGGAGGCAATTTCTGGTGAGCTTCATAGCATCGACCTGGTGCATTACGAATGTCATGATGTTCAAAGATTTGAATACCGTTTTAGAATATAACTTTTAGAAGCTTTAAACATCTCCGAAGCTAGGGCTAGGTTTAGCCTCTGGTGGAATTCGTCTTTCTAATAAGCGGTTGCCTTTCAGGACATTTTTGGAAACAATGCAGTAAAGGGCTTTCTTTCCTCAGAGTTTGTTCTCAGCTGTTCAGACAGCAGGCTTTGCTCATCCATGACTGAGACTTTTTACCTGTGTTGCTTCATGATCTGGCCTGTCTGGTCATGCTCTGCTCATCTTCTCTCAGGGATGTCCCTGTTCCCCCACTGCCTCCATCCCCAAAACATCCAAGGCCCTGCTTCGGCAGTTGAATTTTAGGAGAACTGGGGAAGATTACATGACCTTGTGAGGCTCTAATGAGCTGCCACGCTGTCAGACGGATAATTAACTGTGATCATTTGTCACATCATAATATCACTGGAGGCTCCCCTGCAGACTCATCGGCTGACATCCGAGTGTCATGTCGCCTCGGCTGCAGGTGGGAGCAGATGGAGTGGAGGGAAGGGGAGAGGAGAGAAGGAGGGAAGTTGATGGAGATCGGCGATTAGGCCAGCGGATGTTGATACTTTGGGGAATGCTGCTCCTCTGTGAAGTTTCAATCTTTTAATAGTCTCTGTAGTTTTTGCCCAGCAGGCTGCTGGGATTCCTGACAGACACCTCATTTCTTTTTAAGATTTCCCTTCCGCGTTGTCTTTTTCTCTGTCGAGAAACCTGACATCGTGCTCCCGGCTGTTTGCATTTACCAAACTCTTCCTGTGAAGGAGCTGTTCAAATAAACACACTTACTCACTCACCACTCTGCTCCCTCCGAGAGTTCAGTTCACTGTTGTAAGACGTGAAAGGCATTTGTGATGCAATGCTGGAGATTCCAGCAGCAAGGAATGCACCAGGAGAACACACCTGCAAGAGGAGGGATATGTAGGCACAGGTAAGGTGTAATTCCAAAGGCATGCCGAAGACCCTCTACACACACACACAAACACAAATTGTACAAACCACAAGAAGAGTTCACATCACGTCAGTAGGAGGTTCAAAATGAGCAGACTGTCCAGTTCAACAAGCTAGAAGCTCACCAGGAGCTTTCTTAGCTTTAGCTAGGTGTCCCTGTCACACAAGCAAACATCTCTCTATATCAGGGGTGGGCACTCCTGGTCCTCGAGGGCCGGTGTCCTGCTACTCTTAGATGTCTCCCTGATCCAGCACACCTGAATCCAACAGCTGAATCACCTCCCAAGTGCCGTCAGGTTCTCCAGAGTCCTGCTAATGACCTCATTATTTGACTCTGGTGTGTTGAAGTAGAGATACATCTAAAAGTTGCAGGAGACCGGCCCTCCAGGACCAGGATTGCCCACCGCTGCTCTAAACACAGTGGATCTCCATCAAGAACAGCAACCACCTTCCCTCTCTTAAACCGCATCACCAGCCCAAGGCATAAACAAACTAGAGTTCTCCCACAAACTATCAGGGTCCTCAATGCTTGAATTCCAACAAGGGTCAAGGGTTTTTATATTTGTCTATTGAGAATAAAAATATTATTACAATTTATTGCCATTATTGGTTGGGAACGTGACGGACCTAACTGCAGAGAGGCAGATGCGGGGAGTAGATTAGGTAATTCAATGGCAAATTTAGAACAAAAAATTTACAAAAGCCACAAGGAACAGAGGGAGCCAGAGCAGAACAAAAAAGGGCAGGAGATGCGTTTAAATACTGAGAGAGTGAATGCTGGAACAATAGAGCAGGACTGATTGGATAACAAGTTGCAGGTGTGAGGGGAGAGAGCAGAAGGCAGACTGAGGAGAGAGAGAGAGAAATAGTGTTTCAAAGTGAAAGATGTTCAAAAAAGGAAAACAAATGAACAATCAATATCAGTTAACCATTTCCTGGTTTGGTTTGCTATGCTAGGGGTTTCTGTGTGCGGCAGAGGCCATGTAATATTTGTTTTTGTTTGAGTTTGCAGTAAAACCTGTCAACCAAAACTACACAAACATATCACTTTGTCTATGGTAACACTGCTGAGTAAAACGGTCAAGATGAAGATCTACATGTTTATTCTACTTGTCGGCTCTTCGGCACAAAAGTTATTTGCAGCTGTGTTGTAGCGTGTTGCAAAAACTGTTACATTTCCAATGAAAATAGGGAGGTAAATGTTTGATAGTTTGCAAAAAATTGTTTTACAAATAAAAAAGTTAATATTTTGGTCACTTTTTGCCTTCTTTAGATTGATAGCTCTAATAAAATCCTTCCTAAGTCACTTATTATGAAGTACAAAGTCCACTTGTGTGTAATTTAATCTTTAATTTCTCTTTGGCAAAAATGAAGGAATTTTGAATTGCAATTGAATTTGAAGTAACATGTCAATATGAGATCTAGTTCAAGGAGTAAGATTGTTATTTGTGATAGCATTGTTCAGGTTAATTTGCTGTTTAAGACATTTAAAACATAGATAATGTTGTTCGTCAGTGCACAAGCATTGGATGTTTCAAGTTTCCACATTCTACCTAATACACACAGGATTGCTACTGGTTGCCAAACGGGATAAGACGTCGCAGATCGTGCATGTATGTGCATGTGCTAAATGCGTACTGCGAGTTTCGAGACTCTTAAAAGTGTGAAAGCAGCCCTCTGGTGCCAAACCCTGTACATATTGTACGTCAGTGTACTCAACAGCCTATAAACCATCCAAGAGGAGCAACTGAAAAACACAGCACATTCTGAGCGGAGAGGAAGTTTATGTAGGACAGAATATGCCATGTCATTCGAGCTTTTGAAAGATATGATGCAGAGAAAAAGCTGAAAAAATTGGAGCGAACACTGACGCAAGTGCATATATGGGGAGGAACAGGAGGCTGTCAGAAATGTAGGAGAACTTTACTAGAATTTTACCTGATATTTACTTGAACTGACTGACTAAAAAACTGAAATTATGACAATTGGGCTTCCAGGATTTGCACAGGAGTTATCAGATTCGCAGTATCCAGTATGCGTGCAGAGAAAAGTTTCAGAGGCGATCACTGATGTGTGTAAGAAAGTCTCTTAAAAACAGCAGAGCAGTTGAATTGTGGAGATTGGACCATCAGGGCGAGGTCAGAGCATCATTCATGTCAACTTTAACAAGCAGAAAATCAGTAGATGTAGTCGTCCGAATGAAAAGAGGTCCAGAATGGAGGGCCTCATTATGTGTCTGACTAGCAGAGAAATTACCCTTAATATGACCTGACATCCAGTCTGCCCTGTTTCTAAAGTTTGACGTTTTCAAATCAGGAAAAATCTCAGAAAGCTGTATAATTTTATTAAAAAATTGGCCAAGAGTTTTCAGCTTGTGTTGTACTGAAGTTATATTCTGGAGAGGCATGACCTACAAATACATCCAATGGGAACCAAGACAGTAAACTTTACTGGACCTTGTTTTGTATCAGCTGGTCCAAAAGGGAAATCCAGACATCTTTCTCTCCTAGCATCTCTCTTTGGTTCGCTTTGGCCTTAAGAGTCGCCATAGGATGTTCCTGGACCAGAAGGCAGATTTGTCACTGTAAGCTTTCTGCAGCAGGAACATCATATAGAACAGGAGTCTTCAAATCCAGGTCTTCAGGTCTGGTGTCCAGCAACTTATAGATGTGTTCTTGATCCAACACACCTGAATCAAATGGTTGAATTATCTCCACAGCATGCAGCCAAGTTCTCCAGAGTCCTGCTAACATCCTCATTATTTGACTCAGGCATGTTAGAGCAGAGACACTGGACCTCGAGGCTTGGATTTGAAGAGGCCTGATCTTGAGATTGTGCTGTACAAGACTACATAAAAAAGGGAGAACATGAATGGAGAAGGAAGGCACCAAACACAGTATCCATCATGTCTTGATAAATGATGAAGACTGATATTACCGAATGTCGTGGGTGGGAGCCCGTCTTAGATTATCTTGTCCCAGGCAAGTCTGTTAGTTGGTCTGCTGTCGATCGTGATCCACAATGGAATGTCGTCAAACCGGAAGAGCGGGAGCTTCACATTTCAGCTCTGCTGTGTCTTCAACATGACAGGTTGTAACAGACCCCTCATTACAGCAGGCAATGCGCTGATGTGTCTACGTTATGGCCTACTTTATATTGTACTGTTTAGTAGAGCTACTCTTGTCACTTAAACACTTAGTTTAAGTTTCAGACACTCCTTTATTTCTAATTCCTCTTAGGTTTATGTCCATTCTCCCCCTTTTTGACCATTTGCTCTTTTTACATCAGACTTGCTTCTCCACAGTCCATTGGCTTTGCTCTTTTATCTCTATTCTCATTGCTTTTCGTTTTGGTTCTCACTACCTGCATTCCTTCATCCCATATGCAGTCACTGGTCCCTCTGACACAAGGTTGGACTTGCTTTTGCTTTCAGAACTTAATTCAGAAATGTCTCAGAAACATTCACCAAAGATTCTGGTCCATATTGACATGTTACTATCACAGAGGTGCTGCAGAAATCCAGGTTGAGATGATTTGAGCTTTGGTACAACACATAACCCTACTGGAAGTAAAATAGCAGGTGAGTTTTTGTGGGGAGTTTTTCTCCCTCCATTTATCATGAAATGTGTCATTTTGAATCTCATATCCTCAACGCTCCCACCTTATTTGCATAGCACATTTAAGCAACAAGACAATTCAAAGTACTTTACAACATAAAAAATGATACAGTAATCAATTATGAAACAGCAATAAACAATACTTTTTGTCAAATGCCATCACCAAAACTGTCAAGCAAAAAACATTAATCCTTTTATTCTGGAAGTGACCTTCAGGTGATGGAAGGCCATCTTTATAACCGTCTTTATGTGTCTTTAGTGACACATAAAGACGGCATACCCAAATGTCATGCCTGATCTCAAGATTACAGCTGCAGCGACTGAAGCAGTGCGCTGACTATAGATCGCTGCTCTTCAGGAACAAAGATAACATTTTAAATTATGTTTCTGTTTGTCTTCTACACTTCATTTAAGAATCAGAGTCAGTCGCTTTCCTGTAGGAGTCAAGTTCAAACAGAAAGCAGAAAAACTCAAAGTACACGAGACACTTTCCAATGCGGTTGCACTGATTTTGCTTTTTCTTTTCAAAAGCCAGACTGGAGAAAGATTTGGTGGATTTAAAGTTGCATGTCAAACTGGATTAGACCAATCCCCATGTTCCTTCATGGTTGCCTTCTTTGCTGGCCGTTGGTTACGTTGTGCTTTTGCAGCTTATTCCTGCTGCTGTCCACATTCAGATGGTTGATGTTGCTTTTCCAGCGACAACTCGGCCTCTCCACCCACTAAAAGGGTCATTTTCACAGAAAGCGAACAGCTCGCAACATCAACATACCTACCTACCTTCCTGCTTTTATGAGCACTTTAGCAAATATCAAACACACTTGTCCACCCACATGTTTACAGCATTAATGAACACGGTAAAATCTCTTGTAGGCATAAACACACAAAACCATCCCAAGCTTTATCTTTTCCCTGAATTATTTCCATCTAGGTCAGATAATTCCTTCGTTATCGCGCATCGAAGCAGCTGTCCAGCATCAGAGTGCTCCCAATCTCAAGTCTGACCACACACACACACACACACACACACACACACACACACATACACAAAAAGGCTGAGGTGGTAAAAGTTAGAAGGAGGTCTTATCACCTTTGTGAGAGTCGGGCTGTGCAGCATCAACCCCGCCCCCCTGAGACCAGCCACTGCCCACGTTACAGCCTTTAAATAAAACACTGCCCTGATTATACCGCAGTCGTACCGGCACAGAGCTCCATTTCAGACACATGCAGCAGAAGGCAAGTTGCCCACATGGCCTAGATGTGAAACGCAGCACGGTACAAAAAAAAAAATCACACAACATGGGACAAGATGGTAAGAGTATGGTGTCTCTCCAAACAGCCTATCCCAGCTGCAGCTTCCCAGTGCTGGTGAAGACGTTGCCTTTCGGACGTGTCACCTCTTGTCTCATTAAAACCACAAAATGTAAGTGTGTTGAACTGATATTTCACATGACAGACCAGCACAAAGTAGTGCATTATTATGACGTGATATAAAAAAAAAGCATGGTTTTTAAATTATTTCATTTTATTTTTACAAATGAAAGTGTGGAAATCTGTGAAAACACATTTTGGCAAAAACAGCAAATCTTTTAGGTACAGAATAGGATTAGGACAAGAGAAAAATAATATGAATTATGAGACAAAAAGTCAGAATTTGCTTCCATGGCCCTAATTTTCCGTGTTTAGTTGACGTCTCTACCAACCCTTCACGTCAAGAAACAAAGATTCGTTTACCATTCTTCTCAAAATAAGTAAATCTCAGTCAGACTGGATGGAAAGCATGCGTGAACAGCAACTTTAAAGTCTATGCAAAGATTCTTAACAGAATATATATGTCTGGACTTTGACTGGGCCATATTAACATTTGAATATACTTCAATGTAAAACATTCTTCTTTAGGTCTAGTCTAGACATGCATCAGGTATCATGTATCCTGAAGGAACTCTACCCTCCGTCCCACTCTCATTGTTTTGCAGCCTAAAATAGATTTTCCTCCAGCACTGAAGTGTATTTAGTTCCAAACATCTTCCCATCTACCAGGACCACCTTCCATGTCCTCACTGGAGAAAAGCATCCCCACATTTCACTTTTGGGATGGTCGATACAGAACGATGTAAAATGTTGTTTTTGTCCCAAACAGGACATTTTTACACCCAGAAAATGTTACTTTGTCCAAGCAGATCACCTTATGTCACATGTTTGTAGTTTGGGCTACATGGTTTGAGTGTGTAAATTCAAGTTTAAGTCTTTTGCTGCATCTGTCAGGGTTTCTTGATGGATCATCCCACGTTCAGCTCCACCTAACTACCCATCAATAGTGAGCAGTCGGTTCTTATGTAGTTCTTGTCTTTCGACACAAACAACTTTACCGGAAAAGCAATTAGGTAATTTACTGCTCTGGTGGACGGTAGATGCAGTAGGACATTAGTTGATGGCTGGTCAACCCAGAGCATGCTCGTCATTTGCCTAGCAAATATTGGGGAGCAGTTTCAGACACTCCATGCAAACAAGGCTGAGATAATATGAGCGGAGGCAGGCACACATCCTGTCAGGATGTATAGGACAAGTGTTATGTGTGACAGATCCCACTGAGAGATGTCTAAACTACCAGGGAATATATGTTCAATAGCCACCATACACACATTCTGCTTTTAATTTCCTTTTATGCAAATGGAAGAAAAATTCATATAGAAAATGGTGTAATACTTGCAGAAGAAGTTCTGCACTCGTTTCACTAGTTCAAAAGTCTACAGTTAAGAGTTCGAAGAGGTGAACTTTGGGCTGAAGTCCATTACAAACACATATATTGATGAGGACTTTGCATTTTACAAGCAGTTGCCAGGACACCTTCTGAACCTTCTTCATTGGAGCAGCACCCTCATATTTGCAAATGAAAGAAAAACACATTCATCAACCTGTCGCTACTTGCGAATGAGACACCAAGATACTCAAACTCCTCCACTGGAGGCAAATGCTGAGTCCCAACCCTGGAGAATCTAGACGAACTGGTTAAGGTACGCTCCAACACTAACGTCTGGTCGTGAGATGAGGATGTATGATGTTTTTGCATAGCAACTGAAGTCAGCTTCCTCTGCTGTGTTGTCAGGCTCAGACGTAGCGATAGTGTAAAGAGCTCCATCAACTGGGAGAAGCTTGGAGTACAGGCTCTGGTCCTCCCTGACCCTGACTTCAGTATGTAACTTTTATAAAAATCCAGGGGGATGAGGGGTTTGCATGGTTATAGGCAAATTGTAGAAGAAAATAATTATAGCCAGTCAAACTCTTAGTAAAAACAACCAATCAGAACCAGGAGGAAGGTCTTAGCTCTGCTAATCAACCTCATGTACACACTTCTCAATGTGCTAATATAGAGAAGCAATATACATTTCCAGGAAAACTCTTTGTCTGGTCTCATTTATGGTCATGCTGGACAAATCGTAAGATCCTTCTTGAAGAGATAGAAAAATTACAGAGAAAATGGGTAACTTGGTTTTAAAAGTGTGAGCATCTGTAGAAAAGTTGTTTAAAGCTGAAGCAAAACTGAAAATCACTCACAGATTGATCCGATTGATCCAACATGATCCTCCTGGACAGGTGAAGTCAACACCCATGCTGAATCCAACAGAGATGCTGTCTGTGACATGAGACGGGCTTAGCCAATTCTTAACCGTCCCCGTTAACGTCGAGCAGCTAAAAGTGAGAAGTGAAGACACCTTCCCCTCAGAGTATAGCAGACGGCTACAAGTGTCTCACTGAAGGCATTTGAACCAAACACACAACATATCCTCCAGTTAGAAATGGGTTTTCCTTTATGTCCTATGAAATAAGGTTAATTGTTATTAATTACCCACAATAAATCACTCTCCAGAGAGGAAATGAAACAAGGTTAGAAGATAATGTGTGATTAATCTGTCATGATACACAACCAAATATTTAAAGGTTTTTTTTTTTTGTAATTGCCTCAGTCAACCTCATCTGAGCTAACTCCAAAGGATGCAATGAGAAAATGTCGTATTTCAGTAATAGCTGCCACGCCGTCAGACTCCCCCTGTAGCTCCTACTGCTCTCTCATGCACTTTTTGACACCAGTAACCTAAACAGTGCAGATGTGAGGACTCTTTCTCTTCCAGTTTGCAAAATGAAATGTCTCCTATCAACTAAAGTAAAGACTATGGCCTTGGGCAGATCATGATCCACCTTTGCTAGTGGAGGCAGGCTGCCAGGAGGAGGGTGTGGATAAACACACACAAAGGTTTTCTGCTACTTTCACTGTGGCTTTCTTGCCAATTTCCTCCTCAGGATTCCAAACACATCAATTCCAAATAGCGACATAATTGTTGCTTTTGTTCTCAGTTTAAAGGTTTAGAACGCTTTCATTATTCTAGGTAAACTTAAACAGGAGTGTGTTTAGTTAGACACAGGATTGTAGTGCGGCATCCCTAATCGGGACATTTGATTCTGGTAATTATGACAGTAGGTCCAAGTGCAACGCCATTAAAAATGAGTGAGAGACACCTGTCCAATAGGCGTGCTCAAATGTGATCATATTCTTACTATGCAAATTCCCAGACAAGCAGCTTGCAGCTCTGCGGTTTCTCCCTCTCTCTCTCTCTGTGTCCTCTGAAAACGAAACGAGTCTCGCAGAGAGAAGAGCAGCAACGTACCAGCCCACAATTTAACTCTGGAGTTCCCAGACTCTAATTTAAATGATAATGAGGAAATGCAATGGTTTTATGATAAGGATGTGATTAGTCCTCTGATGAAGCAAAGATGAGAATTTACCTCTGAAGCCAGCTTTTCCTGGAACAAAGCCACAGTTGTAATTAGGCATAAAGTCTCAGAAGGAGAGGTGGAAACAGGAGGAGGCTGGAGGAGTTTTTGATGCGATAAATCTGCAACAATAACATGCAACGCGTGAAAGACGCAAAGTTTTAAGATGGGCTGAAAAGATGCTTCTTGCTTATGCTACTTCTTATTTTCACATTTCATCACGTTACATCCACCTCCTTCAGTGTATGGAATTGTGGATTCAACTATTAAGTAGTGAAGGTGGTGAAAGTGGAGTGGAGGTAAAAGTTACATTTTTGCTAATCAAGTTTAAATATGGTGGCATGCCCTTTGCAACTTAGTCTGCTTCTCGAAGAAAGAGAGAAGGAGAGAAAAAGAAGAAAGAAAAAGAGAAAGGAAGTTGTACAAATCTTTAAAAAAAAAAAATTATCTTTAACCTTATTCTGCTTTAAACTCCTTCACAATGCTAACCCTTGACCTCTCTGCTGTGGTCCTTGGTCTTCATTATGACGTGTGTCCAGTAAAGTTTTCTAGCAAACTTCTGAGGCCGAACTACACAGATTCTGAGTCTATTAAAAAAAAACAGGTGATGTCTGGAGGCAACTGGATTTTATTCAGGGACATTAAACTAAAAGGGAGAGAAAATAAATGCATGCCACACTTTTCAGAGAGTTTTTTTTTCCACTCTAAGTAGTACCTTTCGTAAAATCCATGTCAATAACACTGACGTCTGTGTGGATGTGACATGACAAAGTGCAAAAGGTTTAGCGTAGGGCTGTCCAAAGTGTGGCACGAGGGCCATTAGTGGCCCATAGACTGATTTTGTTTGGGCCCTTCAACTGCAGTTCAAAAATGATACAAATTGTATCCATAAAGCACAGGTGGAAACTTTTTATTTGTAATCCGGCTAAAAAAAATGTACAACAGAAAATGTTAAGTACAACACAAAGTATTTGTCTTTTTATAATCAAAGTTTTGTAATAACTTGAACCACATCTATCCAGACACTTTGCCACGATAAAATCAGCTTTTATTTAACTTATTAAACTCAATTGAGTATAGCAAGAATTTGATGGGACGGGACCCAAATCTCGAGATTAAAAACTATTTGAAAACTGGATGCTGTTCAATACAGAAAATTAATAAACTAATCTATTTTTTTACGTTTTGTAGGTAACAACCTCTTACCTACAAAATAATTAATAATCTAACAATTTTATTTTTTATTTTTATTTCACTTTCTTGGCCTGCGAGTACTTCTGACGTGATGATTTAGGCCCACGTGACAATAAGGTTGGACACGGCATTTCCACCCTCTGTGTTGCTCTCACACAGGTGGGTCTGACACCCGACTCCTACAGCAGCTGCCACTGACAAGGCAGCGGAAAGCCTGCCTCCTGCGGGGTGAGTGCATCAGCAACGGTGATGATTTGGAAGCGAGAAGTCCCAAACGTAAGACAGTCAAACATGATTTCGGTTTTGTGTTTCAGCTATCACAACACAAGAGACGCGGCATCTCTGCTTTGACTGCTTGTTTATTAAAATGTCTGCTTTCAAGGCAATCAGCAAACAGACGGAGAAGTTGTGAACAACCGCAAATAAGAAACATCCCTGGTGGTGGAGTTAGGGATATGAGCTTGCAGCCAGGCTTCATAGAAACATAGTAATACTGCATTCCTTGTATTCTGGCTGGGCACTTCTTAGTGTTGATCAGGTTATAATGCTGATCAATTTGACTTTTAGAATTTATTTTGATTATCTGCATTTAGGGGCTGCACAGTTGGTAGAGCTGTTGCCTTGCAGTAAGAAGGTCCTGGGTTCGATTCCCGCTCCGGGGGTCTTTCTGCATGGAGTTTGCATGTTCTCCCTGTGCATGGTGGGTTCTCTCCGGGTTCTCCGGCTTCCTCCCACAGTCCAAAAACATGACTGTCAGGTTAATTGGTTTCTCTAAATTTTCCCTAGGTGTGTGTGTGAATGGTTGTGTGTCCTGTATGTCTCTGTGTTGCCCTGCGACAGACTGGCGACCTGTCCAGGGTGACCCCGCCTCTCACCCGGAACGTAGCTGGAGATAGAAACCAGCAACCCTCCTGACCCCATTAGGGAGAAAGGGTGAACAGAAAATGGATGGGTGGATGGATATCTGCATTTGTATGATTGCTTAATTTGATTTAAAATATGCACAACACGATGGAGAACAGCAAGTGGAGAAAAAGCTGTCTAGGAAATCTGTATACAAGAAAATGAGAAAAGTAGCTATGTAAACTGCCTTTGAGCTGGAAACCTTGAAAAGTCAAAAGATTTCTGGAGAAAACTCTGAACAACAAGTTTCCGTGACAGAAATAGCTGAGAATCAGACAGCCACCTTCAAAGATGAGATTTATAACAATGAAACTGTGATCACTAAACTGCACCAGGACACTGAAGAAGAGAAGATCTCTGAAATACAACAAGATGGGGATCAGCAAGTTGAGAAAAAGCTGTCTGGGCAATCTATATACAAGAAAAAGAGAAAGGCAGCAATGAAAGCTGCCTTTGAGCTGGAAACCCTGAAAAGTCAAAAGATTTTTGGAGAAAACTCTGAACAAGAAGAAGTATCCATGACAGAAATGTCTGAGAATCAGAAAGCCACCTTCAAAAATGATATTTATACAGATGAAACTGTGATCTCTGAGCTACACCAGACCACTGAAGAGGAGGAGGTCTCTGCTTTTGTCTTCTGGAAAATACAACAACATGAGGATCAGCACGTGGAGAAAGAGCTGTCTAGGAAATATGAATATGAGAAAAGGAGAACGAAAGCTGCCGGTGAACTGGCCAAGATGGACACTCAAAATTCAAAACTCTGCCAAAAATGCCAGTGATGTTTGTTTGTACCGCTGCGCTGGCCATTAGGCGTACTGGTTTGCAACCTGCCCAATTTGCAACGGACTAGCAAAGCCATTGTTTTTTTATCAAATGTGCTGTTGCTTCAGGTTTGAATAATAATACAGGAGGACATTAACTATTAACCAGCTCCCTTTCATTCGTAGAGGATCCATTGTCAGTCCAGGCCATTTGGTGAGAAAGGTTCCTGAGGCGGATGGTGTTGGTAAGTGGGAAAGGAGTGGAGGGGGTTCAATAAAAGTGAGGGAATTAAAATATCATCTTTCATGGCCTTGACTCCTCTGGACCATCCACATTCAATCTAACTGAGTTCTAGTGCAGTGAACTCTTAAGAACATTACATCGTGCTGCAAGTTAATATAGCTGCAAGCAGTCGACTGCAGTACGTTGCTGTGCAGCAAAGTGTGACCTGAATCTGGACCAAAAGGCTGCGGCACGAGAGGAGAGCCACGAGCTGCCGCACTGCCTGCGGCCATTTTGATCAGGTCGGCGTTTTGTACCAAAGGGAGAAGCATATGGAAGTTACTTGTTCACCTGCACAGCAGTGTCACCTTTCTGGTGGTTCAAGAATACCTGAGCTAGCACAGAGGTGATGCAGAGGCTGCTGCTCAGTTAGGTTGAACTCTTTCTCAGCAACGTTTCCAAGTGAGACTCATAAAATGATGGAGTTTTTACAGAGAAACGAGTGAAGAATTAATCAGTTGGCCAAACTCAGCTCAGTTATTGAAAAATTATGCTTAATTATGTTTGATGACCTCAGAAGAACTCAGAAGAACACAATCAGGCCAGCTAGGTGTACATTTATTTTTACTCCCCAGTAGGAGCAGTTTAAACTACCAGAAAAAAGGCTTTGCACTATCTCACCTCCTGTCTTTATTTCCCTCCATTCCTCCTCGTCCTCGATGTCCTGTCTTAGCTATAACTTTAATAAACTGCAGCAGATTTCAGGGACAAGGAGTATCTGGCCAGTCCTCTTGGTTCTGCTGAACAAGCTTTGTCCTAGTTGGAGGCAAACCTCTTGTACTAAATGGCTTGTTTTGATTTTCCTTTAGCTCCAAATGTTCAGGTGGCGGTGTTCACATGAGGAAAGTAGAAGCATACAGGCTAATAAGGAGTACTTGAACCTTGTAGGATATGGAAAATGCTTAACGAAATGCTTAAGGAACCATTCCAAATACATTTATTCTTCCTATAAGCATATCTTTCTAACTTTATTGAACTGTACCTTTCGCTTCTTTCTCAGCTATGCCTTTGAAATGTGAGCAGAATGAGGATAGGGTGGGCTTGTTGAAAACTGCATGACTGCCTTGGTAGTTATAAAGTCCTACTTTTATGCATAAATGCTGACAGAAGAGAAAAAGTTGAATCTATCAACAAAAAAATCTAATTCAATGACTTTGTCTTTGAAATAAATAAAAAAAAACCTTTTAATTTTATCCCACATTTACTGTACTCTTCATTCTGTTCTTTTTGGAGGCAAAAATAGGATTGCCAGTTGGTCTTTGTTGAAACACAGCAAACCATCTCTGGTTTATCAGGAACCTTGACATGTTTTTCCAATTTAAACATGTACATATTTCCTGTCAAGAATATTCCTTATCAGTATCTTCTAATCTGGAAACATATGTTTAGGTTTTTAAAAATGTTAAAGCCAACCTAAGCCAACACATTTACACCATTTTTAAAATGGTGTAGATTCCCATTTACACCATTTGAATAAATCAAAAAATACTTTTTTTTTGTTGAGCTCAGGGAAACCAGCAGAGGAACAACTAAAGAAACAGAAAATCATTGGGAATTATAACAGAGGAGTCAAGACCAGTATGATGGAGGATACAGCAAGGAGTGGATGAAAAAGAGGAGCTTAAATAATGTGGGAGAGGTGGAAATGACAAAAAGAACCAGAAGTGCTATTTAAAGAAGATGGATAGAGCGGGGGAAGGGAGCAGACAGAAGCAAATGAAGAAATGATAGACAGCTGCCATGAGGAGTAGAATGGCTGATGGTGAAAGAGACATTAACCTAATATACCAATAAACAGAGAGAAACAAAAGAAAGAAAAGAATCAAATACAAAGCACAAACAATTAGAATAAATGAGCTGACAAGGGAACATTAAAATGGCAAAATGTAAGGAAATAAACAATAAAATGATCAAATAGAGCAACTCAAGAGCAGAACTTGAGGGAAGACATCTTAGGTCCCCCCCATTGAAGCATTTGTACATACAAATTTTTTGAACACCACACAAGAAAAAGTTCTCCCCAGATGAGTCAAGAACAAGCTGCAAGAACTCCCAAACCAGGGCAGCAAGAACGGAGTGACATTACTTTGTTCTTTCTGCCCTGGTTGAGAAAACTCATTTTTCTTGCAAATTTTTTTTGCAAAGTATGTTTAGACAAGGGGTTAAATGCCAGAGGCTAAATGGTAATGGCAAAGGAAAAACATTAAGCATAATGGTAACATACAAGTGGATAAAGGTCAAGGAATGGTCTTGAATCACTGAACTCCAAAGGCAAAGAGAAAATGGAAATTGGAAATTGGTGAATGTAAAAATTCAAGTGTCTAAAGGCCAAAACCTGCATGCAAATTCTAAAAGCAAAGCACAGATAGGGAAAAGGGAGTAAAAACTAACCGGCAAATGTTAAAGGCAAAGGTGAAATTGCAAATGGCAAAAGGTAAGTGGCCATATTGTAGTTAATTTCCGTAGGCACTATAATCCAGAAAGTGTAAGCTGCTGTTTTGTTAAATTATTGGGGATATTTCAAATCTCTGTCAGTTCAAGTGTTAAATATTAATCTAAATTTAAAAGTTTGTTAATCTTTGAGAGTGTGCTCTTGTGTTTTCATGCCACTACCATTATATTACTTGTAAATGTTCTCAAAACAACGATATTATCGTTTATTCCAATAACTTCTGGGACAATTTATCGTCCATCAAAATGTGTTACTGCCACAGGCCTAGCAAGCTGTATGTTTGACGGAACACAGCTGTGACAAAATCTCAGAAACTTGAAACAAGAGGCAAAAGTACCAGAAATTGGCAAAAAGTAGATCAAACTAAAAATGAAACAGGAAGTGGAGGAAAGTAAAATCCCCAAAAAACTTTTTTTTTCTTTACTCAGGTCAGTACATCAAAAGTTGATCTAAAAATGTGTGCAATTAAAAAATGGGAAAAAGAGGAGGCGGCGCTGTCTTACCAGAGTAAATTCACCTGGCATGGGCTGCCGTCTCTGCAGGGTGGAGAGACATAAATCCTGCATAAATACAGGATGTATGCAGCATTCGGCCATCTTTCCGCACCTGAGAACCTCCTCCAGGAAACACGATGACAACACGCAGGCCTCCTGAGTCCCAGACGAGCAGTGAAGGGTGATACAGCTGGTGACAGTGTACCCCGAAGATAACCCTCACTTTGTCTTGGCGGCGCTGGTAATCAGCCCTGAAATGTTTCCACCCTCGAAAGGAGGAAGCATTAATGCATACCGTCCACTCTGAATGACATTTATTTGAAAAACAGAAGACAAAGTCAGGGAAGGTTCACTTCAGTTTCAAGACTTAACAGATTTCATCTCCAGGAGTGTTTGTCTTTCAGTTGGAGCAAATCTGAACCCTCTGCAGGGCTATTAGGATTTAAGCATCAATGCAAAAACATAAAAGAATAATAGTCATTATGTACAGCTATTTTCCCAAACTAAGAAAATCAAGAATTTCCTGTAGGTTTTCGAGACAGATTCTTCGGAGGTTGAAGAAAAATTAAAGGCTACACACCGCATATACTGTTCATTATTCTAATAGGAAAAGACACTCACAATAAAGTTCAAATTAGTAAAATATTTGTTTTATTAAAAAAGCTAGAAATGTTTTAAAAACCTTATGCAGGACTCCTGACTTATGTATCAATAGTAATATACAACTAGTCTCCAAAATTATCTTAAAGCTGCAGTGTGTAACTTTTATAAACAGTATATTTTTTACATATTTGTTTAAAGTTTTTAATCGGTGGCCATGCTAACTAGCCTTAGCATTCACAGCAGGCTCTACTAATGGGCATAGCAGAGAGCAAGGGAGAGGCTGTGTATTACGTGTACACAAGTTTAAATAAATGTCATGTTATCCTTGTACATGTGTGACATGCCAGTTTCTTTACTAACAATCACAGATAAAAGTTAAGAGTCCTTTACAAAGGTAATAAAAACTCCACCTGTTAGCAGCCACGAGCGAGCTTGAGCATGTAATGGACGTTTTCTACAGATGTGCCTGCTATTGTTAAATGCCACTTCTGTTTTGCAGTACACGCACTTGCCTGTGTTATTTTTTCTATTTCGTTTAAAATAACCTCCATATTTTTGGCACTTTTTGTCTCTTTCTTGGCGGCCTTTCTTTCTGTCCCTCGCCGTCTCCTTCCATAGATGCTAATGGCACTTAGCATTCCTCAACAGCTCACTGCGAAGCACAAATAACCATCGAACAACAGGGGTTTTTGTTTATCTGTGCTACACATAAATAAATCCCTCCTACCTTGTGATAATGAGCATGCGCACATCGACGCTACGTCACATATTGCTTGCTCAGCAGATTTCTTATCATTACATCCATCCTGTGTGGAAGTTTCGTTTCCTGTGCTTTATTTAGTCAAAGATTAAGGTAAGCTTTATTTAATTTATTTTATTTATACCAGGCTTTATAACCCTGCCCCTATATTTTAAAATATGTTTGGCTTAATAACACTCTTTTTTATTTAACCGTGCTAATGATGTTGGTAGCGATGTGAGAGTGAAGCTGTGTAATATTAGTGTATATTAAGCATATCCTATCATTTCAGAGACCTGCAGTTCGGTGGACACATTGTGGCTGCGCTGCATTTGACAAAGTCTGTCATACAACGTATTAATGCGCAAAAAAGAGTTGCCAGGATCTGTATTTGTATGTCTGTGTTTACGGTAATTTGATTTCAATAAAAACTTGTTTCCCCTGTCTGATACTGTTTTATTCTTACAAACACCTCTCTATTTAAAATATTTTTTAAAACGTAGGATATTCTAATAAAAGGATTAGTGCATACATCTATGGCTTTTCATTTTAAACGGGAAGAATATTCAGGTGAAAGAAGTGATCTTCTTGTGGTATAGAAATTGTTCCAACGCTAAGCATAACTCCTAAGCTTCCACTTCAGTCCCGTCACTCAAATAATGTTATCCAATATATTTAGCATTAACACAACCCGCAATAGTTTTCTGTTTGTAAACATGACGACAGCATTTGGACCGTGGCACTGACAGATATTCTTAGCTTTCTATCCGTGCTAAATCTGTATAGGAAAATCTGACGAGGTAGCTCTGATAGTCAGAACACGAGGACACAGTAAAACATAACTTAGTGAAACTTTAACTTTGCCTTGAAGAAATTTTAATAATCGATGTATCTGAATCATTCGATGAATCGTTACAGCATGTTTTAATCGTTACATGTTTTTAGCTACGGTTTTAGCATGGGCTCTCCGAGAACATTTGTCTCTTGCACATCGGCTCTGACCTAGAATCAGCAGCTCGGTCCATCAATCCGATGTCCTCAAGCTAATTTGTCAGTTATTGGCCCAGCTGGGAGCCAGGGTTGCGGATAAACACAGGGCTTTCCATTTGACACGGGCGGGACAGTCCATCTCCTCTCACGTCACATTACAGCCAGTCATACGCAGCTCTCACCCTAATGTCCGCGATTAGTTGACACTCTCTGCAGCGGGGCTGTCATGTTGAAAGCCACCGCTATTTATTCCCGTCCGCTTTCTCCCGCTGCCACATGTGGCTGTTCCAGTAACAGCCAGCCTCTAACCCAGATAGAAGAGAGGCCAGCAATGAGATCAAAACCAGCAAGCTTCTCTCTCCCAGCGCAACCAGACAATAAGATGTGCTAAATACGGGGAGTACGCCTTCGCTGCGTCTTATTCTCATAGGTTTCTTTTCTTTCTTTCTTTTAAAAAAGCGCCCAATTATCACCGCGCCTCAAGAGAGGTGACCTCAAAATGGCCTCGCGTCCCCGGAGGACGTGAAGAAGTAGGTCTCATTATTACGACAAGGTCAACGAGGGAGTTTCCTTCGGTGTGGGAGCGATTCCGTCAGCGGGGTTGCGGGTGTGGACGAGGTCAAAGGGGCAGAGGGATTCAGCGAGAGGATGTTGGGGACCGATCAGAGAAGCAGTGTGGTGCGTGACCCGCCAGCAAAAGAGCAAGAGGGGGCGTGACCGTTTGGTTAATCTAGCTAAAAAAAAAAAAAAAGAGAGAGAGAGAGAGACGTTAAAGAGACTGAGTCCTTCAGAAGGAGTTCATATTTTTAATTTGACCCAAAACACAGCATGAAAAGTAAGCTAGAGAGGCGGCATGGGAATCATCCGATGAGTGATGACATCATTTAAAGACACTGAAAAGCAGCTGGAAGATACAATCTTATGCTGTCTTCATGGGAAATTAATGTTATACACTTTTAAGGTTTGCGTCAATTTCTTTTGTTTTAGGGATGTGAGATGAATCAATAGAAACTACAATGAAATTTTAAAAAAATGAGGTTTAGAGTGAATTCTTTCCAATTATGAAGTCAATTTTCTTTTAAGTAATTTTTGATATATAAAGCATTTCCATAGCAACTCGAGGTAACATTTTTTTTGATTGTACCATAAAATTGTGCCTGGAAAACACATGTTGGTTTGCAATGAAAAATGAGACAGAATCCAGAAATTATAGAGCTCTGAATTTATTTTTATTTATTTTCCTTTAAGCAGTTCTTCATTCATTTCATTCCAGTTCACAGCATGACACGCATTCAAGCAGGAGGGAGAGTCTCCCTCTGACCTAAACCACCCGGCTTTTAAGGCATTGGCTTCTACCAGGACTAATTAAGGGGTGGAGACAACATTTACATTTCCAGATAGAAAAAAAACAAAAAACATTTGTACTAAACTATATTCCTAGAATAAATATTTACATAATTACAACTAATAACTTCAAAACTAAAACAAGAACAATCTGGGTCCAAACAAAATCTGAATAAACATCTCCTCTCCCTCTCAAACAATGGATTTTCCCAGGGAGGCTGATTGGAAACATCAGCTCCTTGTCGGCACTGCTCATGGGCGCGCTTCCATGGCAACGCATGACCAGGTGAAACTCAAAGAGAAGAGACAATGATTAAAACAAAATATTAAATAAAGCAAGTTACTTCCTCCAATCAAAAGCAATACATTTACCAGATAAATTAGAATATAGGAAGTACAAAAAACAGCACCTGTTTATGGAGGAGTTAAATCCCTCACAATACATAAAACTGCCTACGTATTTTCAAAGAGCCAGTGTTTTGGGATCATTGTCCCATTGGAAACATAAAATTGACAAACATACACTCTGGTATTATTAACTTTCAACTCAAATAATACCAGAGTGTATGTTTGCATTGTAGAAGTCCTCACATATTTGCCTGCATCTTTCCAACGTCTACTCTCACTCATCCTTGCGGTGTCGTGGAGGCGCTGCTCCTCGTTTCCTCGGTCGTTCTGCGGGAGGCAGCATACGGTGTTGTCACGTTGCCAACAGAGAGACAAACGGACCGAGCAACCATGCAAGCAGCATTCATCTGGATAGCTGGGCGAAACTTTGGAGTTAAAAGGGAGAGTAGCCGTCAAGAGTACTGCAGAGCTGCTGCACCAGGGGATAAAGGGAAATGACCATGGCGTTGTATTATAATTTCATTTTTAAAATGATCAATATTGGTGTCCCTAATGAAATTCAAACCCCGGATACTTACTGATGGCCAGCTGTCTGGGACTCTGTCCCCCGTATCCTCAGCAATTGCCGGATACAGTTTTGTCATGGCTTGGAAAAATCATATTTTGGGCCAAGCACATCGTTTTGTGGAGCCAACAAATCTGGGTTCTCCCCTTTTACAGTCGAGTTGTTTCTTCCAACCCTACAAAGTCGGGAGAGATTGTACCGGCTGCTGCAACTCTGCAGCTCTCTATCTGATTGAATTAAACTTCATACAATCACAACGCAAATGTAGATTCTATTATTGATAGTTTAATTAACTATTTATACTTTAACATTTGCACAAACCACTAAAAAGGCGTAGGAGCGAAATGGGAGGAGAGTGGAGCAGTAGGAGGAGAGCTGAGTCACGGCAGTGTGGAGGCTACGGCGGCACAGAGGGGCACTGAATCATCTAGAGCCTTATTGAGTATTTCCTCCATTTGATGTCATTATCGCCCCAGTGATCATCACTCTCATCATCAGGGCTGTCGGTGAGATTCCATATTACAGGCATGGGAGAGATAAGCGGAGCCAGGCGGGAGGATGGAGGCTGAGAGGGCCTTTGATAAGACCAAGCCCAGAGTGGGAAAAAATAAAAATAAAAAAAGGCATACCAATGAATTATCAGGTCAAAATAAATGATGGGAGATTAACTATTTGAGTTTGTGGAGGCAGGGTGACAAACTGAAACCATTGGAGATTTCTGTGACAAAACGAATAGATATTTTGGGAGGAAATGAAGAACTTGCAGCAAAAAAAGGAATGAGTTCCCTTTAGTTTCCCCTCATTAGCTGAGTTTCTATAACAAATGTGCGCATTTCCACTAATGTAAAAAAAGCAACATTGAATGATAATGTTTCCATTAAATAAGAAATGCAATTAAAATCACACGTCAATAGGTTTTCCTACGCAATGAATAGTGGAAAAAGTATGTGGTGCCATAATCCATCCACTTCCTGTCGTCTTTGTCTTTTCCGTCACAGTAGCAACATCCGGTTGTTGATCACGAGTCTTGCGATGCAAAACAGGGTTTCCATTTCAGTTTGGTAGAATACATATTAAGTTCAATGTAGATAGATAAAAATAAATAAATAAAAATCCACCCAAAAATAAGGGCACTTCTAAGTTTGAAAACATCTTGGTGGAAATGTACTCCTTTTTTTCCCCATCTTCAACGGCCCGTCAATTTCAATACAGCCGAAAAATCACCTCATTGCAGCATGAAAAACATTTTATCGAAAAACATGATTTGTTTCGAAATCACCGTGTTTCCATCAAGCATATTTATTTTCATAGTTACAATTTGCGGTCTGCACAGTGGCGTAGTTGGTAGCACTGCAGCAAGAAGGTCCTGGGTTCGATTCCCGGCCCGGGGTCTTTCTGCATGGAGTTGGCATGTTCTCCCTGTGCATGGTGGGTTCTCTAGCTTCCTCACAGTCCAAAAACATGACTGTCAGGTTAATTGGTCTCTCTAAATTCTCCCGGTGTGAGTGTGTGTGTGAATGGTTGTGTGTCATGTCTGTTTTCTGTGTTGCCCTGCGACAGACTGGCGACCTGTCCAGGGTGAACGCCGCCTCTAACCTGGAACGTTAGCTGGAGAGGAACCAGCAACCCTCCCGAACCCACTAGGGACAAGGGTGCACAGAAAATGGATGGATAGTTACAATTTGCATAATCATGTGGTCACAGCAGCTCCAATCTGTGTCGCCATGATCAACATTAACTCAACAATTTGCTGCAGCGCAGAAGTTTCCCCCGGAGCCCCAAACACAAAAAAAGATGATAGAAATGTTAATTTTAAAGTCATTTCTGTTTTTATTACAAATGGATCAACCCAAGCAGTACTTTTGTTTTAAGTTTGACAACACCGTGCATACAAAATTGCATTCGAAGTGTCCATCTGTTTGTGTCAGATAAAGTTTTCTGCTCTCTCTCTTTTTTTTTTCTTTTTTTTAAACGGGGTCATTATCAAAGTCCCTATTCTGTGCAACTGATATTCACAGGTATTTACATTCAAATTAGTTAGCCTTAAATCAAGCATCATTGCAGAAAAAAGAAACCCAACAAAATAACTAAAAAGTTACAAAAAACTTCTTGTTTAAAATATAATTAATAACATGAAATAAATCATGATTGCTTTACTCAGAACCATAGGCACGTCATAGATAGGTGAGGCGTCACGGAAGCCAAACGGAGGCCACGCGTTTCTTCTTCTCTCCTCATTGCAGCTGATGTTTGCGTAAACAAAACCACCGAGCCGTCCCGCGGCCCATGTCGGGGGGCCCACGGCGAAACGAAAAAGAAAACAATCGAAGCGAATCTAGAAAGAAATGAAACTGAGTGATGTGTAAATGTTTCCTCCGCCGCAGCGAATCACAGCGAATCACAGCGAAGCATCGCTACCTCCTCCAGTTGCTCTTTGTGAGATGTTTTATGGCTCAAAATGAGACGTTTCTTTGGCATAAGACTACGGATAAAAATGGTTTTATTTGAGAAACAGAAGGGTGAATCTGTAAATGCACAGGTTTTTCTTTCGGAAGAGACAAACGTGACAACATGTGCATGGTAACGTTAATACGGTGGGGGGTTAGTGTGAATAAAAGTGGGATTATACTTTAACAAGTAGCATGAGAAATCCGTATAAAAGACTCTACGTTGCTATAGTAACTTCTGTGTTGGGAATGGTGTCGTGCTGTACATACGGGTTTTTACACACGTGCAATTCCTCGCATTACCTCTTTAGCATCAACAGCAAAGCTTCACGTTTCGGTTACGCTTGAAGAATCACGGCCGTGAAAACAAATCCATAAAACAACAGTTCATCAATTAAACTGTAAATTTATCACCGTTATTAATTTCAGTGGCAACTGAGTGACGCTGCAGTGGGGTTTGACTCAAACCAATAGGAATTAACTTAAAAAAAATCCACAAGAGTTCCATAAAGTCTGATGCACGCAGCGGATAAATGCAACCCGATTCTCGTTTTGAACGGTTTTAATAAATTACGGTTTCACCGTTTAAAGCGGCGTGCTAAAGGCTCTGTAATCTGTCCGTATACGTTGCAGATTTCGCGTTTGTTTCAGTCTGAGTTCACTCTAACCCCGATGAAAGTTCAACGCGAGTTCTTTTGGGTTTTGCAGACAGAATAAAGATTTTACAAATGTCAACTCGTATTCGTTACTTTATCTCTGTTTTACAGCTTGCACAATACAAGGAGGCACCTAGCAACACTTGAAGAGGCGACTGAAAACTTCCTTAAGGGACAACAGATTATTTTTGACTGTTGGCGCCCCTTGATGGGATGGCACCCTGGGTATGAGCCATATTGCCCAAATTTTAAAAAGAAGCATTAATCATATAATAATTTTTTTATATCTATGGTTACAAACTGAACTGATGCCGTTCGATCATTTGTTCCTGTAAGTACAGTAACAAACAGAGGAGGTTGACGATGATGAAGGGTTGCCAGAAAAAGAGCGATGAATGTCAAAAATGGGGGGAATGAAGAAACGAGCGGATTAAGCGAGTGGGTCACTTCCTTCCCTCTGTGGTGACTAATGAGACTCCAACGTCCTGGACAGTATTTTTAGGATGCTCTACATGTCTGCTGAGACATGCAAGTTGCCAAGGTGACCCATTTTCACTACGATCAACTTTGTAATCCAGAGTGGCTGCTGCTCTTAAAGAAATAAATAAAATTTTTAAAAAGGCAGGGAAATAACAGAACGTACTTCCCCTTGAAGGATGCTAATTTGGCACACTTCATGTCCTTTTGCAAAGCATCAAGTGGAGGAAAAAAAGAAAACCACAAAACCCCAAACAAACTGTCCTACTATCTGTGAAAGCACATGCTGATATACTGAAATCTTCTAAGGCAAAAAGGATTGTGAAGAAGTGTGGAAAGTGCTCCCGTCCTTGGCTAATGTCAACGCGGTTCTTGAAGAGTACGGGAAGATACTCGACAGAGGGGACAGAAGGGGGACCTGCACTGGATGGTGAGGGACGGTTTCCTCCCACAACTTGCTGGTGAAACCAACCAGCGGAGTCGGGACGCGTCTCCCCCCCACAGGAGCGTTCTCCCACGTTTTTCTTCGGAGAAATTTCTCATGGGGCCATGTTGAGCAGCTTAGTGGATTTATTGGGGTAGCTGATTGCCAGGCTGATGGCGGCGATGTTTTTCAGAGCCTGAAGAGTTAAAAAAAAAAGAAAAAGAGAGCATCAGTGAGTGTGACTCCAGACTATCAGTGAACTGAAAGCAGCAAAAAAAAACCAAACAAAATACCTCAGGATAATTAAATATCAATTAAATATAATTACTGGTCAGTGTTTCTCTTTGCAAAAACTAAAGCTGTTTTTTTTGTTTTTGTTTTAAGTTAATGCAGTTATGTCAAAAAGAAAATTATATCCTCTTGGTTCTGGGGATGCAGTGAAAAGCATTTATTTGTTGCCAACTTCTACTAGTAGAAAAATACACAGTTATTTGTTAACCAAATACAGAGCTGAATCAGGAAAGACGTGAGTGAAATGCAAACTACTTCTTTATGCAGCCACGAGATTTAAGAACAGGAGTTTTATTTAAAAAAAAAAAAACAAAAAAAAAAAACCTGTTTAGCAGTTGACAAGTTAAAATATAAATGTTCACAACAAACCACTGGTCTAGTATGGCTTGTTTGGAAAAGCGGATTCTCACAAAAATAATGATTCGATTTAATTCAATTCAATTAAAAAATATCTGTGAGAAGGATCTCTGACAGCAGTCAGTCTTCCAACAAATCCGAAGAGGCCTCTGACTGAAGAGAGGCTATTCTAAGAAAAAACCTTAAATGAAATAGCGAGAATAGTCGTACGAGAATAAAGTTGAAAATAATGAGAAAAAATTTGTAGAGAACAAAGTTGCAATAGTATGACAGTATTCTCATACTACAACAACTTTATTCTCACATAATAACGACTTTATCCTCTTAACTTTATATATTTCCTATTGTCTTATCATGGCCCTAATTCTCTGTGGTATTAAGAGTCCAGAAGGCCACAGAAGTCAAGTCAGACTTGATTCTTGAGTTTGACACGTATTTTAGGTGTTCAGATTGTTTCAAAACAATTTTCCGACCAATCAAATACAAGAAAAATTGGCCGAAACACGAAGTTGGTGAAATTTGAACTTCAGCCAATTTCATGCCAACCCAACCTGCGCCTGGCGTGCCAAGTTAACACGGCTTTGTTTTCCACCCGACAGGTATTAGGTAACTGCACAGCAGAACCACCCACAGTGGTGTTTTGTTTTTTCCCCACCACCCCACATCCTCCGCTCCTCTGGAGCGCCTTCAGGCCCCGCCGGTGCATCGCAGGGGCCCTCGGTACGGAGGACGCCGTGGCTCGCTACGCCGCAGATGCTAATGGACTGTAATTATCAAACGCATTAGCCGTGAGCGCGGCCCACACGCTTTGAAAAAAAAAAAAAAAACAAGCGGTAGAGGTTGCCGAGGGGATCCGCTTGGTGTCAACATCTCGCTGATTCACACGCAAACAGAGACTCCTGAAGCAAGCTGACTCACAGCGACTTGAATTGGGGAGACTGCGTGGTAGAAAGAGAGTTACATAACGCTACAGGGAACGGGGCGGCTTCTGAGAGCTACCTTCATCCAGGCGACGCCGCGCCGAACAACAGAGACCACGATGCGCGAGCCGGGAGGTTCCGCTGAGTGACATTTGGGTTTCAGGAAGCAACCGGCAATAAAAAAGGCGGCGGAGACTAAAAAGGAGATTATTTCTTACCATAGCGGTGTGGCGGAGGAGCTGCTCGTCGGTCGTCATGGCGAGCAAATACTCCTGGAGGATTCCTTGTTTCTGGAAAATGAGAAACAAGAAAAATGTGAAGCAAAACAAGGAGAGAGCAACAGAACACAGAAAACAACTTCCATGGTTCTCGTCGACACCCTCAGAGATGAGCTTGGCTTGTAACTTCTGTTACTCCCAAATCAAAATTAACTGCTGGAAAAGTTTAATCAACATTATAGAAAAGGGGTTACATCATGGCAACGCCATTATCACGATAAATTTTGCTGGACGATAAATTGCTCCAGTAATTATTGTGATAAACGATAATGTAGTGAGACAACTTTCAAGAAATGTATTGATGTATTGAAATGTATTGACAGTGGCATAATAATGCAGGTTTGCCTCCTCAAAGACGAATAAACTCCAGTTTTGTTTTTTTTTTTACAGAAGGCTTAACACTGGAACTGGAAGATATTTTAAATATCCAAAAATAAAACACAACATCCAAAAACAATATAAAAACGGAAACACACACAACTAAAACCACAAATGACTCATCATGCGATTAATTGATTCATTGCTTATTGAAGCAGGCAAAACAATTAGCACCATGGATTTCGGGGCCATGAAAATACATGCATGCCACACTTTTCAGATTTTTTTTTTGGTTTGTTTGTTTGTTTTTGGTAAAATTTTAAATAAATTACAGAAAATATGCACCATTGTTCTTCCGCGTGAACTTCATTGCACTGAATCTCTCACATAAAATCCCATTAACACATGCAAGACACTGCAAAGCCGGACACATTTCATCTTAGATAAACAGAGATAAGACTCCACTGGGCTGAAAAGTGGTCAAAATGGAGCCTTTACAGCTCTGGAGAGGAACTCCAGAGCCCCGCTTCCCAATTCCTCTCACAGCACGCCGAATGTTTATGCTGGGGGAAAACATTCTTGGACCGAATGTACAGTCAGCAGAGCGTGATACACTGTGTTTTGATTGCAAAATATAAAGCGCGCACTTCCTGGGGTGAGGAGGAGTGCACCGAATCTCAGGGGATCAGAACATTAAGTGCAGACAAAAGAGCTGGGATCAATGCTGTAGACGAGAACAGCTCTGAATGTTTGAAGCCAGCTTTCTGCAGGCTCAGACCTAATATGGCCACATTTGAATGAACAAGAAGCTTCTCACTATGGTCACACAGAATGGCAACCTGCTGCACAACTGCATTTATTCATGTTTCATTTCGTTCCAACACATTTTGGTCGAATTATTATTATTATTATTATTATTATTATTATTTTTTTTTTCCTATTTTGGATGAATGATGGACAAACTGATGGCTGGACTTTCTTGGAGGGCAGTAAAAGTTGGTAGAGGTTTGCATGTTACGACATCTTATGACGGCTTTCACTGCCTCATCCCATTTTCAGGATGACTGGCATAAATAAAAAAAACAGAAAAACCCTCTGAAATCAACATCATTTAAAAAAAAAAAGAAAAAAAGTAAGACTGAAAAAACTGCAGCAGAACCGTGACTTGCATCTAGAGAAGTGAATTCAACTTTTCTGAATAAACGATACCTATAGCTGTTATTTACTTTTGGTAAATCTTTTGCCTGAAGGTGGGATTAAGAAGTGGATGCGTCACGTTTGGGTTGTGGAAGCGCCGCATTTTTCTTGATGCAGCATGAAAGTCGCTGCGTTGAGTCTGACGCCTTCTTGTATTATTGCAGACGCAGGACCGCAATGTCCATGAAGGGCATTCTGTGTAAAGTACTGCTACTGCCCCCTGCTGTCCGCCTGCTGCCATTCTCCTCTGCTTTTTTTTGGTTGTTTTGTTTTTTGTTTTTTTTTAGGTAACAACAAGCTGCGACGTCGCTCGGCTGATGTAATTTTATAGACAGAACCGACACTTCGGGTCTCCCCAGCCAGACCCTGATGGTTTCAGAGAGGTGGTGTTTTTTCAGGGGCTGTCTGCTCCAGTTGCATCTACAGCTAGGGAAACTCCCGGCTCATGACGCACTCGCAATCCCCTAGATGTAGATAAATAATTCACGATGCGAAGAATTTGCGAAGAGAGAGAGAGCGAGAGATAGAGAGAGTATCAATTAAAGTTTAGATAGCATCTCTTCTCTTCCAGGCAGTGTGCACTGAGCCTGTGTGGCAGATGGCAGGGCTGGGCTTTGGCCCCGAGCCAGAGCTGGAGCAGGTGGGCTGAGAGAAAAACATGGTCATCAAGTGGAGAGACAGACACACAGAGGGGGGAAAGAAGAAAAATGTCGACTAAATTCTGTTGTTTCCTCCTTTCCGTCATGTGCAGCTAAAAATATCCCCCCCCACCCACCCTTGGAAATAGGTTGGGCTTTCTTCAATGGATGGACCAGGAAAATTAGCCATTAGCTTCTGGGCGCAAACCCACAGACAATGCTACAAAATATGTATAGAAACTGATTGTTGTTTTTCTTTACCACATTTAGTCATTATTTAGTAATTATGCCATTCGCTTAGCATAAATGCAGCCTCGTATCTTTTTATTCTTAGGCTTATTTTAGATTCCGTCAATTTTTGTCCCCTGACAGAAACATTCCCGTTTTGCGTTTCCTACGCTAGCTTGAGAAATCTGGGGAAAAAGCAAATGTTATCAAGGTGCCAAATAGCAAATGTAGTTCAGATTCGGATTATACAGATTATAGACGGCCGAACAGTTCATACATCAATATGGAGAACTAGTGGTCGAGGAACACAACCAGTAGAATTAAAAAGGACGATGCGAATGGATATGAGAGGACGACTGATCCATGTTAAAGAATCCTGCATCAGTTTTGACTGAGTGGTAAATTCTTAAATGTTACACAATCTCTTTGACTTTGATTGCCATATTAAAAACAACAACAACAGAAACTTCATTTGTGTAAAACCAATCAAATCTCTAATCTCTGATACTTGGAGATGGGCCATGATACAATTTTTTTGCTGAAGGACAGAAGAACTGTCCAACACTTGGCTCTGTGAAAAGCTGCCACTCAGATGAGTGACGATTGTTGACTGATGTTCTGAAGTGCAGATGAGCTTCTCACTTAATCAAAATGCCATCTGCCTAAAGGCTGGATTAGAGAGTGTCTCCAGTCAGAAGTGTGAAATCTCACACTCCAGGTGTTCTTCTTTGTCTCTTTCAGAGAACAGAAATCATAGATGAAACATTTCTAGTAGGCAGCTGACTTCTGGTGTGTGCTTACACACAAGGAGGAAAGGCATCAGGAATGACCTTAAAGAGCAATCCGGATCCCATCCCAGTTAAAATGCTGGATTTTTCAAAGAATTTACCCAAATAGTTAGAAAACAATGCGGGACACCGAAAAGACAAGATGTCTTTGTCAGTGGTTGCTTGTAACACACCATGTGGGTTGGTATTTTGATTAACCCTGAATGATTTATGCAGGTGTTTTCAGCCCAAATAATCAGAAAAAAAAAACCTCGGACATGTTCATGGGCTATAACAAAGCATTACAAATGAATCAAATGTCTATTAAAAAAAGCACAAACCCTGAGAAAATCTAAGCAAATCTTGCAGAAATAATAAATATTACAACAAACTCAAGAGAAAATCCAGAGAAATGAAACAAATATTTGACTCAGTAATTTAACACCTTGAAATTGGGCCTCTGTCTCTTTAAGACACTGTGAGTGCCTGCTCTTCCCAACACTCCATCAGAACATCATCACATGTTTCTCCATTAAGCCTTTAACAATATTTTTACCAGTGTTACACTCAAAAGCATTTAATATGATTTAGGTATATCTATGCATCTACATGTTTCAGCAAGCCAATTTAAGACTTTCTAAGACCTTTTTAATGCTCCTTTGAACTGAATTCAAAACCAGAAAGCTATAGATATAGGGGATAGTTGAGGGGAACTTACTGCATTACAATTGAGCACAACAAAAACAAAACCAGCCTTTGTGCACATGATAGAGGTAAGAAAGCTAGCTGGGTAGCTAGAAAGAGTATATTAGCAGCTAACTGTCATTAGCCTTAAATGTCTCAAGTCACAGAATGCAATGAAGATGTTTGCATGCTACTGACAGAAAAGTCCCACGAGAAAAAACCCCAACTGTATTAAATAGTCTTGCCACAACAAAATTTAAGACCTGTGCTTAAGATATTTAAGGCTATCTTATATTTTCAAACAAATTTAAGCCATTGTAAGGTCTTCATTTAAGATACATGAATTTAAGACATTTTAGATGTGCGGACACCCAGGCAGCAGATGCGCAGTTCCACCAGATGTTTGCTAATTGCTGCTGCCCCTAGTCTGAAGGAGCCAAGTAGGGGAGCTGTGGGGCAGAGAGCGTAGCTCCAAGGAGGAGAAGGCACTGCTTGGCGAGAGAAAGTATGTCTATACCCCTGAACGGTTGCCACGGGAGATTAAAGGAATCAAAGCAACATTCCAGGTATGTTTTTGATGAGGGAGGGAGGGACATTATAACCTGATATTAAGCTCAGGAAAGTCCATTTCTTCTAATACTGCTCCTTTAATCCAAGAACATGTACTCACAATGGCACGGGCTTCAGCGATGAAGAAGAGCTCGGTGAGAGCTCTGTGAAGAGGCAGCAGCACGGATATACTGGTCGGATCCTGGCTCAGGTTGTTTTCCATGGACATAAAGAGCTGCCACAGAGGTCGCAGCAGCGTTAGCTCACAGGCTCTGGAGAACAGACACCAACAGACATGATGATAACAATGGGTGGTGATGAAACAGTCCAAACTATCTGCACATAGTGAGTCTGTGCACGCTCCAGCTTTTCATATTATACGACCAGGTCACAGGTGAGTCTGCACTTATGCAAAATTTTTAAACACATAGTTTAACTAATCTCTGTGGTGACAACTAGGACATTTATCAAGGGCTTTATGCAAAGGTCATGTTCAGGTGAACTGCACCTTCTGAAGGCATGAGGATGAACTTTGCTCCTGCTTTCAGTGTAGATAATTACCAACAGATGGCAACGTTTTAAAATATCTCATTACTGAAAACTGAGATCTGTTTGATGGGCTAGTGTAGACTAGAAGAAAGGCCCGACTTACGTCTCACTCCGACACTGCAGGAGACGGAGCAACAAGTGGACAGCTTTAAGTCGCTGGCCTCCAGTCTGTCGACAGGCCACGCCCACTTGCCACTCCCAGATATCAGCCAACGGCAGGTGGCTGAGCACTCGAACATCAGCTAGCATTTGTTTGAGTATCTCAAAACCTGATGAGAGATGTGAAAAATAATAAAAATAAGAGGCTAAAAGACGATTCCATTTGAAACGTTGAGGTTAACTGATGTCAATCAGAGGAAGCTACCTGTCTGGAAGCGGCCCCTGTGGCCTCCTGTTACGGTGAACTTGTATCCCCACTCTGTGTTGCTCATGTCCGACATGAACTTGTAATACAGGGTATCACCTGAAATAAAAACAGAAGGACTTGTCAGAGAAAGTCACACAGTCAAACATTTGAGCTTAAAAGATAAAAAAAGCAAAAAGCAGCTGCTGTCACCAGGGATCTCGAAGTCGGACCACTTCTGAGGAGATCCGCTGAAGTTGTGGACGTCCTGGAGGAAGTCGTTGCTGCTGGACATGATGAGCTCGTCGCAGCCTTCCTCCGTGTAGCAGCGGGAGTCGAATTTTACAGACAGGTAGATGGCTCCAGGGATGTGAACCTTGTCCTGAAGAGTTTGAGTGATTTTACTTATTGAAGGTGATTAAAAAGTAAAATTTTCAAAAAGATTTTTTAGTTTTTTTTTGCCTTAAACTTGAGATACATTTGCTTTTCTCTTTCTGCTCTCTGCAAAAACATAAAATCTTACCAACTATTTTTTTTTGTTTAGTTTCTTGTACAAATATCTTAACTAGAAATAAGACAAAACTATCTTACACGTAACTTTTCAGCACAATATAGGAGCTTGTTTTAAGTCGACAAATCCTTAATATTGATGAAAAAGTACTAGTTATCATTTAAATAATCTGTCAGTGGAACAAGACACGTTTCTCACATTATAATTTAAAATGTCTTCTTGTACTGGCAGCTTAGTTCACTTATAACTAGTATTTTTTTTTAAATCAACAGTAAGGAATTATTGACTTGAAACAACTATATTGTGCTAAAAAGTTACTTGGAAATTATTTTTTTGTCTTAGTGTAATAAGATATTTGCACTAGAAACTAGAAAAACACTTGATAAGATTTTCTGTTCTTGCAATGGTGTTAGCGACGCAATATAGAATCTGTATGGTTTATACGTCCAACTGAAACTAATCAAAAAGTTTCCCCTAACCTCAAAGTTGGTGTTGTTGTCATATGGGTGTTTGGACTCTCTGGCCTGCATGGCCATGCCCGGCTCCTCCATGAACTGGCAAGCCGTGAGCGACAGACTGGACAGCATGCTCTGGCTGCAGCCCTTCAGCACCCTCTGCAGAATCTGATCAGCAACAACAAACGCATAAAGTTTACAGCGCCCAAGCTGCAAACTTTTACTCCTCTCCAAATCAGCTGTGACTGAAACTCGCCTTCTCCCAGAGCGGCCTCTCCTCCAGCTGCATCAGCATGTCCAGGATGTAAGCCATGTGCGAGGCGCCGTTCAGCTCCAAGGCCTCCTCGCTCAGCGGCGCCTCGGCGGGCCAGTCGGCCAGCAGCAGGGCCAGGACGTGGCGGGCGTAGAGCGTGGCGATTGCCTGGTTGACCTTCACCAGGTACTGGCGGACCGCCCGGTTGCTGCGGACGTCCAGCTCCTTGTGGAGCAGGGCTGAGCTTTTGGAGCGCCTCTGTTTGGCGTAACTGAGCTGCAAGTCGGTCTCCGAATTGGTTATGAGCTTCTGGGCCACCACGTTGATTTCCTCTGTTGCTTTTTCACAGTGACTGGGTTTAGACTGTGGGGAGACGCAGAGGAGTAAAGAGTAGAGCTATGACTGCTAAGAAAAAAAAAAAAAGGATTTAAAAGGATTTTAAAAAATTTCAGACAGCTTACCATGCAAGAAATCACTATCATGTCGGTGTCCACAGCTTTGGTGTTTCTCTCCTCGAAGCGAAGCCGCCTGGACGGCTGCCACTTCTGAGCAAGAGTCCTGATTGTCTCATCTGTTTTAATCTCCTCTCCATCGAACCTGAAAACACGTTTTATTTAGGTGCATCAGAGTAAAATGGGCAGAATACAACTTTTACAGTTTTCATTTATAAAAAAGAAAAAGGAAACCATACATCCTCTTTTTACTCTACTTCACAATTGATTTGTGTTGGCCTATTATATTAAATTCAATTAAGAACTGGTGTCTAAATGGACAATTTTTTATTTTATTTTTTTCCCACCAGGGGGTCTTTTTTGTGGGCTCCAGTGTCCTTTATATGACAGTAGGCTGACAGGAAGAGGGGAGAGAGAGGGGGAAGGCATGTGGCAAATGTCAGCCGGGTCGGGAATTGAACTCGCGACGGCCGCGTCGAGGACTCAGGGCCTCCTAATGTGGGTTGCTCTATCCCCTACGCCACCACAGCACGCCCCTAAATGGACAATTTTGTTGAAACATTACAAAGAGACACCAATTCTTTATTGAATTTAATAAAATAGATCAACACAAATCAATTGTGAAGCTCTGTTTAGTCCGCTTTAAGTCCAGTTTGTTTGCCTAGAAAGTCCGGTTTGTTTGGTGAGGTGTGACGCGGAGCGAAACAGAGAACTCTGGTCTGTTCCGCCGTTTGATTGCATATGTGGATGCAAGCAGATTGGAGACCGCTCCAAAAGCAGGAAGCAGATTACAGTGCAGGGGATTCTGGGTAAATGCATCCCAAGAAACATGGGAATAATTGCACTTTGTCTTTTGCCAAAGACAAATAAAGAAATCCTCCAACCAGTAAGATCTCACTCCACTCCATTTTTGTTTGCATTTCCCAAAGAAGAAAGTTGCGCTCAGTTCTTTTTCAGTGATTTTGTGTCGTTTCCTTCAGTGGTTCCTGGCACAGCGCCACCACAGGTGAGAAGGGGAACAGGTTTTTATCAATTGGGATTGTTTGACACAGTGGAATGTGAAAGTGAACTGCAGCAGCTAAAAATGGAACAAATGTTGCAATTTTGGTCCCCAATCGCAGAGTCTACTGGACGGAAGTTTAAGTTGATATCTTGATGAAACTGACCTCTTCTGCACCTCCAGGAAGAAGGAGTCGGTCCTCTTCATCTGCAGCTCATACATGGCCCGCAGAATTGGCAGAGGAGCATTTAAGGCATCATGGGTGATCTACATAAACAAAAAAAATAAAGGAAAAAACAAAACAAAAAACAAACTACGCTTAGAATATTTGTAGATACTTTACTGCATGTCGTTCTAAACATTTTGCTTATCCACCTGGAAGCAAATCTTCGTCTCCTCATCAAGCCCTTCCAAGGGGTCGGGCCTGTTGGTGTTGGTGTCGGCGTCGTCGGCGCCGCAGCTGGAGTGGTCCGAGTCGTGCTCCTTCTCCTGCTCTCTTTGGTCTCGCTCGGGGTCTTGGGCCATGGAGTGGATCTCCCTCTTGGAGGAGTACAGCATGATGGAGAGGATCTCCAGGTCCCGCAGCAGCCACAGCTTGCTGAAGCCCGTCCCCTTGCTGCACTTCCTGACCAGCAGCTGGGTTAGGCCGGACTGCTGGATGGCCTCATGCGCGTGCTCCACGCCGTGCTTCTACCCAGGAGAGCAGAGCACAGTGAGAGGAACGCTACATTCAGACAGCACGGACAGGACGGGACCGCGTGTGGATTCTGACTAGCAGCTACCTTCAGCGTGTTGTAGAGTCCTTTAAGAGCCAGAGAGAGCACCCAAGAAGCCTCCACTGCATCGGGAAAACCATTATCCTGGTTTGCCTGTAGAAGGTGGCTGATGATGGATGTGAAATTGCTCAGGTAGCGACTCAGGAGAGTTTTCTGGCAGCTGTGACTCGCTGGCTGTGCTGGGAGACTGGTTGTGGTGGAATCCTGAGACTGGATAAGCTGGTAATCCTTCACTGTGAAAGAAACTCACAGATTACCGACATAGAAACCAACAACAAACTACACACAGCCTACAAGAATACACAGTATTAAATAGTTCTGCCATGACAAAATTAAAGCCCTGTGATTCACGTATTTAAGGCCAACGTCCATTTTTTTCTATGAATTTAAGACTTTTTAAGGACCTCCACACTATCAGCAGTCATCCCTCCGTTATTACCGGACTAACCTGTTTTCCTCTTGCGCGTTTTAACGTCGACCACAGCCGCGTGGTTCTTCTCCGTGAAGTGTTTCAGCAGGATCATGTTGTGCTGTTCGTTGGCGTTGTCGATGAACACCGTCTGGGTTCCCACACACAGCACCTGGAGAGAGACCGCCAGGAGTTACAGTCGCTAAGCTCACTCAGGATGGGAGGGAGGGAGGTCCACACGTTCAGGCGACGCGTACGGCATACCTCGGGGAAGCCCACCAGCACCAGCAAAGTGAAGAGGTTGGTTCGTTTCAGAGTCTGGGGGAGCTGCTGGACGCAGTGGTCGGTGAAGGCGGCGATGACCGCGCTCCACTCGGGGCAGGTGTTCAGGGTGTGCAAAATGTCTGCCACGGTGCACGCCCAGTCCAGACCGATACGACTGCAAACAGTTCAGTTCAAAAGTGTGAATCTGTCACATTTTCTCTGGTAAAGAACTCTTGTGGACTTGATGAATACTTGTCCAACTTTGGAGAACATCAGAACAAAACAGGATCTAGAGATCCAATCTGGTCCGAACACAACTAAGCAATATTTCACTTGAAATCACACTTTTTTCTTTTTTTCTTGATCAAAAGTTTAATAAGCGACATCCCACTAGAGGCAAAACTATGTAAATTCCAACGCCTCCTTTTTGGCTGGAATAACAGAGCTAATCAGAGAAACCAAACATCAATATTACAGGAAATGATTAACTTTTATCAGTTCTTCCTCTGAAGACTTTGATTGGTAATAAGAAAAATGTCTGACGCAGATTTGTAGTGGTTCATGTGCCAGAACCAAAGAGCCAGCGTTTTACCTGTCTAAACAGACGGCCCCGAGGCTGAACAGCAGCTGGGTGGTCTTCCAGCCCTGAGTGTCTGAACAAGCGGCGTCCCCTTGCGTCAGCAGCTCGTATTTGTCCGCCAGCGCCTCGGTGACGGCGGCGTCAGCTTCTGTCGGAGTGATCCGAAGCAGCAGCTGGCCCAGCAGCCCGAGGGAGAGGTGGTAGGTCTCGTTCAGAGAGCCGGCGTTGGAGATGACGGCTCTGAAAAGACGAGGCAGGATGGAGCTCAGGCTGGACAGGCTGAGGGTGCTGCCCTGTGGACACGGGAGGGGAAATGTAAATGTTACCAGGGTTCGCTCGCTTTGTCAGCAGTCAAATTCCAGCACCTTTCAAGCATTTTCGAAGATACTTTTTCAAACTTTTCCAGCAACACATGGTGGAGATAAAAGCAATACAAATGAACTAAAAAACACACACAAAAAAAGACAGTTTCAATTCACGGCTATAACATCACTTATTATCACTGTTATTAATATCTAGTGAAAGTATTTTACAGCAGGGGTGAGGTAAATTACAATATAACAATTTTACGTTTTGAAATCTCTCTCACACACAAATTACCAAAAACATCTCTAAGAAATGTTCTTTCCAATATTTTTTCCCCATTTAGTAAACAGAAATCATTTTCAGAATGGTAACTAAGCTAACGTTTGGTCTGACTTCACTTAAGATAGAGAGAAATTATTTTTATGTCTTTTTATTTTGTGTATGAAAATATTTGGCTTCAACTATAAACAACGTTTTTTGTTTGTTTTTTTCAAATTTAGCCTTTTGATCCAAAGTTAAATTGTCCTTCCAGGACTTCATGCAGAAACGAATCACTTAGCGAACCATGAAATTCAAGCATTTTCAAGGATTTCAACCACTTGTACAAACTCTGCATTCCATTTTTTTAAATTGAAAAATGTAGATAATTAAGAAATAATACAAATAGTGGACAAACTGGAACTCTCACTGCTTCAGAAATCAAGGTTTTTTTTCCAGTCTTCTAACATATGTATTGCACAGCAATCCTCCCCCCAACAAAAACAATTAGCTCCACATACTGGTTTAGCTGATGGGAGCATCGCCGCCAGCAGCCCTAGAATCCTCTCTCTGGAGCACTCGGAGAACACGTGCTCCTGCAGCGGGACCTGCGGCACCCTCTCGCCCGTCTCCTTGACAACGTCAGATGCTGGGGAGTTGAGAGCTCCTGGTCCTGATTCGGCAGCTGAAAAGTTGTTTAAAAAAATGAGTTTCCTAGAGGCACTAATAAACTGTGAGGTGATTAGCCTTCTGTGAGGGATCTAAGCACCTACGTCGAACTACAGGAGAAAGCGGGTCCTCGCTGGAGACAGAGGGAGTCTGGCTGAGACTACCTGAGTCCAGGGTGTCCTGAGCATCCAGCTTCTTTTTGTCTCCCTCTGCAGAGCTTCGGGGAATGGATAAGTCAGGAGGAGCGCTGGGAGGAGAACCTGGCTCGGCTGCCTTCTCGTCTTTAACCTGAGGAGGAAAGCGATCGATAAGATTTAAAATCCAGAGAGTTCTTTTCACCTCCGCACAGCCGCACGCCGACAGGTTGTTGCCGACCTCGTTCTTGGGAGACAGCGGAGAGCAGACGGCAGCCGTGCTGCCTGGAGGCGACGAGGTGTCCGTGGCCGAGCTGAGCTCCTGAGAGGTCTGAGGCGACGCCGGGCCCAGCTCGCTCTCGGACGCCGACTCGTTGGAGGAGAGCAGAGCGAGCAGGTTGGAGGAGCGGAGGCCTGAGTTTAGCACAGAAAGGTGAAGATGTGTTGACGAACAAACTTTGGGGATTTTTGGAAACCTATTAATAGATTCTAATAGCTATTAATCTGTCTCTCTTTTTTTTCCTGTCTGTCTTCTCTGTCCTCATTTCTTTCGGCCCATTCTTCATACTCCTTTCTGTGTTTCCACCCTTCTTTTTATTCCTTCAGTTTCCTTCTTTCATTTTCTCTCCATCCTTTACAGTACTGTTTTCTTTCCTACCTTTACATCCCTCTTTTCCTTTTTTCGATTCGTTCCTTCTTTTACTCTCCTCTTTTCCCTTTTCTTTATTCCTTCCCATCTCTCTTTTCATCCCTCTGACTTTCCTCTTTTTCCTCCGGTGCATTGTACTTCCTTTCACTTCCTTCCTTTCCTCTATGTTGCTTTTCTTCCATTTGTTAATTTCAATCCCATTTCCTTTCAATCCTTTCTTTTCTTCCTTCCACCTGTTTTTATTTTTATTTTTCTGTCCCAGTAGCACCAGAATACAATGCAACCTATTGCTGGGGTAACAATAAAGAAGGATGTTTTCTCCAACCTGGCCACTAGATGTCCCTAACTGTACAAAAATCTGACGATTGGCTCAGGCATACCTTTGCCAGTCTGGCCTTTGAGCAAGCAGTCGGTGATAAGCTGGGAGCAGTGTGCCTGCAGGTCTGAAGTCAGCTCCAGGGTTTTCCCGTCTAAACACTCTCCCTCTGTGTGTTTCTCACTGCTCAGCTCAGAGGAGTACAGGGCCAAAGCAGCGAACAGGAGCCACGAGTAGTTGTGGATGTAGGGCTGGATGAGACGGTGACGGTCACTGATTCGTATGGTCACCATGGGGTACACAGTGATGCGATGGGTGGGTAAATGGCTAAAAAAAAACAAAAAAAACCCCAAACAATAATAAGAAGAAGCTACAGTTAACCACAAAATTATTATATTTTTTTAAAAACAGGATGTTAAAACAAACTACCTGTCAGGATACTTCTTGGCGTTGTAGCAACCAAAGCACAAGTCAAAGTCCTCACAGACGTTGCAGTTGATCCTGCTGCCAACAATGAGGCCCTGACAGTGATCGCATGCGTACTCCATGTTCACCATCTCGTGATCGTCCTCGTGACCTTCGGGTTTGGCTCCACCTGAACACAAACACAGACCCTCCGTTTAATCGCTTTCTGACTGTGTGTTGTCGTCAGAGTGTTCCTGCAGGTTTCCACAGCTAAAAATGTAAGACTTTATAAGATCTGCATCACACACACACACACACACACGACACACGACACAAATGTACAAAAGAAATTTCCATATCTTGTATAGTAATAGTGCCAAGTTTGGTTGGACCGAATGGATGTGGCATCCTGCAAAATGTTGCATCTTAGCAATAATTGGGGACTGATTTTGTGATGCAGATCGTTTTAATAAATTGTTGTAGTGTGACGTATGCGCTCACTGAGGAAGCAGGTCTTGCATAGGTCCATATCCATGCACTGCAGACATCGGTAGCGGTGCCATGGAGCCATCCTCTCACAGCCATCGCAGGAAATCACCACATTCAGCAGGTCACAGTAACGGGCAATAAACATGTGCATCTGAAGGAACAACACATTTAGATATGTATTTATAATAAACAAGCACAAATCAAGTAAGACTACCCCTTCTCAAACTAGAACTTCACGTCGAGTAATTTCTTTAGAATACCTTCCTCCTGTCCTCCACGGACTCCTCTTCGTCGATTTTATCGTACCACTTTTCAAACATGCCGTCCATGCACTCATCCATCCATTCCTGGTTCTTCTTGTAGTCAGCAATTTCATCCTCCTCCGTCCACTGACTGAGTTCGAAACAAGGGAAGTGAACCTTTTAGACTTCATCTCGTAATGCATCTAAAACGGCGCTCAATGAGGCGCCAAGAGTTTGATAATTCACGTTATGTTTCGCTTACCTGATGGCGATGTCATGAACACTGATGTTCTCTTGCGACATGGTGAGCAGGAGTACTGGAAGCTTTATGCTCTGGAAGAGAGGAAGGTCCTGCACCTCCCAGTTCATGTCCAGGAGGTGCAAAAAGCAGGTCTGCACACACGACAGGGCTGGGAGCAGAGCTCTGGAGAGCAGAGATCGGGATCAGTTGACTGCACACTAAACACACTCTCATACCGACTGCTGCTGACAGCACGTTTTAATCTGCTCTGAGTAAAAACAGGAATATAAAAAACGTCTTACTTCTCGTTGAGACTGCTGAAGCCCTGAACTGCCTCCACCAGCATGAGGACCAGCTGATGGTAAGAACGCCTGACCTCCTCTCCAAGTTTCTGTCCGCTGTCTGACAACTGGGAGAAATAACTGAAAACCACACAAAATGATTGATGGTTATCGTCTAACGTGCAGGACGTTCACGTGTTCTGGACTACTGGTCGATCTACCTGGTGAAGTCTTTCTGGCAGGCCAGCAGCTCCTGCAGGAACAGGATGCAGTGCGGCTGGAAGAGGTGCGGCTGTCCCAGGGAACGTAAACACTGCTGAATCATCTCCAGCACCTTGCACACACTCAGAGCCTGGGCCTTGTTCAGGGCCAAGGTTTGCAAGATGCTGCCGGGAGGAAACAACAATTCACTGCAGTTAACTTCCAGTGGAAGTTTGGGTCACAGAAAAACAGGTCTGCAACTATTATAATAATTGATTATCTTATCTTGATTGTTCTGAAAAAAACTGTAAATTCTGAGGATTTTCCATTTAACCTCTTAAGCATTTTATTTTAAAAAATTCTATTTACTTAATGTGCATAAGAAATGCATTCAAAGGTGCAAATAATGTAATAATTAATTTTTTAAACAAAAAAAATATATTTTATTTTCTAAAATGCAATTATTTAGTGTGCGTTTGATCACCTGTAGGGGAAAAAAACACGTGAAAAGCTCAGCCCTTTCTGCTTGACTAAACCCAGACACAGTGTCAAATTTTACTGCACATATTCACCACTGGTACAATCACTAAGCATGTTTGATAAACCGGATACATTTTTCACTGATTAGTAGAGATCTATAACAACAAGCAAGAAATGATTAGAAAAAGTGTTTATGTTGTAAAAACTTATATCTAAAGTAACTTTTATGGACTTTACAGAACAATCTGGCGTTAACGGTGCACCTTGCTGTGGTGAGAGCCTGGTCCTTCATAAAGTTCAGGATGTGTTTGACTATTGGGTAGCACTCCTTGACAGAGGGGGTCATGTGGGATTCCTCCACGGAGCGAAAGGACAGGAGGCGAAGGCGCGAGCGGCTGAACGGAGCTTTACGGGGGAACGTGGAGGGAGAGGCCGGCTCCCCGCCCGCTGGGTGGGCGGCGGGGAGGCTCTCCGCGGGGTCTTTGTGGCCCCGCCTGCTCTGCTCGGAAGATAAGGGGTTTGGGGGCAGAGAGGCAGACGGCTGACTCTGTCCAAGCTTGCAGTCCACAGCCTCATTGGGTAATCCCGGCTGTGGGGAGGAGGGCTGGAAGTCTCCTTCTGAGATCGAGTTTGAGCGGAGCAGAGGAGGTTTTGAGTCCCCAGCACCCAGACATGACTTTCCACACGGAGGAAAACGAAACAGCAGGAGGCTCTTCTCGATGCACATCTCAGCTGGGAAAAAGACAGTGGCGACGATGAGTGAACTCTCTCCAAGATGCGGAAGTTCGGAATGAGATTATCTGGATTCCTTACCCAGAGAATCCATGGTAACTTCCTCTGGACTCCCTTCTTTATCATCATAAATGTTCATTTTGCCAACAAGGTATCTCTGCTTCATCTCCAACTGAGAGGGGAAAAAAATGCAATCAGGAGCAGTGATTTGATACAGACATAAGTCATGGGAGGAAAACTCACCATCCATGTTCTGATGCTGTCTGCCAGGAGGTAAACTTGCACAAAATCTTCACTCAGAAAGGACTTGCAGTCCTGATTAACTGGAGACACAAAGGAGCGGCACATCGGCTATAATTAACAACAAGGTCCAATCATTGCTAGGAAACCTAACACCCAATCAGAGCTAACGTTACCATATGCCTTCAGGGCCTGGTTGAGGGCCGGGGTGTGGTACACCATGGCTGCCCAGATGGCGTTCACAGCTTGGTCCGTCTTTGCCCCGGCAACAATCTCGTTGCTCAGGGAGTGCTTTCTGCAAGCCTGCACCAGGGTCCGCATTAGTTCTGCTTTATGCTCCGATGGTTCCTGTGAAGGGTTCCACCGTGCAAAGTCCTCAAGGAAGACCAAGATCTCAGCAAAGGTTGATGCGTCTGTCTACAAATTGCAGGAACAAATAAAAGAGAAAGGTAATTTTTATCATGTAGGATGGCTCAACAATAATATAATATTAAGGGTGCAATGCATACAAAAGATTCTCTTTTATTTAAGTGAAGCATTAAACACTGTGGGAAAGCACAGTTAAATGGTAAATGGACTGAACTTATACAGCTCTTTTCCAGTCATTTTGACCACTCAAAGCACTTTACACTAGAGTCACATTCACCCATTCGCACTCACAAACACTCACACATTTATACACCGATATGCAGAGTGGTACACAATTTGGGGTTAAGTGCCTTGCCCAGAGGCACATCGACATGTGGCAGGAGGAAGCTGGAATCAAACCTACAACCTTCCGATTGCAAAACGACTACTCTACAAATTGCACTGTGGCCCACAGTTGAAGCAGACTACCCCCCTACCTGGTTGGGGGCTTTTCTAGAGGGATTTGCCTCCCGTGTTTCACTCAAACCGTGTCGCAGGATGGGCTTCCATAAAGGTGAAGCCTGAACGTGAGACATTTTTCCAGGCGGAAGCTCCTTCACGCTGCGGATCTCTGAATAAGAAGAAGAACAGAATACAAGAATGTAACTGTTCTGATTTACACTTGAAGGTCAGAATAACAACAATCGAAACAAAGCGACTGTGATCTTCCTGTTGGAGTTTTAAAACTCACCGTAAGGAGATTTTAGCGCCAGGGTTCTGGATGCAAGGCGACCCATGAGGCGGGCCACCAATAACTGCTGGTCCGACATCCAGGAAATGGTAATGTCTGGCAGACCCAGCGCCGTCACGGTGAACTTGTATCCCCACTCGTTATTGCTGCTGTCAGAGTGGAACAGGAACTGCAGCTGTGGTCCAGCGTCAAACGTCACCTTCTGCAGGAGCGGAGAGACAGACATGAAGTGACAACAGCTTTCCACTCTGATAGTTACTCGGCTTTGGCTCGCTTACCTTTGGCCATTTCTCACTGCCAACCTTCATGTCGTAGCGCACCTTCCCACCTCTGGAGTCGGTGAATTCTAGATAGTCGTATCTGTGGGGATCAAGTGGAAACGCTGAGTGAGACGCTTTCACTAAGAGCTTCCCCTAACAGATGTGTGGGAAGGTGTTGCAGTGCATCGGCGACCTCTTCTCCGTCTCGCAGCGTTCGTCAAACTCCACCTCGAAGGAGGTCGCGCCGGGACAAGCGAAGACGGTGGTCTCGTGTTGGCTGTTCTCGTAGTTGTGAGGAGACTCCATGTTCCACGTCCTGAGCACCACTGGTTTTTGAGGCTGGTGGGAGCTCTCTTGATCCACCTTCAGTTGTTATAACGACAATATAGTTCAGCTACAGAGTCGGCTTAGCAACATCACAACTAAATTTAACATGCGCTTCCAGCTATATTTTGTATATGACAGACTCGCCTTAGAGAAGATGTCTCCTGTGTCGCTTGACAGTCTTTTGAGGAGCTCGACCAATGAGGAGAAGCTCTTCAGCAGCACGCTGTGGGGAATGTCCAACGAACACAGCTCCAAGAGGAAAATCATCTTGCAGGAGACGAACAAATGTTAGTTAAATGCTTCAGTAAAACATCGGCTCTGCCCTGCATATGAGAGTAATTAAAATTCACAGGAGAAAGCACGCGTTACCAGCTGCCTGAAGATGGTGGCCAGAATGGAGCTGCCCAGTTTGTTGTTAATTTCGCTGCTGGTGAACCTCTCGAGCAGAGAGCCCAGCACTGCCTTGATGCTTCCCAAGAACTGATCCACATCTGGAGGAACATGTTCATGAGAGGAGTGATGAACATCTTTCGTCATATTCAGGGTTTCGGCAGGTTTCAGCAACTCAAACGTAATGGTGCGTTCGCACCAAATGCGTGTAACGCTTCAAGTTCGAGGCGTGTGCACTGTGAATGCAGACACTTGACATTTTGCTTAACACCTGGCACGTCGTGTCTGGTTTACATCCAAAGACTATGTGGAGGCACGTCGAGGGTGCATCAAAAATCGCTCTAGCCGTTGTTTTCAGTTGCCGTCTTATTTGTCACGCCTAGACGCACCTCCCTATAGACTTTGAATGTAAACCAGACGCACCCGGCGCTCTAAACGCGTTTGGTGTGAACGCACCATAAGAATTTTAAAGACCTTTATGAATGGAATTTAAGACTTCCATCATCACAGAAATGTACAAATAATAAATAAATCGCCTATATTTATATATATATACACAAGTACAACTACATATGGACGACTATTAAGGAAGAAATTATACTCGTGAAATCAACTTTAGAAATCTTTTAAACAAATTTCAGACATTTTAAGGCCCTAATTTGAGATACATAAATGTAAGATTTATTAAGGATGTGCAGACACCTTACTTCACACCCTTGAAACAAACAGTGCTCATTATTGTTCCTCTATGAATATGTTTGTACAGCATTGTATTGGAAATTAAATGAAGCCGTCCCTTTTCAAAAATGCAACCTCGTTAAAATGGCTCACATTTTAGAAGGATGTCTCTGGCCAGATCACATGCGGTGGGTGTGGAAGTTCCACCTTTGAGCTGCAGGTAGCACCAGGAAAGCAGGCTGCCCTGCAGAGCCCAGAACAGAGACAGCAACACCTTCCTGCTGGCTCCGGCCTTCCCATCCACCATCATCACCTCGCACTGAAAGACCAAATGTTCATAAGGAGTGTTCGATTTGATGCGCCAGCAGACGCAGTGCAACATTCGAATAAATAATGAAAGCCTGAAATCACCTCTCTTGATGCGACGAGCAGCAGCGTCTCCATGACTACCAGTATGGGGCTGATGTCGAAGTCTGAGGGAGCTCCTTTGGGGGGAAGCAGGAGAAGGCCGCTTGGATCCTGGTTACTGTGCAAAGACAGCACACTTGTTACTGATATACGGCCATCATCTCATGTATGAGTAAAATACATATAGGTGTGTCTGGATATGTGCTCTTACCTGAAATAATTACAAAGAGATTCGAACGTCACCTTCACCGACTCTGGCTGATCATCTTCAGTGATATTTTTCTGTAAAAACAACAGATTCAGATTACTAAACTTCCTACACAAATACCAATCAGTAATGAATACTGCTCTAAAAATAGGTTTGTATATTATAGGGGTTTAATTTCTTCTAGAAAACAGTTAAAAGGAATGAGCAGGATTTTTTTTAGATTCCAATTTTAGCTGCATTAAGACGGAAGAACTGTGAGACTCACCATCATGTGGAAGAGCTTGTCCCGCCTGTTGAGTTTATCAGGGAAGAAAACAGCAGCTCCATTCAGAATGGCCTTGACTGCTTCCTTGTGCAAAATGGTTTTCATTACAGTCTCTCCTTCTGGACCATCCACAACTGAAACACAAGAGTCATGGCTGTCAAACGCAGACCCAGGTGACCCCTCGTGCTGCCCTGCATGACTTTGACTCTTGTTCTTACTGTGGCAGAGGTGAGTATAGAGCTCCAACACAGCCTGAGCAGAGATACTCTGAGAATCTCCACTGCTGGATGTACATGGACCTGCTGCTGCTGCTGCTGCTGCTGGTGCTGCAGAGGCACATTCCTCTGGTCTTTTACTCTCCTCTGTGTCCTGGAGCTCGGTCGGGTTGGGCAGCATGGGGAAGCAGTTCTGCATCAACTGAAGCAGGAGGACTCTGCTTTTCAACACCTCCTCTCCCTCACTGCAACACGGAGATTACCAACAACTCAGAGCCCGACACTCTTATTCTAACAGTGTCGGGCTGAAGCGATTAATCGGATTCATTGTGATGAATCGATTATTCGCTGAACTAAGAGCACAGTCGGAGCAACAATAAAGGCAAAACTGTACATGAAATAAATGCATTTTGATGTAAAATCAAGCAGAAAGGACTTATTGATGTTAGAAGGAATTTTTTAGCTGCAGATTTACAGTAAAGGAATGTTATTTTATCGCATTTAGGCAATAAAATATTTTTTATATATGTAAAAAACTAACTGAATTATTTTATATGGGTATTAGTGCATAATAAAATAAACTTAAGTGGTTACAAGAAAAATTCATTTTAAGCAATTCCTTGATTAGTCATCATAATAACCAATAGAATACTTGATTGTTAAAATATACGTTAATTAAAGATGCAACTCTGCTGCCCCGCTCTATTCTTTTAGTTCAGTTTAACATTAGGAGAGGTTGCTTTTCTTAGTTCATTATAATTCTCAAGGGAACTAAGAAGGGGATGCTACCCGCACCGCCTTAAGTGTCAAGCCTTTGATCATTTTCTTCTCTCTCTCTGGGCTAAACTGATGTTATTTTGTTCCTTCAGACTTTGTTCTTACAGCTCTTAAAAAGCTTCTGAAAAAGTGATTTTGCTTACAAAGCAATGACGTTCTTTAAAACAGTTCTTGAAATGTCCTCTGGGCTGAACTCTTGCGCCATGTCTGATAAATATCGCACGAAGGCTGATAACTTAAAAGTGGCATCTGATGTGCCAGCAGGTGAGAACTTCACAAAATCGGAGCGCCTCATGTGTTTATGGGTCGTAAATAAGCAGCAGAGGTAATCTGATTACTCACATCTCCCTGAGTTTATTGTAGAAGTTCCAGAAAAGGTTAAGGCTGAGACCACTGAAGTCCAGAAGATACTTCTGCTTGAAGTGTGAGGCATCCTGCAGAAACAACATAGTTGAGTCAATCTGATAAATGGAGTATAAAGTCTGCAATGTCTCCTCAAAGCCACTAGAGGGCAGAGAGACTGAATATGAACAAATAAATGAGCACAGAGGAAGGGAAATCACACATTCCAGCTTGATCAACTGCTACTTTAGCCATAATACAACAAACGTATTCCTCTTTGGATTTGTTTTTAGTATTTCTTTGTGGAAATTGAGGAGGTTTCCCATGAATAGACATTGCTGTTCAGAAGTGTTGAGTCATCCCTGAATGTATCGTCTCTCCAACAATGACTCAGACTTTCTTTTAAAGTGGTCCAGATCAATAGCCGTCCAGGCTTCCTGGAAGTCTTTCAAACATTTTTCAGAGGGAAAACCTCCTTCCGCTTTCATTTCCACATCTCTACCAAATGATTTCCAAAGGATGGATGCTCTCTTTATGATACAGTGAAGATCAATTGTACCAAAAATGTAACTGAAAGCCACCAGGCAGTGCTACGTTACCATGTCTCGTGTGAGCTGCTGTATGAAGAAAAGGGTTTTATTGAGAAGACAAAGGCCGGTGACTCCATTATGGTCAAGGCCGTCTCCCTGTCCTCCGAGGTCATCCAGGTCGACGAGCCTCTCCGTTCCAGGACACAGGTAGCCGCTGAAGCTGAGATTCTGCACGCCTAGCCGCTCGGCCGAGTCCTGCCTGGTGCAGAGGAACTTCACCATCAGGAACTGAGAAGACAAAACAATAGGATGTTGATTCTGCCAAGTCTGTCACGATAACAAATTTTGCTGGACGATAAATTGTCCCAGGAACGATTGCGGTAAACGATAACATTATCGTTTCGACACCATTTTCAACTAATGTAATGGTGGGGGTTGAACAATGTAAGTTCACCATGTCAAAGACTAATAAAAGTTGGAACTGGAAAATATTTTAAATATCCAAAATAAAACACAGCAACCAAAAACAATAAAAAGGAAATAAAAACACACATAAGCAGAATGAATTATGAAATCTGTAAACAAAAGTGCCCTTCAAAAAATATTATTAATCAGAATGGAAATTATTGAATCATTCACTGATTAAGTGCTTATTGCAACAGGCTTAAGTATAACACAGCCAATCTATGCTAACAAGTGCAAAAATTGGATTAATTAAAAGAAATGTAGTTGGGAGGAAACAGAGAAAGTAAATAAAAAGTTTGAAATGCACATCAGCGAACAGACTGGCTGGCACCTTAGCAACGCGACACTGCTGCAGCTTGATCTCCACATCATTCCAGTCCTCTTCAAGTTCAAACCAGCCAATCGGCTCATCCTCACTCTGCGCTGAAATCTTCCCGCTGCAGGTAATGAGACAGAGAGTTTTAAAGGTAATAAACTACACAGACCTCCCATGAAGACACTTATGGCATTAAGGGACATGCAGCAGTGGGACAAAGTGTTTGCCTCCTTACAGATTTATTTTCTTTTTGCATTTTTTTCATCACACTTACATGTTTCAGATCATGAAAAAATGTTGAACAGTGGACAGAAACGACATGAGTAAACATAAAAAGTGACTTTCAAGCAATAATTTCATTTATTCAAGGAACAAAAAGCTACCCACACCATCCTGTTCCTTGCAATTGACTCTTTGTTAAATCGTGAATTAACTTTGATTAAACTACATTTCCTAGAAAACCGAAATTAATTTCACAAGCCAAACCCAGGCCTAGATATTCCCAGATGAATCATTTAAATATGCTAAATCAGTGTTTCCCAATTCCAGTCCTCGGGGCTCCCTGCTCTGCATGTTTTAGATGTGCCTCTATACCAGAACAGCTGATTCAAATGATTGCATGACATCTTCTGCAGCCACCAAGTGCTGCAGGAGCCTGTTAATCACCCAAAGATTCAATCCAGGTGTGTGGCAGAAGGGAAACACCTAAAACATGCAGGCAGGGGGGCCCTGAGGACTGGAATTGGGAAACACTGGGATAAATAATTTACTGAGATATTTAATAACATACATGTACAGTACAGACCAAAAGTTTGGACACACCTTCTATTTGAATTCAATTAGAAGGAGTGTCCAAACTTTTGGTCTGTACTGTACACACAAATAATTTAAACAGAACCTCTCTGGTGGAGCAAAGATCAACAATTGAGAGATTGTATAAAATGTCAAAAACAGCAGAAAGACAAAGTCACTAACATTAATGAGTCTGGAAAAGACATTTCTAAGACGAATCACAGTCAGAGTCATAACTGGAGAAAACGTTCAAAACTTTCTAAGAGAGGCTGGTTAAAACCCCAAAAAAACCAAGAGCTCATCGACAATTCAAATTCTATTCAATCCAATTCTATGCTTTGGGCTCCAAGCGATGTGCTGCACTATCTACTTTGAGAACTCCTGATTGAACTTTCTGAACTACTTGTTGCTGTTTATTTTTTTACGTGTTCAACCAAGGTAGTCACACTATTTTTTTCAGTTTCTTCATTATTTATTTTACATTGGCTTTTATATTCCTACTTGTACTGTCTGAACAAATTAAAGTTGTATTTTTTATTTTTTTTTTTTTACATGTTTCACAAAGCTTGTAAAGCTGTTGGTGGATTTGAGTGTTGCTGCACTGGTGCAAAGTTATCAAAATATATTTCACAAATAAAAGAAAAAAGAAAAGTAGGGCTGCATCAAAATGAACATTTGGACTGATTGTGAACAACTAATACTCACACAGAGGTGAGTATTAGAATATGGGGCTTTAAAAAATAAAAGCATGCCAAATTTTTCACATATTTACTTGTAAGCAAGTCTGGAAACCGCATATTTTACTTCAGCTTCACAATTATCCAACAGCTTTTCACATACAATTTCCTTTTGAATATTTGAAATTTGTGTTAGTGATATGAAAACATTTAGATAGTTGTGAATAGTTTTGTAAAAGAAAAAGAAAATTCTCACCTATCCTGTACAAACTCTTTGTAGTCCTTGTAGTTCCACGAGTCGTACTTTTTGAACCTCTTGAAATGTTTCTCTGCATCAAAAGACTCCTCCTCCATGTACGCAAACACCAAGCCACATTTGACTCCGATCGCTCCTTTTCGCACCTGATCACATCGACAACAACGCAAAAATAATCAACACCCATCATAAGTCATGAGACTTTCATATAAAAGTGACATTTCAATCAAATACCTCGACATTAGGGGATTTTGTTCATTTTAAAATGCTATTATTTATGTTTAAAGCAAGGAAGAGATTATTGCCAATTAATTCAGAAAAGTTATTTTTTTTAAACTCAAGTGACAGGAACAGCAGGAAGGAGTCAGATTTCAGAAGTAAAATTGTGCGTACTGCTGCAAAACAGTTGTATTTTAGTGCATGGAGTAAAGTTATGGAACAGTGTAGATGAGAAGTTCAAAAATGATATGCTTCCAGGCTCACAAATCAATTAAAAACACTTTGTAATAACAAAAAGTCTGAGTTAATAATGAAGAGAATTATATATTGTTTACAAATTAAACTGCTAATTGAACATTTATTTGGTAATTATTGAGAAAGGCGCAGATTTATTCAAGACTTTTTCTTCTTCCTGCTCCCTTTTCACTAATACAGATTAAGTGCTATAAGAAAACGTGTTTGTGAATTAATGAGGACATTTGCTAAAGCGAGTGAATAAAATGACTGATTGGTTGAAATGTTCTCAGCTCTCTCATTATACATGTGAAACAGTGCCGTCTTACTTTGATCTTCATCTGCGTGACCTGGAAGTTGCTCTGGTCCTCCGTGGACAGGATGACGCTGGCTTTCTTCCTGCCGCTTTCTGTGAGGAAACCTGGAGGGGGGGACAAAAAAGCAAACACCCCACTGACACGTGAGCGCATGTTCCTGCTGCCCTTCATTTCCAGTCTGAGTTTAGTTCTGGTGTACCATCTCCAGTGGAAGACTCTACAAGCATGTTCTCCGGTCCTGACTTTTCCTCTTTGCTCTTGACGTCACAGGCCTGCAGGTGGAGCTGGAGAGGCTTTCCTGCAACGAGTCACAGTTTTGGTTCAAATAAACGCCATCGTCCATTCTGAAGATACACATGCGAAGGGGTTCTGCAGATTTCGCCCACTCAAATTTAAGACTTTTTTAAGACCATTGTGAATGAAATTTAAGACCTGCATCACGACAGAAATTTTCAAAAGAAATTATGTTTCACATAGTAGTAGTGACAGGCTTTTGTCCACACGGGTCGGCGATAGAAGTGAGACAATAGCAAAGACGAACGTCGTCCAGCCAACTGGCAAGAAATTTACAATCAACCACGATAGAAGCAAAAAAGCTAGCTAGCTAGCAAAGGGTATGTTAGTAGCTAGTTAGCAGTGGCTGCTATGGTTTTTTTTTAATCTGTATGTTTTTTGTGTCTTCTCTTATTAAGCCCAGTAAAGACACAAACATAACCAATAAGAAAAAAGCATAGAATATACAAGATTAAATAGTCCCGCCACTTCAACATTTAAGACTAATTTAAAGCTAACTTAGATTTTTTTAAGACTTTAAGGCTTAATTTTAGATACAGAAATTGAAGACCCCGTTTCATGAGCCATATGATTAATTGAAACTTAATGGAAAATGTTTGGGTTTTTTTGTTACTTTAATTGTTTCTGTGAGTAACAGTTAATAAGACAAACATCTGGAATTGGATGTTGTCTAAGTTGGTGGTGTCTTTTCATTGGCTCTTGAATAATTAATTTAAAAAGGATGAAAAGCATTTGTTTTATAGAAGGAGGGGATCACAAGGATAACAGTCTTTTGACCGTCACCTTATTTAATTTCACTTTGGGATCAATAAAGTATTTCAGAATTTGAATTTCTATTGGGTTTTTTTTTTATGTGGATGTTTTGTGTGTTTCTTTTTATTCAGCCTAGTAAAGACACAAACATAGCCGAAAAGAAGAATACATAAAATATACGAGATTAAATAATTCTACCTCTACAAAATTTAAGACATATTTTAATTAAACGAAAACATTGCAATGCTTTAATTTTAGATACATAAATGTAAGACTTTTTAAGGATAAATGGTCACCCTGATAAGAAATAACATGCAAATCAGAAAGGTGGAGGATAAGCCAAATTACCGTTACGATAAAGCAACCGCAGCCTAACAGAGGCCATGGAGACGATGAGAGAGGAGGCCTTGTACTTGGTCTGTAGACAACCACTGATGGAGGACAGGGCCTGGAGTATTTTAGCCACGCTGCCTCTGGCCAGGGCAAAGGCCAAGAGAGTCATTTCCGCATCAGGGCTCACACAACAGCTGAAAAAAACAAAACCCCAAAGTGGCATCAATACAATGATCACACTGCAGCTGAAGAGGTTGGAAAGATAAACGTTTAAAAAAAAAGAAAAAAAAAAGAAACAGCAGCTTACTTTGCAATCCTGAGGAGAAAACTGTCCACTTCCTCCAGGATGTTTAGGGAGAAGAACTTGGGGAACTCTGTGGACGATGGTGTTAGCGACAGCGGCGGCATGTGCTGTAAGGCTTTCCTGGGGAAAAAAAGAACATCGACAACAATCTGAATTAACATGCTTTTACAAACACGTTTTTTTTTATTTTTACATCTCTGCATCCTACTGTGTGCTTTGGAGGACGGTGTGAGCCAGAGCTGGGTTCGTCTCCATCGACGCGGTGACCAAGGACGTGAGCAGAGACAGGTACCAGATGGCCGAAGCGTCCGAGACGGACACCTCTTTACTCTTGGTGATCTGATAACCCAGGGTCTTCAGTCCATGAATGCGCGTGTCGCATCCATCGCTCAGGCACCGCTTGATGTTTATTTGGACGTCTGGGAATTGTTCGGGAAGGAACACGGTTAGCTGAGTGACGGAAGACGTGTGAACAAAAATTAAAAATCCCCTTCAACTAACACCTAATGATCTAATCCTGGGATCTGCTGCTTGCATCTCCAGAGAAAAATCTGACTCTTAAACTCTTTACAGTGGCTCTTTATAACTTAGAATAAAGAAGAACTGAGGAACAATTTTGAAAACAGTGCTAACAAAAAAGGCAAAATTTTGGAGTTTCAGTTTTTTATGAATATATCTGAATAGAATTTCCACACCAAAAAGCCAGAAATTAGTCAATATTTGCATAATTCATTCATTTTTATTTGGCAATTAGATCCCAAAATAAATTCTTGATTAATTTTTTAAGTATTGGTTTTAAATTTTATATTAATTGGTTCCCAATAAAGCAAATTTTACACATCATGTAGTCATAATAACGTCATATTTCCAATTTTAAAACTAAGAAAAGTAACTGCGAGCAACATGATAAATAAAACAACCGCTACAACTCTTATTTTTCAGGGAAGGATTACAACAATAGAGTTTTTGTTTCTACAAAAATGTAACAACAAAAATTTTTGTAAGGTCAATTCTAAAAATAGAAGTAAAACTGTCATTCTTCGACAAAACTACAAAAGCACATTTTCTAGAATAGGTGTTTATAACTAAAATCCATTCTTTTCAAAAGTTTCTTGCAGCACTAGATAAGGCTTATGAAGGAAAACTCTTTGGACTGTAAAGGTTGCTGACCCCTGACCTTTTTCCAGCTATAAGAGAAATGTGCCATTTCAAATTCTAATAATCACAACAGCTCAGTCATTCTTCCATAATAAATGCTCCAACTCTATTTTTCTTTCACGTAAACCCCCTCTGCAAACAGGTTTAGGTTGCAGAACTCCCTGAGCGTCAGTTTAGCTCGTCTTACTCAGCCCTCAGCTCTTTGCAGGGTAATAAGCATGCAGTACAATTTAAACTACACAAAGGAAATAAATGCATAGTTCAAGTTTATTACTGTGTTCTGTGCTGACATCTGTATGCTTCTTTTCCTTGATTGTTATCAAGTCACGTACAGCTTTTTGCAAAGATATTCCACCCCCTTGGATGTTTTCACATTACAAATAAACTGTTCCGTGTATTTTATTTGTTTTTTACGCAATTAACCAAGAATAGAAATTAGTTTCTTATGAAATGGAGTAAAATATTTACATGGTTTTGAATTTTATAACTATTACTATATATTATTGTCGAAGAAGCTCTCTAGTAGCTTTGCATTTTTATTTTTAAAAGTGTTGAAAGAAATATGCATTTTATCAGTAAATATCGGAGCTCAGTTAAACGGCAAAATAAATATCGGATATATCGGTTCAACCCTCTTTTTTTGTGAACGGAGAATAAATACAGCAGACAGACGGGCTCTCACAGGGGTGGGTGATGTTGGCGTTCTCCAGCAGAGCCACGTAGCCTGTGACGTTGCTGGGGATGCGGATGTCTCTGATCTCCTGCAGGGAAAGCCGCGTCTTCCCCACAGACACCGAGACCAGCTGAGGCATGTAGCTGTGGTCGTTGGAAGCCACGGCGATGGCCAGACGTCTCAGAACCACATCTGGTTTCAGCTTCAGTCTGGGAACAGAGTGCGAGAAAATAAAAATAAAAATAAAAAAACTTCTAAGAGTTACGACTGGACGGTTTCAGGACCACATAGTCGGAGTTGCACTTTTTACCTGATCCAGTGTGAGCGGGCGCTCCCATCCGACTGCCAGAAAGACGACGTTTCCCCGTTTGTCATCTTGTAGATCTCGGAGACGTTGGAGGACGCTTCTATCGTGCTGTAGCACTGTGTGACCACCTTGACTTTATCTACGTCTGGGTCGCGGTCCAGCTCTGCTCTGTACTGGATATCTAAATCTGAAAGGAAGCGACTCCAGTCAGGACAATTTCTGCACAACAGCTGCATCCCATCTCTAATTCTTACACCACCTTACTCTGTTACTCACCTTTCTCCTTCTGCAGGAGAAACTCCAGGAAGTCTTGAACCACGCTGGACCTCATGGTGCAGATGCTGTTGTAGCCCTCTAAAATCGGGAAAGGGATGGCACTGCTGGGAATACGATTCCTGTGGAGGAACTTAAGGATCTTAGAGGCGTGAGCTCCTAATCTGTCTTTGCTCTTTGAGAAGATGTCGACGAAACCTGTAGGGACAGGAAATAAAAACAAAACAAACATGAAACCCCCAAAACAATTAAACAACAGTCTGACTACATGCAAATGGTGTCTATACACATAAAGAGCTTCATTGATTTAGTGTAGCAAATATTAACAGAATACCCATAATCAACTATTAATCCAAACAAAAGAAGAAAAAAGAAACAAAAAAATATAATCGCCATCATGACAGTTTCAAATATTTAAAGCCTTTTATAGTTTTCAATCATTCTACGTTTTAATTCCTTCTTAAACTGTGTTATGGTATGGTTAGTTTAAGATCTTCTGCTACACTACATTACCTAAATAGCTCAAATTAATTCAGACTGGATGGCGAGCATCTCTGAAGAGCAACTTTCAAGTCTTGCTTCAGGTTCTGAATAAGATTTAGTTCTGGACTTTGACTGGGCCATTTCAACAAATTAATATGTTTCGATTTAAATCCTTAAATCGGATCCCTGGCTGCGGGTTTGAGGTTGTTGTCTAGCTGAAAGCTCAGAACCCTTTTGCAGCCTCCAACATGCATTCTTTCAGCGTTGTCCTGTAATTATCTGCACCTGCCATAAACTCTGACTAGCTTCCCTGTTCCTATTGAGTCACCACAGCATGATGATGCCACCACCATGTTTTTACAGCCAAGGTGGTGCGTTCAGGGTTACATGCAGTGTTAGTTTTGCATGTATTAAAAATGTTCAATTGTTCTCTCATTTAACCACCTACTTCCACATGATTGCTCTGTTCCCTTGTGAGCTTGAGTCAAACTTTAAACTGAACCTTTCAGTGCTTTTTCCAACACATTCTCCAATCTGCAGCAGCTCCTACAGCATCACCCTGGGGCTCATGGCTGCTTCTCTGAATAAAATCCAAGATTCCCAGTCAGCCAGTTTTGAATGAGAGTCAAGTCTTGGGAGTTGTGCCAAAATCTATTTTGGATAACTGTTTTAAACTTTAAGATTTTGGGTAACATATCAAGCCTTTTCTAGTCTAATTCAAGTCCCGAGTCATTGGTGTAAAAGTCCAAGTCAAGTCAAAAGTATTTGACCATTTTTACAAATTAAGTTATAACATGAAGGACTCGATTCAAGTCATGTAACTCGACTTGGCTCGAGTTACATGTCTGGTATTTGACAGGTTAACTTTGAAAGTAGTTTGTGGCAAAGCCATCTTTAAGGGTACAAAATACAAATACAAAAGCATGCCACACCTTTCAGTATATTAAAACAGACATCAGTTTCCCTCAACTTTACACGTAGCACATGAAACCCTAACAAAACACTCTGAATTTTAGGGCTGTAATGAAGAACAGTAAATGCATGTGTATGTAAACAAATTCCTAATCTTACCTGGTGTGAGGGAGCACGCTTGGAGCTGTCTTATCACGTGACTCAATTCTCCCTGTAGATTAGCTCCGTTGGAGTTCTTAAGAGCAATCAGCATGCTCTCTATGTCCACCACTCCATCCCCCTCTGCATCAAACTGTCCAAATGCCTGCGATCGGGGAAACAGAAGGCGACACACCCTTACACTCGGACACAATCAATCCCATCACAACACACAAAAAAACACATGCAAATACAACTCACCACTAAATTACCTCTACATGCATAATGGATTAAAGTATTTCTTTAAAGTGTAGCTATAAGCAATATACATTGAAGGGAAGCAGAGAGCAGTAATGTGTTTGTATGTTGTGCCTGAAGTCATCAGTTTACCGCTCACTACTTTTAATACATGAAAGATAGTCTTTGTCTGCCCACACAGAGTCAAATATGCAGACTGAGGCACAAACTTATCACACACCACCTGGCTGTCACCGCACAACAAGGCAGCAACAAAGAGACCAGCATTGAAAACAACTGAGACAATAACCCTGACAAGTAAAAGTAACATCACCACAGCTGTTCAGTGCACACTCTTCAAACTACATGACTTGATTTCTGCTCCTCTCCCTACAATCGGAGGAGCTGATTAGTCACTATAGATGGGCGCGGTGCCGCTATCAGCAGTTCACCTCTCATACCTGGGTCAAAAAGTGTCAAAACACCTGATATGCATGTCATGTCACAAATGACAGCAATGGGTTTTTTTCTGTTGTTGTTGTGTTGTTGTTTTTTTTCGTTTTCAAAACACGTATATACCTCTTCACATTCATTTCTGGGAGCATCTCTGCTCTCCAACATTTCGCAGAACTGTTCCACATTGACGGACTCCTCGCCGCGATTCAACCGGTCCTCCAGCCACCGTATCAGGACGCCCTCGTTACCGGACAGGACGGACTCGTGAATGGTGACCCCCGAGTCGCTGACACGGGCAGCCGCTTCTCTTAGTTTCACTTGCTCCAAAAGGAACTCGGGGCTAGGTGGTCCCTCCGTGGCCGCGGGTGGGTTATTCGATCCCCTTCCGCTTCGCCCAGACCCGGTGCCTCCGCTGCCTCCGACAGCACCGCCAATGGCCGCAGAGGCCAGGTTGTCTTCCGCGAAACCAGGACTCTCCGTCTCCATGTCCTCCTCGTCGCCGCTCCCTCCACCACAGCCACTCTCTGCGTTACCCATGTTCGTCTGACCCACCTTGGGTTCCCCCTAAAAATCTCCACGGCCCCCGCTGGTGTCGGTTTTGAAGCGGCCGTGCTTTACCGGGGTCCGTACACAGACCTCTGTAACGTCAACCTACAGACAGAACTCCGCTGCGCTCTACTACCGCATTCACGCACTGTACGTCAACTTGGCTGAAAAAAGACGTCCTCTGCGTATCTCGGCTGCGCAGGCGCTGTGCCGAGAGCACCACCATCAGGCACCATCTCAGTCCTCTTCCGGTTCATAAACGCTTTTCTTTCTGCCCCAGGCGCCTAACCTATACGTAACCTTGACACATAATCCTGGCCTCTTCCACAAGCACAACATTTAACATAACTTATACTAAAATTTATTGTTTTTATGCTCTTCGTAGTCGTAAACAGGAAGATAACTTTGGCAGTTTGTTGCGCATGCGCCATTTTACATAAACGCTTGAGAACCTTTTGAGTTTCTCGGCTGCGCACGCGCTTTGCTGTCTGTTTTTACGGAAACACCTGCTTCGTCACTGTTCATTCTAAAAGGGATGATGTGATGTAAGTAGATGGATAACCCAACAGGCTGCAAATAAACATGCTGAGATACGCGCTGGGCGCGTGTTTGTCTGTTTTAGTGGCAGTGCTGTTTTTTCCTCCTGACTGGTCCGTTGGTTGGGGAGGGGAATCACAGAAGGTGGCCCCGGCGCGGCTCCTGAGCAGGAGTGACCTGTCTCTATATGACGGAGAAAAGGGCAGCAGGGGCCTGTACTTGGCCATTCTGGGCCAGGTTTTTGACGTACACAAAGGACACAAGCATTATGGACCCGGGGGTGGTTATCACTTTATGGCAGGTGATGCGACTCTTCAAACTGGGTCCACAGTATTAAGCTAGAACCACTTTATTCTTAAGTACTATGATATTACGTTGAATGCTGTGTCACAACATTGAAAGTCTCTGTATTTTCAGGCAAAGATTCCTCCTTGGCTTTCATCACAGGAGACTTCACAGAAAGTGGCCTGACGGATGATGTCTCCAGTTTGTCTCCACTGGAGGTGGTGGCCCTTTATGACTGGCTGGATTTTTATCACAAAGAATACCAGCATGTTGGTAAGGACCTTTATAATTTAAGCCTCTCATTTTCTTTGTATACATTCCTCAACATATTCCTCCTCTTCAGGTGTTTTTAAGAGTAATAAACAATTTTTTTTACCCCCATTACCAACCATTGCGATGCGATTCAACTGAAGATCCATTAAATACAACACTGATTTGTTATTGTGGATTTTCTAACATTTTCCTGCCGTGAAATGGGGTTTTAAGCATACTGGGTAAATTCTCAAAAGGGTCAAAGTTAAGGCTTTTTGAAAACCTTCATTGCTTCTTACAAAAAACAGTTATATGTTGGGAATCATTGTCCTATTTCAGTGGAAAACTGCGGTTTATTTAGCTTAACATGTTTTGATCTTAACAGTCACCCTTAGAGACAAATCAGCCAGAATGTGTTTCAAATCCAAGGATCCAGCACCTTTCTTCCCTTTTTATTTTTCAATACACTTTTTTACTCATTTATAATAATCCATCCTTTTTTTTTCCTCCCTAGGACAAAGCTAGTTAATATTTTCTGACTTACAAAGTTCAACTGCCTTCTTTGTATTGCAAATTTTTTTATCTTTCCCACTTTGAAGAAAGGTCCAAGGAAATGAGACTTTGTTTTATCATACTTAGACTTTAGGGATATTATGGTTTACTAATTGCTATAAAAAAAAGGAAATGATTTAGTTTGACCCTTTTCCCATAAAATGGCACTCAAAGATCAGATTTGTCCAATTATGGTAATGCAAAAAAAACACACAAAAAAAACAAAAAAATAAATGGAAATGTTTTCCAGGAGCAGTATTAGCGTTTGAGGGCTCCAATTGCTGTATCATTCAGTCACAGCCATACCATTATTTTAAAAAGTAGTAATTAGTAGTTCTTGTCACAATACCACAAAAAAAAATTGTGATAAAACTTTTAAGGCCATATCCCCACCAGCCTCTACCATGCACACTGCTTGACTTGAACAGATCTGACCAAGGAAATCATTTCTGTACAGTACGTTGCGCTGCATTTCAGGGTTGGTAGTGGGACAGTTCTACGATGAGACTGGACAGCCCACAGAGGCCCTGCTGGAGGTTGAAGCATCACTAGCTGAGGGCCAGAAACTGAAGGCCCTATCAGAAGCCGAGAAGATTCTCTTTCCTCCTTGCAACTCCGAGTGGAGCTCTAGTCGGGGCAAAAGAGTCTGGTGCTCTACTAAAAGGTAAGGAAAGACTTCAGACCTACTGTCACATAAACATCATTACAAAATTTTTTAAAATTTAATGTCCCCCCCCCTCACACTTCAACGCAGCGGTGGAGTGAAAAGAGACTGGGCTGGCGTACCACGAAAGTTCTTCTCTCCAGGTTCCGCTCATACACGGTGCGTCTGTATCAAAGATCCATCTGCAGCAGCAGATCATCCCAGCATGCAGAAATATGATGGCTGCCCTTCAGATGCCGAGTCATGCATGGTGGGAGACGACTAAGACAAATGAGCCCAATTCATTCACAATTACAGCGAACCTTTTTATATATATATATCAAACAAAATAAAGACATTTTACTGCATGGTTTGTCAATGACCTTTATGTAAAGTTGTCCTCCCTTTTTCTAAAAGAATACACCAGGAAGAGACAGGCTAGATATCTGAGCATACAGATACAATACAATGTGCATAAAAGATTAAACAATGTGCATAAAAGATTAACAGAGGCAAGATTTTTTTCTCTTTTAGGGTTTGTCACAATGACAAGCACAAACTGCATTTTAAAGTACAAAACAGTTGTAGTGGTCAAAAAATATCAGACATTTATCTGTACAATTTAACAATACTTAAAGAGGCCGCTCCACTTGGCCGACCCTCTACTTAGTCCACATTCTCCCCGATGATCTGAAATGTCTCGTGTTTCTGATAAAGTGCACCTGTTAGGCTGAGAAAATTAAGAGCGTTAAACATCAAAAAAAGATACCAGTGATGACAGGACGAAACAATTCAGAAGGAATGTTATTTGGTGATCCATTTCAGAACATGATTCATGATATAACTGATGTATAAAGGCTACAAATGAAACGAGAAGCGTAGGCGACATGAGAAGGATGCGCAACTGAAGATGACTGTCAACAGAATGCTGCGAGTTCATGTGATGAATTCGGCTCTCAGATTCTTGATCTTTATTACGACGGAGTTTTAAGGCAAGGCTGGGAAAAAAAGAAGACAAAAGTCACAATATTGCAAGAATAAAGTTGTGATACGAGAACTTGGACACACAAAAAAGGCAGCGTTACAGCTGCAGATGAGGAATGTTGAGCATCTTGTGAAGTTATACTTTGGCATTGGTTTTACAAATAAGGAAATACTTCATTTATTAACACATCAACATTAGATTAGCAACAGTAGCAGGCTGTGTCCCAATAATCTGATGATGTGTTTACTATGACCTTCTCCTAGTAATATTACAACTTTATCCTTGCATTACTACTACGACTTTACGACTATTCTATTATTCTGCTTATATGACTTTATTCTTGTAATTTTATTTTTTTCTTTAGTGTCCCCTAATACTCTGTCGTATATTACGCTCAATTTTCATTTACACTGGAGAAAAAGAAAAAAAAAAAAGATTCAAGTTGTGCCATTTCATCTGCCGACTTGACAGGATTTGTTGTAGTCATCTCAACATGATTACTTTTACTCATTCGGATCAGTTACCTCACAAGAAAAAAAAAATCAACTGAGGGTGAATGATAGCAGATTACAAACATGAATAATCAACACTGTTATAAATGAATCAGTTTGTCGCACTGCATTTTTCCGCTTTGGGAGAGTCCATTTGAATCCCGTGGATGGTAAAACAACCCAACAGAGGAAAGGTAAACGCTTCTATAAGTGTTATCACCGGATTGAAGTGTCACCACAACAACCTCGACTGTAGGAGCCAAATGCCACACCCATCGAGAAAGAAAGAAACTCCGTCCAAGCTGTCGCCGAGCTGCGTTCAGACACTTTTGATTCAAACCAACAAAAAGACGATGTTTCTATTTGAGATGTCTCTCTAGAAGATTAATAGTTTTCCATAGACTGGAGTAGTATAAAGACGATGGTCCTCGGTATCCGCTGCTCGTCGCCGTCCTTCCTCGTGGCGTTCCTGAATCGTGGCGGCGAGTCGCAGCATTACGATACCCCACCCAGGGTCAGTACGTCAAAGCAGATGTCGCACACTCTCACCGGCTTGTTCAAGTCGAACTTGATGATTGGTATCTCCTTTATAGAGCACTTGTGGCACAGCAGGCGCCCACAATGGCGGCTGGAGTCGGAGAGGGAACGAGAGAGTGGTTAAGGAGCTGGACAATGACATGTTAAGAGCAAGAACAATTTCTGGAAGCTCATTTGTTGAACAGTCGGAGCCAGAATTTTAGTTTTGACAAATTTTACTGCTTTGGTTTTTGAAGGCCGTAATTAGGATGGAGTATAGGTTGGTAGGAAAATGTTTCAGATGGAAGAGAAGATGCTTTGAACGGGGCAATAGCTCAACCCCCTCACCCCCAAAATGGCAAGCTAGCATCTTCTGGTTCTCTGAGTGAAGCTGATATCACTCATTTTGATTGAATTAGAAAAGCATTAAGAGTTGCTTTAAAAGGGAGCGCTGCTGGGAAGCCTTGTGTTTATCTCCATGTACTGTCATTATCACTTAGCAACACAAGCCAAGAAAGGAGGGGCACAATTAATAAATGTGCCATAAAATATGTCAAATCATTAAGATGCAAACTTATAATAACCAAAGAAGGCAATTAATTAAATATGTATTTGTTTTCTGGTTAATGATGGGCAGGACTTGCACCGTTTTGTTGAACTCCACTAGTTTAGCCTGATTTTGCCATGTGAACATTTTAGAGAGCACAGGGGCAGATTGCCAACATTAAGGGGAAAAAAACCAAAAACAACTAGTGGAATTATGATATAGTGTAATTAGTTGTCTTAACAAGATTAAACATTTATTTATTTGATGGTACACTTAATGAGTGATGGATTTATTTCATTTTGTCCCCTCCATACTAAGAATGTAGGAGCAATTGGTAATAAACAAGGTTTTATTACCTTGTTTATTATAAATTAGCCTGATAAAATGGTGTCACAAGGGATCAAAACATTCACACAGTTTTTATAAATCTCATGCATTTTTCTATAAAAGGCCTTTATAACATCCAAAATATTTCATACTGAACTTCAACGTAGCACATAAACGTCCAACAAACACACTTGAAAACACAGAAACAGTAGATTTTGTGCAAAACTCTGTTATTCTCCAAACTGCTGACCATGAAAGACCGTAAGGTGTAGATGAAAATGGCTGCCAACTAACCAGTGATGTTTCCTTGTCGTTACCCCAAACTTCGCGGTACATTCATAGCAGTTGGAGCCATCACACCAAGGGGGCTCTTTGGACAGCATATCTACAAAAGCAACAATGTGGCTTGGTTACAAACATATTGGAGCATAAGAGCAGCTCTCGTTTTGAATAAAAAGCAACAAACAAAAAAAAAAAAAAACACCTAGAAGGCGGAAGAGCAGCTGTTTGGTTGCAACTTGGTAGTTGAAAATATTAGTGCCCTGATTATTTGTGATGCCCAGTCGAGCCCCAGCCCTCACGATGGCTCGGCACAGGTTGGCGTTCCCTTTCATGTAGGCCAGAAGCAGAACTGCAATGAAGCCAACACCTCCACAGTCAATGCATTATTACAGTGGAGAGTTTATTTTGACTTGCACGATAAACATCACCACAGTACCAGTGTTCCCTTCGCCGTCTGGCTTGTCTAGAGGGTATTCTGGCATACACTCCAGGAATAACTCAAAGATGGCTGCCGCGTTCTCTTTACCGTAATGCCCTAGTACGTGCATTGGCGACTGACCCCTAAATAGACAAAAAAAAAATTGATAAAAAAAAAGAAGAAAAAAAAGGCATTTTTGCTTCATTGCCGACATTTTGCTACACATGGGCTCCCAGTGAAACATGGGACTAAAAGTACCTGAGATTGAAGGCCTCAGCATCGATGTTGGACTCCGTCAGAAGGGTTCTGACATTGTTAAGGCGGCCCTGCATCACAGCCAGATGCAGAGCTGGAAAAACAGCAGAGCAGAGGAAAGAAATGTTTATTAGAATCATGATTTGAAAACGAAATGAAACGAATAAACCTTAAAGCTACAGTATAAAACTTTTCCATATTTGTTGAAACCGTCTCCACGTTGTGACAGTACAATATGAGACGATCAGATTTACTAAAGTAATTTAATTTACTAATGCAAGGTTTATTTTATGGCCCAAAACTAAACCTTTCATTAAAGTGTTAAATTTAACCACTTAAATTATTGCCATTATTATTCTAGTTAATCATCAGAATAATTGCTCGCTGAAATAATAAGTTGCAGTCCTACATAGGATAGCAACTCACTACTTATGCTTTTCACAGCAGGGTTGGAACCAGCTCAAAACATTTGCCATGCAAGGACACTTGGGAATGCAAATGAGCCGGGCCCAACCTAAACTCCTCTCCTCTGGGTGCAGCTGCTCCTTTCATTTAGCTCTCTGATGGCTCAACAAGAGCTACTAATGTGTTGCTACTTTTAAAGAAACCCGTTTGTTTGTCGGTGAAAGATCATGAATGTTTACTGGTTCCTGCAATGTATCAGTTTCATGGTATAAAATAAGTCCTACAATTATTCTCCCACGTCCCTCATTTACAATTTGTCTGGTTCTAGCAAAAAGACCTAAAATCGGGTCACTGTAAAATGGCAAGTTCAAGACCACAAGGAGGCACAAAAAGGTCAAGATTCAGAAAAATGTGAAATCTTTATGAAATTATGTCTAAATAATAAGAATAAACTCTGTTTCCATGCAAATTATGATCAAAGCATCAGCAATGACCTTGTCAGGCTTTTTCAGCAGCAGTTCTCGTTGGACAAGTAAATCAGTCATAAATTGTGAAAAATTCCTCGTAAGAATTTTGATTCATCGTGCAAACAAATTCAAATTAATAATGTTGCCCCGCAAAAATTTTCAGAGAGGAATTTTTATCGAGCTAATTTTAATTCATCGTACTTAACTGTTTGCAAGAGGCTTAGGACCCAGTGTATCAAAATGAAAAATGTTTAGATTTGAGAGAGGAAAGAGAGCTACCATCTTTGATTAGAAAATTACTACCAAAAAAAAAAAAAGCAATAATAATTACCATTGTTGCCATTCTCATCCTCAGCAGCAAAATCTATGCCGTTCTCCAACAACACAGAACAAATAGTGGCCTGGTCTTGCTGGGCAGCCAGATGTAGCGCCGTCTGCCTGTGTTTGGTCAGCTCGTTTACTTTGGCTCCGGCAAGCAGCTGGACACGGACACACAACCAAATGTTATTCATTTCACTACAACGTTAGGAATCAGACTGGGAAGAAAAAAAAAAGAAAAGAGTTTTATACCAGGTTGCGGACAATGATCTCAGAACCGGCCTGCACAGCCAGGTGAAGAGGGGTGAGTTTGGCAGCATCCTGAACTCTGGAGTTTACGTTAGCCTGAACGCTGATGAGGAACAGAACGCTTTCGATGTCCGAGTTTTGAACAGCCAAATGGAGGAAATTCCTTCCTTTGTTGTCCACCTGGACAGAAGCAAACATTTTAATACGCAGAAACGTTCAAGTGGTGTGGTTTTCCATGCCGTTCTCGCGCATCTCTCCCCCCCCACCTGTTCCGCAGCACCAGGCTCCCTCTTTAGGATGGCCTCCGCTGCCTTGTTGTTCTTGTGCGTCATGGCGCAGGCGAACGGCGTCATTCCTTGGCGATCCCGGAGGTTGAGCCGGATCTCCGGATGGGAAATGAGGAGCTGGATAATGACGTTGTGCTGGTTGCTGATAGCAGCGTGGATGGGAGCTCTGCCCTCTGAATCCTGAAAACACACGAATGCCACACATTCACAACTTTGATTTGCCTCCACACACACACACAAAAAAAAAAATTCATCAGGAAAAAAAGAAAAACTGACAGAATGAACTCACTTGTGCATTGACATTAGCTCCAAACTCTAAAAGGCCCTGTGGCATCGATTGTCCGCACCTAGTGGGCAGTCATCTCCTTCCCCATTAGGTCCGGGCATACCTTGGATTTTCTTTTTTTTCTGTTATTTCTTCCCAAAATAGTCACACACACCAAAGATGTACTAAACCCCAACTGAGATTACAAGGAAAAGTTGCTTATGTTTGCATGTTGACCTAAAATGTCAACATACATTTGATACATTCTCTATGGGATTCCAGGTAGACTGCTGTTTACCACTAAAATCTAGATAAAAGAAAAACAGCAGTAGGTTTGATACAGACTGTTGAAATGATCTGCTGAAGATGTGAACTCTAAACATTCGGCCATTTTTTTAAATGGTATATTTTCACTCAGTGTGTCGTCGCTTCGGCTCCTTATTTAGAAGAAACTTGCCATGAGACTAAAATTTCAAAATCGATGCAAAAAAAAAACAAAAACACTTGAGACTGTTTGAGGCAAAAAGGGAGTCATGCCAGAAAAAGGAAATAGTACAAAAATGCATACCTTGGATTTTCTTTTTTTTCTGTTATTTCTTCCCAAAAATAGTCAAAAGTTACGTCAGACAAAGCACTAAAATGTAGACAGGGGATTTAAAAGGAAAAGTTGTTTATGTTTGCATGTTGACCATTCATTCAGCATTAACCATAAATAGTTTCCACTTTCAATAATTTTACATCAAATTATAAATTATTAGTGATTAACTAGAATCAGATTGCAACTAGTTTCTGTTCTAATTTTCAGCTTCAGCCTGTTAATATTTACTTGTTTCATTATTAGTCACATTGGCTGTTAATTCCTTTGCTACGTAGCACGGTGGAGCAGTAGAACAGGATGCACTGTTCAGTTTGTCATTCTATGACTTCATACCAACCATTAGCAGTTTTATAACCCTCCATGAGTTGCTTACAAAAGATAACAGCTAGCGATAGCTCATGCCATTGATCAATATAAATTCCCTTTAAGCAGCAGAGCTTTACTCTTTAAAACATGTCAATATGGTTGCTGAAGCACAACCAGCATCTGGGTTTTCATTGTACTTTTTCCCCCCATTCACTCAATAATATGAATAATTAATGTAACAACTAAAAGAAATCATGAATGAAAGGACCAGAAAAAAAAGTAAACGTACACATTGCTTCATCATTTTGAGTTTCAAATTTCTTTGAAATGCACAAAGATTTTGATTGTTTAATCTCACTGTCAAAAGTGATACTTTAATTGAAACGCATCTTTCCATCATCGCCATTCTGAATATAGATTTTTTTTTTCTTTTTAAATCTTAGTTTCTTCAAAGTTGTCTTTGCTTTTTCTTCTGACAGATCTGTTTTGAATACCGTTTTTAAAATGTTTCGTAGCATCTCAACAGTCTGCCTCTGGAGCAAAATATCTTAAAACTTCTGTCTTTTGGGGTGCTGTGATAGCGCAGGGGCAAAGCATGACCCATATACCGACGCCATAATCCTCATGGTGGTGGTCGCAGGTTTAATTCCTGGCCAGGCGAAATTTGCTGCACGTCTTCTCCCTCTCTCATTACCCTCTTTCCTGTCTAACTACTTTCAAATGAAGGCCACTAGAGCCAACAAAACTTTAAAAAAAACCTCGTCTTTTAAACTAAAGAGAGTCAAATAGGTTCCCCTGCAAAAGTATTTGCCATTGAATATTATTTTATACTTCCAGTAGCAATGAATTGAAACCATGTCCAAACAAGTAGTTATCTTTAAGAATTCACTTTTTTCATCTTAAAATGTAAATAAAAGCTCGCTGTAGAAAGGCTTGAACAAACACTTTTTGCTTTTCTTATGCCACATAAAGCAAAATCAGAATCAGCCAAAAACGCATCAAAGCAAAATTACAAAAACTTTGATAATATCTTAACAAAACAAGTAATTTAATAATAACCAGCAAATTGTTGTACATTCTCTTTAGCACAACTCCTGGGTTGTTCAACTGAACCTAATGTCAACATACACAATTTCTTTTTTTTTTTCCCTCCCCTCTTACCAGCGTGGATGCGATATCTTCCAGGCCATTCTCGAGGGCCAGCCATAACGGAGGATCCCCCTTTTCATTTGTAACAGACATATCAGCTCCTCTTGTGCAAATGGCGTCCACCACTAGTGGCAGCTGGTTACCGATGGCCAGCTGTAGCGCCGTTTGTCCCTCCTGCGTCCTGGAAGTAGAGGCGACGCAGCATGGATCACATGAACACAATCACAACGTCTACCTGGAGTTGAATCGCCCTTCGTCGTATTTACTATCAAGATCACCATCGGTTTTAATCCGAGTCGAAGAAAAACAACTGCTGGAATACTTGTAAGATTTATTGCTACCTAACGTTGATGTCAGCCTGATGCTCCAGAAGAAAGAGGGCGCTCTTGCTGTCCTGTCTTTGGATAGCCATGTGAAGCAGGGTTTGTCCGTTGGACATAGTGTCATTGATAGAAGCCCCGGAGCCCAGCAGCTGGGCCGCAATAGTGTGCATACCTGGCAGGAAGTGATTGAACTCCGTGAATAAAAACAAGACAAGTTTAGATGATGCAGATAAATACATCCATTTAGTGAAGCGTACCTGTCCAGAGGGCCAAACCCAGGACTGTCTGGTCCATGGAGTCTTTGAGACTGAAGTCTGGAATGATCTGCAAGTTGTTGGTGGCGTGAAGTGCGTTGGCTGAGAGGCAAGACGGGAAGAAGAGCGGTCAGATATCAGGACGTTCAAAACGTCAAATAATCAGAAATATTCAAGTATATTTAAAACTGTTGGGGATGTGCTGTGGTGGCGCAGGGGTTAAACACAACCCACATAAGGAGGCCTTAGTCCTTGATGCGGCCGTCGCAGGTTTGATTCCCGGCCTGGCGACCTTTGCTGCATGTCTTCCCCCTTCTCTCATTACCCACTTTCCAGTCAATTAACTATCAAATAAAGGCCACTTGAGCCACTAAAACCTTAAAAAAAACAACTGTTGTGGATAAAGTTATTGTAGAGGACGAATTTTTACACTTTTTAATCAAACTAAAGACTTTAAGCCAGGATGAGACTGTTTTGTTCGACGTCAACACTTTTGACTCAGACTGGATAGAAATATCAAAGACGACGCTGTATGAGCTCTGCACTTCTTCTCAGCGCAACGTCTCGTATGAAGGAGCACAAAAGGATATCAACAATGTGAAGGCCTGCCTCAAAGTGCTAAATGAATGCGGGGACAAAATTCCCAGATTTGTGTCCAATTACTTGGACGAGTTGCCTGAGGTAAGCTTAATTTTGTTAAATAAACCCAGATGGACCAGTTCCAGTGAACTGTTTGTATCTGCTCGCATCAGTACTTTGATGGCTGTTTAAAAAAAAATTGTGTATACATTTATTTTTCATTTAAACAAGTTTAATAATAGAATTATCCTACTATTGACTAATGTTGCATACAGTGCAGTAAAATACTCATCTGTATTGATACGATTGCCTTCTGAATGGTTAGGTGTCGTTTTTTTATTGTACTTTTTATTATCTTTGTTTTCTTTTTTATGCAATTTGGACTTTGAGTCTGTAATAAAATCTATCTATGAAAAAGAAAAAAAACTAACTGTGACATACTGTAAGCAGGTCTAGAATGCTTTGCTTACCTTTTTGTTCCAAGATGACAGAAACGACATCTGGGTGGTTGTGAGCTATGGCCATGTGGAGCGGCGTCTGCAGAGCCACGCCGTTAGTTTCCTCAGGCAGGGGCTTCTGGGTCTGCAGGTTGGGGTTGGCGCCCTGCTGGAGCAGCTCGGCGGTCAGGCTGGCCAGGCCGCAGCGACACGCCGTATGGAGCGGGCTCTCGCCCTGCAGGTGGGAACGAATTCAGAAATTTGCCGTCATGTTATGATCCATTAGAAAAAGAACAAAGATAAAAAACACACATTGGACGTCATCAGAAAATGCGTACCCATTTATTCATGTGGTTGACTTTTGCCCCGTGAGTCGCCAGGAAAAGCGCCGCCGCCTTGTTGCCTGCCCGAGCTGCTCTCTGCATGAGGCAGTTTCCTGTAAGGAAGGCAACACCTGAGATGAATTTGGAGATCACTTTATCCTTCACGGGGACAAGAGCAGCAGTCAGCAACATTGGCGAACAAACAAAAAGCCCTGAACGGCACCTGTGGAGGCGTCTGGTGCGTCGGGATTGCTTCCTCTCTTGATCAGCTGAGCGGCAAAGCCGTTCTCGTTGAACGACGTCCCGTTCACGACCGGGGCGTCGTCCTCGAATGGATTCACAGAGAGGTCTGAGGACATGGTGATGTGCTGCAGAGCCAGCCACAGAGCTGTGCTGCCTTCATGGTCCTTCAGCTCCAGGTCGAGTCTGAACCAGAATTACACACAGCCCAATTGAAGTCTGTCACATCTTGTCACAAATCCTAACATACTTACAGAGATGTTAATTGGCAGCCCAAGCTGTGATTCACCCCCCCTTTTTTTGTACAATACACACTCATACGTTTCCAGGCCGTTGCATGCGCTATGCTTCCACAATAACAGGAAGACCACCAGATACCAGAGCATGGGCTACTTAACAGAACAATGCGTCTCCATGCCGACAGCCTGAAAGCAGTGCTGGATTCTAAAGAGACTCTTTCTCAAATTTACCAAGCTCATCTTATGAATTTTGCTACATCTACAACACAAAAAGCAAAAGAATACTCAGAGAGGCACTGGATGTAGAATGTTCCTAAATAAAATTTTGATTCTTGAGATCTTTTTATTAGCCAAAGAATTCAGTGGAAGGGTTGATTCTTTGTAAAACTGAGGGACAAACATTGTTACTCCCGCTGGGAGAACAACAACGATGGACTTTTTAAAATGGTCTTTAACTCACACAAAAAAAAAAAACTATAATGAATAACTACATACTACAAGAACTAAAATCTAAAAAGTGAGGGGCATTAAGCACTTTTACCATGATAATCCTAGATACACCGCTGCAAAATGTGAATAAGTTCAAAGAGTATGAACACTTTTTGAAGGAGACGGTTCTAATTAGCTCGTTATATTACACCAGAGAGATATGAAATGATCATAATGAGCGCTGCTGTGATTTCTGATCAGAGTGGGACTCACTGTTTGCACTGTAGCAGCTGATTGAAGACTGCCTCGTTCCCCGACGCCACGGCTTCGTGCAGCGGAGTTCTAAAACGCAACACCAGTAAAGCAGCGGTGTCACACTTTGCACTGCAGTTAAAGTTTACAACACAGTAAAGCTCCCGGCGTCATGTGACCCACCTGCCTTTGCTGTTCTGCATGTTGGGGTTAGCTCCGGCTTTGAGCAGAGCTTCTGCGATTCGGGCCATGCTGCTCATCACCTCGGGCGTGTGCTTCTTGGGGCTGAAGGAGCAGACCAGATGAAGAGGGGTTTCCACTGCCCCCACTGTGGCTGCGTTCACCTGAGCCGAGTGGCGGATCAGGAAGATGGAAGCAAATTCGTCCCCTAGTCGGGGGAGAGAGGGGGAAAGAAATGAAAATTTATTCATTTATTTTCCCTCAGAAATTATTTTAAAGTCTAGTTGTACCGGATGAGGCCGACTAACCTCTCTGGATGGCCTTATGAAGGAGGCTCCAGCCGCTCTGATCCACCATGTCCACGTCAGCTTTGTTGTTAACCAGAGTCGTGGCGATCCCCTCCAGCTTTCTGGAGAGCGCCAGGTCCAGAGCAAGGTCCCCGTTGTTGTCCAGCTCATTCAGTTTCCCCGGTAACTGCAAGCAGGTAGAAAACTCATCAACTTCTCTGCAGTGGAACAAACTTTTTATTACAACTTTGCAGTACTCGATCGATACAGACGTAAGGAGAACGGAGTTCACCTGCGAATCCATCTCTATGAGATACAAAAACACCACATCTTCCCGCTCGACTTTGATGGCTTTGTGGAGAGGGTACTCCGTTTTCGATTTGATCATCTTGTACAAAAGTTGGGCACTCATGGTACTGAAATCTTCTTTCCGCAGATCATCCTGATGAAAAACCAACAGACGTGCAACGGTCACAACATAGACAATGTAGACGATGATGGGAACAAGATAAAATAAAATAAAAAAACAAAAAGAGATTATTCTGAACAGAATTGACTTTTTTTTTTTTATGTTTTCTCTTAGATTGGATCGGTCCCATTCTCTGCAGCGTAAAAATAGCTCAGGACAGTAAAACGAATCGGAGCTAAATTTATTCCATGAAAACCCCATAGAGAAACAAAGTCAAGACGTTAGAAGAAGAAGTGAAGCTTTGGTCACTAAATGTAACAACCATGTCAATAAGTTGCATGTGCAGATGTGATCTGGCGGGTGGGTCAGTCAGCCCTCTCTTACGGCAGAGGAACAGGGAGCAGTAGCTGATTTGAGGAAGTAGATGTGATCAGTAGACTGACTGCAGAAAACAAAAAAAATCTGAGCTGATTCATTGGTGCACCTCTAATTAGAAGTCCGTTTCATTTCCTCGTTTTGACCAACACATCAATAACAATAAAGTCCTTGCAATGGCTCCCTGTAGCTCAGAGAATAGACTTTAAAATGCCGTTGTTAGTTTACAAACTAAAATACATTAGAGATCTGCTGTTGTATCGACGTTCCAGACCACGCAGGTCTTGTGGTTCTGCTCTGCATCCCCAGAACCAAAGAAAAGCGTTCGGCTTCTATGCACCACAAATCTGGAACAAACTTAAAGAAAACAGCAAAAGAGTCGAAACACTGACTTCATTTAAGCCAAGAATTTTCTTTTAAAAATCCATCCGTTTAGAGATGCTTTGAACTACAGAAAATAAAACACTACCCAACAAAGTGTGTTTGAACAATTTAAAATATGACCTGAAACAGACTACAGTGCTTTCCTAAGAATTTATTTATTTATTTGGTTTGTGGGAGACTGAAAGGAGGAAATGTAGCAAAAGGCTGCAAACGACAGTTGCATTTCCTCAAAGGAAAGCCACAGAAACTTGAAGTTACTCACCCAGTGGCTGGCTATGATTTCGCCACAGTAGTTCATCAGGGTGCTGGCGTTTAGCTCCTCAGCTGTTTGGTAGAAGCAAATGCAGTTCCTCACGTTTACGGATGACATCACACCTTTTTCACACCTGTTCCAACAGACGGCCAAAGTTTTCTACGACTGTGTAAACCATAAAAACAACATCACATAACATTTGGGGTTTTTTTTTTTCTTAACTGATCTTATAAATTTTACGTTTCCATTACCGGAAAGCTACAATCATCAAAATTACAAGAAAATACTTCAAACATTTTATTCTATATGTAATGAATGTATTAAATCTATAAATTCTGCTTTCAGAAATGAGTAGGAGGGAAAAAAAACTTTTTTTTAAATTGAGATGCGCCTGTGAATGGCAGGTTGCTCCTACCGCTCTCTGAGCAGGAGAAGCTGGAACCGGTTGGCCAGCTTCATCAGGTCAATCAGAAAAGCGTCATCCTCACTGAGCTCCAACTCGTCTGTGTACACCCAGCGCAGCATCGCCATGGCAACCTCAGCTTTGCAGTCTGAGAAGCATTTAAATGACAAACAGATTCAGGTGAAACCTTTAGTTAGAAAGTAAATACTGGCTTTAATTGGGAAGCATTTGTTGCCCTATTTAGTTATTTACTCACAGTAGCAATGAGAGATTATGGCTTAAATGTAAAACATGACACTTTTTCAAATAAATCTGTCGTGCGAAAGTGTATTAGGGCCAGGCTATGAGAATTTTTGTTTAATCACAAGAATACAGTCATAATAAGAGCAGAATAAAGATGCAATTTTATCAGAACAAAATCTTCAAGTAAGAAGAAACATCATTTTAATGGAAAAAAAAAAAAAAAGCTTTTTGTTATCGAGGTCTGACGTGACCACCTCAGTCCGTCTGGTTCCGTCTTTGAAATAAACTCAGTCATTTCAACAATATTATCAATTGTTGATAATAATTTGGTGCTCATATGTTAAAAGATGAAGTATTTCCTCATCTGCAAAACCTATAGCAAAGGATAACTTCACAAAATGACCAATAATCCTCATTTTATTTTCTGTTTATCGTGTAAAACTTTTCATACAAGTATGACTTTATTCTGGTAATACTGACGCTCTATTCTGGTATTATTTTGACAATATGATTTTATTATTTTAAAAATTTAACAACGGTAGCCTGGACCCTAATGTTCTGCCGCAGAGTTGACCTGAGTTCAAAGTACAAATAAATAGAAGCACACGTAAAACACACTTGTAGAACAACGTGGCTGTCCTGGACGTGCTGACATCACTCTAAAATATGGACATAAAAGAAGCGCATTGGTGGAAAGAAATATGCGAAATTTCTCAAAAATTACATCTTCAAAATTCAAAGTTTGATTAATTGATAAAAAAAGATTTATTACTCAGAGGTATGGGGAAAAAAATTAAAATACAGGAAATCTGAATCTGTTGTTTATTTTGACAATACTTCCCCCAAATTAATATTTTGTTATTCATTAACAAATAAGTGTTCTAACTGACAAAGAGCTACTTAGTATTTAATAGCTCACAACTTAAAAAAAAGCACAAAAAAAAAGCCCCAAAACAAAAACGCTCATATCTGATGAGAGGGTCATGACATCTACTCCACCAACACAACCAGTGCTGCTCACCAGTAAGGTCCAGTTCAGCGGTGGATGCCAGGTTGGCCAGACTCCAGACATCGCTGCGAGCGGCCAGCACAAACTTATGGGCACAGTATTGATCGCCCGCAACTTTCACTTTCAGATCACTGCAAAAAAAAAAAACAGCATATTCATCAAGCTGACCCAGACTTATCTCGGTCATTACGAGTGCGATCCTCACCTGTAGTGTTCCTGTTGGTGGAGGTTGGCCACAAATTCCAGCAGGCGGCTGATGAAGGTGTCTGCACCCGCAGGGCTTGGAGAGGCCTGGCTGGAAGTCTGTGCGGCGAGCACGGCGCAGCGCCTCTCGGTGTCGGCCAGCTTCTGCTGCATCTTCACGTACTCCTGCCTCAGCAAGGCCAGGTGCTTCTGCAGCTTCCCCACCTCCTCTGCGCGGGCAGACAGACGGGAAGCAAATCCATACACAGGGTCAAGTATGGAGAGTTACAAAGGTCCGTAGCTAACATGTTTTTAAAGTCGACTGCGTGACGCAACCGGAACCTAAGAATAAAGAGGTAGACCTGCGGATATCAAAACCAGGACCGCAACCAACGACTATTTTAGGAACTGATTTAATCGATTATTCGAGGAAGCACAATAATTGGGTCAAAAAAAAACAGAGGCACGTCCCACCTTTTAGATTTCTCTTTTTTTTATTATTATTATTAGTAAAAAGCTTTGAAAACCACTTGGGACTTATTCGTCTAAATAGTTGTTTACCAATTTCTCCCGGTCTATTAAACAGACAAAAGAAAAAAACTTTTTAACTGGGATGTGATCAAATGTGGAAAGATTTCTCCCAATGTCTTCAAATCAAATTCCCATCAGCGCAGCCACACCTTTCTCCTCTCTCAAGTGAATGTTACAAAAGCCAAGAGTCTGCAGAGTTCCTCTGAGGCCCATTTCCTTCCTTTCAGCCAGTAAAAGTTTTAGTGAAGCAAGACTGCTGAGGCAGCAGGTTACTGTGTAGTCCATCGTAAACCGTCACTGGCAGAGCCACTGGTCATGGGGGAAGAGAGAGGGGAAAAAAAAAAAAAAAAAAAAAGCACCTGATTGGTGGCACCCAGCACGGCCAACATACAGCTTTGGACTCACCTGGCAGTGGACGATGGCAAAGCATACAGATGATAATAATAGTAAAAAGCACACAAATTTAATAAACTAAATCTAGGGTTTGCCATTCTGAGATGTGGTTCTTTGTCACAGCGATACCGCTAGGGAATCCTTAAAAAGCTGAGCAGCTTTAACAGCACTGGTAAAGCTGTTGTGTTTGTAAGCAGATTTCCCTTAAACTCTGGGCTTAAAATAGGAGGTGCCCTCGGACCTGGCACCTGTACCCAGGGGGAGCTGATCAGGTGTGACTCTCTTTCTGTTCTGGCAGGTTCACAGTCCTGTTTACCCCGTACTGATCTGTAAAAGCTAAGCGCAGACAGCTAGATGAGCGGCAAAGGCTGCTAAATCAAACTAGACTGGCAGTTTGCTGCGAAGCATGACGTTGGCATTTAATCAGTAGTTAATAGCAACATTACGCGCTCATTTTACGTATTAAGAGTCGCTTTATAATGGTTAGCTTGTTAGCATTGGTATTCATTTTTTACTCGTCTGAGTCTACCGCAGGGGAATTTATTTTGCCCACTTCACCCAACTCGTATAACAAAAATTCGGCTAGGAGCAACACCAACGGACGCTAACGACGCTAAGATTTTGCCCACTTGCATGATGAGTGTGGCAAGAACAGTATCGCGGTACTTCATACAAAACAACCCCTGACAATGCATGGCCTATTAAAATATCCAGGTGTAGAGAAACACTATTTGAAAGGTATGTCAATGAAAATATAATAAAGGGCGTGTATAAAACAGTTAGAAGGAAAAAAATTATCTCACCTTCCGCCATGTTGCTCTGCGTTAGCTCCGCGGACTGATGGTGTCTATCGCGATATGATGAAGCGGCTCACAGTGGGCGGTGGTGGTGCGTTTAAGTGCTTCACAAAAGCTCGTTAGCAGATGGAAAGGCGGTCACATGATACTTTTAGGAACATGTACGTCGGTCAAGATAGTGAAATGCTTTAAAAAAATAAATCACTTTTCCAACTCTAGACTGTCTCGGGCCACAAGCAGAATTTGATTTGAGGCTCACTCACCTACAACAGCACCAATAATAATGAGTTTTAAAATGGTAGAAGCTTGATTATAATGCACTTAATGTCGGCAGATCTGTACTAACAAGCAGTCGCTTAAATTTACTGTATCACACATGTAAATCACGTCACATTCTTTAAAAGTAAAACAGACAATTGCGTTCATAAGAATGGCTTAATTGGCTTAGGCCTTGGGCTTGCTAACGGTAAAACAAAAACAATGTTTACTTTTGATATGGTGGTCTCGACTAAACATTTAAGGGCAGAAGTAATGTCGTACAGTCTTAAAGACAAAATAACATTACTAAATACAGTGAATTTTGTACATATGGATATATGGATTTAAAAAAAATCAAAATAAGTCCCAGATGTTTTTCAGATAAATGCAGCTGTTGGACAGTCGGACAGCTGTCAGTTGAAATAATGGGAAACTTTAAAATCCTTTAAGGTTATTCACTAGAGGGTGAGGCAAATCTTGCTGGATGTTCCCAGACTGCATGGTGACTGTCTGGGAATGATGGCACATTGAAACCATCTGTGATTTTATTGGGATGCATGAGAGGTAAAATAAAGGACTGGTGACAAACCCATACAGGAAATACAGAGCGGGATACTGAAATTTTAACCGTTGTCCTCATTTCATTTAGCCAAAGCAGGTTTGATGATGAAGAAGGTATTTGTCTGCTAAACAAGGTACATCAAAGCTTTTTAATTTTTTTTTCCAAAGAAAACCCCGGAACTCCAATGTCATTAACTGATATGGGAGGGTGGGAAAATGATTGATGCAGAAAGCTGGTTTTCATTAGCAAAAGGTGCAAAATGTAGAAACCATGATCTTCTGGCTTTCATGACTCCAGGATTTGTTCTACTACTTGATCTGAGAAGATTTAAAGAATTCCAACATTAATTCTTCTCTACGGTGATTTACACAGAACGTTCAGCTGGTTTTCTGCCACTTTTGTTTGTTTTTCCCAAAAATGACAAAGTGAAAAAGTATCCATGAACACAAGCGATTACTCAATGTTCCTAATTCCGAACTGCAATTACCTTTTTGTGTGAGTGCAAGCTAATTCAATTAGATTGAATTTTATTCTCAGTCTAATTGTGTTCAGACACATTAGCTGTGCAAAATCTTCAAATGTTTGCTGGGCAGCTAAATTTTTTAAAAAACTTTTTAGCATAACAATGATGTCAAACATGGATCTAAAGTGACAAAACTAGTAGAAGTTTTGTGAAATCTGAACTTGAAATTTGTGAAAATCAAGCAGGTGACCTGAATGGATGAGAAATGTCCTCACAATCAAATCAAGAGACTGAATTTTAGTAAATAAAAAATTTCCCCTATGAGGTATTTATGATGTATGCAACATAAAGGTAGTAAAACTTAATTTACCAGCATGTCATTTTAACACTACAAAATCACCTAACATTTTAGAGGTTTGCACACCTTTTATATCTATTGTTTTTTTTTTTTGTTTGTGTTTTTTTGGGATACGCAAAAACTAAAGCTATGCTTGTACCGGGAGTTAACCACGATGACGGTAGCATCATGTTAGCTTCATTAGAATAAATGTCAATTTCTAATCGATAATCTCAGACCTCAGATTGGACATTTAAAAGTTGGATTTTAAGTAATCAATCCAGCATAGTGACAAAAGAACACCCAAACCTGCATTTTAAGGCTCATTTTTCTTCCTGAGTAAAATGCAACAAATAAAACAAATGTAGCTAAAATCTAATTTTGGTAAAAGCAAAAATAAATAAATGTGGACCTCATAGGCCACTCGATATTCGTGCCCCAGACATGCAATAACTTAAGGAAATGCCATAAATGTTATGACCTTGAGAGCAAGTTAGGTTCAGAAGTAAATTTTCATTCGGTTTAGATGCAACAGATCTTAAACTGAAATCTGTCTTCAGAGGTAGACTTTAAAAAATATATTTTTTTTTTACACAGTAAAATTGCCATCACCAGTCAAAAAAGGATATTTTGCGCCATCTGAACCACTGGAGACGTAAATCAGAAATAAAGCCGAACTACCGGGACTTATTGAAAAAAAAAAGGTCATGTTTTAGAAGAATTCACTACAGGTGACAGAATTCATAAGAAGAAAAATATACATCAGTATTTTGTTTTGTACATTGAGCAAAACTGCGCTAGTTCAGAGGGTAGAATTATCAGAAATGTGTGAATAAGGGCAAAGGGCGCCGAAACAAAATGTGCAGGCGCACTTTGTTCATCAACACTCAGACATTTTCAAACCAAAAAAAAAAAAGAAAAAGAAAAAAAACATCCAAAAAGCATGCATAACAGCTCCTACAATGAGCACAGAAAAAAGGATCAAACCGCTGCTAAAATAAAAAAAAAAATATATATATATATATTGAGGAATAGGATTTCGAATTGCATCAGCAGATAAAAATTAACTTTTACAATTTATACCAGGAGGCTTATTGCTACAGAAAATTGTCACAAACACCCTAATTATAGAATCCCAATATAGGCAGGATATGACAACTTCTTTAATGTTATTTCAACACTTTGAACCCTTGTGGAGGTAAAGGGGGGAGGTGGCCAAGCATTTTATTAGGAGGCACTTTAGAAAAAGACAAAAAGAAAAAAAAAGCACAGCATGCACAACAAAATAACACTGTGATGTTTCTTTGCGCCAAATTAAAATATAAGACTTCAGAGGCAAAAAAAAAAAAAAAGAAAGAAAGAAAGACAGCATAATCCAGGTTTACATGTGATGAGGTGAGATCTGGGATGGCTGTAAAATCCATTCCAATTTATTCAGGCGGTAATCCTCAGGCGTGTTCCTCGTGTGTCACTCAAAAACAGCCTCTTCACAGACGACGTTCCTCCAACAATGATTTGTTCTGTTTAAGACCTCCTGCGGAAAGCAGCCTAATGACGTCTAACGCATGCTGGAGTTGAGAGAAGAAAAAGACAAAAATAAATCTGTCCGAACCAGCACTAAATATTTGGTCTAAAAGGTCTTGATGGATGAAAACGGAGCGTATATATTATCCGGTTGAGTCTGTTCTATGTACATGTCTTTACAATATCATCCTGAATGTTGAAGCAGTTCAGAAACTTGAAAAATGTTTGAACATCTTCTGGGTGCATGTTTTCTTTTATTTATTTTTTTTATTTTTTTTTTTGTATGTTGGCACTTGCTTGGCGGTTTGTTGTTGTTTTTTTTTCTGTCAGCCTTGGTAGTCACTTTAATGTTGTATTGCACCCTACAGTTGCCAGTCTGTTCCAGCCAAACATGAAGGAGGACAAGCCTGGCGACAGGTTGGAAGAGTGCAGGAAACAGTGCCATCTTGGATTTCAAATTGGAGACCTGCGGAAAGCGGGAGGGGGGAAAGATTAGTTGGTTGCACCATTAAATCTGGACAATCATCTTTAGTGTGCATCACACTTCAAAATGCCTTCGATGGCATTAACGTCTCTGGAAATGTTGCACATTTTGTGTGACAAATTACAGAAAAAAAAAAAAAAACTTAACATATTTTAATACATGTCTCATTATTTTTTAACAAATTTAGGGGCAGGATCTTTCCAAGGGTCCTTCATCGACTAGAGACTAGAAGTGAGTGGCTGTGAAGTTGGACGGTCCAACCTTTGGATTTACTCCCAGCCTTACATCAGGTTATATTCTGTCACCTAGCAGCCCTAACAGCGTTAAAACACCGGCGAGTAAAAATGAAGCTCAAAATATTGCCCCCTCCCCCCCCATTTATTATTATTAGTTAAGCAAGCCCTTTTAAATTCTTGTATTTTCTGGACAATAAGTCGCACCGGAGTCAAAAATGATGAGGAAAAACAAACATTCACTGAGTTGTGTTTAAACCAGAAGGACCTTGTTGAAGTACCAGACAAACTATGAACATTTCTACTTATAATTCATTTGCTACGGCAGTTAAAATAATTTAAATTAACTTATCTCTTTACAAAAATGCATTAAAAACAATGTCCATGCAAACAACGAAAACCATAACAAGACAACAATTTTAAGCTTTCCATTTTTGCACCGATCCATTTTGAAACATGCTTACAACTCTACTTCAGTCTGGGTATGTCTCCTGCTTTGCATGCAATCATTAAGAAAAAAAAAATCTCCTGTTGGGCCTGCAATGAATCCTGGGATAGGTGGGCTGAGAAGGACATATTTGTGGGCTGTATTCAGAGGAGCCTTTGTTGCGTGACTGTGACGTAATTTAGACACACCCTTCACTTTCCTTATGAAAGACTCCCCCAATGAATAGAGTCCAACTGTGTTTTTGGGGTTTTTTATTCAGTATTTATGGATGACATAATAAGTCCCCCCCTTTTTTTGTCTATTTTACCCCGTTCTCAATCTTTATTATCTGGTAAATTTGCTCCTATTTCAATAAGCTAACACCCAAATGATACATAACTGGAGGAAATATGAATACATTGAATTAAAATGAATTTTAGTTTATCTTAGTTTATTTTTAGTGATAAATGAGAATGAAGCATTTTGCTGACACTGGTAATCTTTAACAAAGCAACAATTAGCAACCGCTGTACTCAGAGGAGCATTTTACCAGCTTAAAATTTAGCCAAAGCATTCCTGTAGAAATCATGTTTCCTTCTTAATTTATTTATCCTGGTGAACAAAGCATTTCTTAATTAGCCCCAAAAATCTGAAGAATAATCTAACTGATCCTATGGCGAGGAAAATATAAATGCTAAAGGTTGTCTGTTTTGCCTGCCTCTATAGCAGATAAACTGGAGACATATGTATGGTGTAACCTGCCTTTCGTCCACTGACTGCTAGGATGGGCTCCAGCAGGAACAGCGTTACACTGCTACAGAAAGTAAATGAAGAAAACAAACATGGAAAATTTTGATTGTTGCTCTCTTACTCAGCAGAGACAGTAAAATCTTTAAAAACAAACAAAAACTGTGTCACAGCAGTAAAAGGAACAACATGTTACAACACAAAAAGAACAGAAAGGATAGGTTTAGCCATTCATAATTCACATTGAACAACAGAATGTAGGAATATGTTCGACCAAAAAACAACTAGCAATAAAGGAAGGTCAGATCCAACTGATGCTTCTCGGCTGCTGAGGACATCCGACTCAGCGACTCACTAAAATAAACAGTAAAGATACTTTTAGGCTCTAAAGAGGATTTACTGCGGCACTCATAACATCAAGTCATATCTAACTAATATTAAACCAGCTGCATTCATTTCATCAGACACATACCGTGTGCAACAGAGCAATTTATAAGCTGATAATGGTGGCTGAAGTTGGTAAAGTCCAAGATCGTAAAGAGTGAAAGGAAAATCTTCTTACCCTGAAAACAGAAAAGAAGCTAGATTCTTGATAAATATCACTCAAACGCTGTTTCTTGGCTTTTTCGTACACAGCGGGCGACTTTCCTTTTGAATGCTCCGTGTCTGTCTTCCCGCCACTCTTTCTGCAGGAGAAAAAAAAACAGACAATTTAGAAAATTCCTAGTGGATTTCACAGAAGCTGTTTTTCTTACTTTCTTTGTTGTTAATCATTTGACATTTATGATCAACAAATTCCTAAAAAAAAAACAAAAAAAAACAAAACAATCCAACGTTTGGCTATTTCGAAGAAAAACACACTTTCTTAAGTAGCCAAACTTACTGCAGCGTCCACGTTGGCTGGCGAGTCGCCATTTGGGTCTGCCAGCATAGAGATAACGCTAATCATGATGGTTTCTACAGTGTGGATGGGCAGCCAGCGCTCCTCTGGTTTCTCGTAGCCGTACTTGTCCTCGCCCGGTTCGTGCAAAATAGAAATGCATACGTCTCCGTTCTTGTCAACTACAATAAGGAAGAGAAAAGCCTAATTAGCTTCCACTTCCTTCTGCGTCTGGCATGCCAGCGCTTCCAACTTAAGCAGTTTCGTCACAGAGTTTTTAAACCAGGTTATTCAGCCTCCTGTGAACACGCTTGGGGAACATTTCAGCCGTGAAGCCCCAGCGTAAAGAATTGTACTGTGCAGAGTACAAGAAATACCTTTGACACTCTAGTTTCTTTATTTTAGCTCAAATTGGGGGAAAAAAAAAAAAAAAGTTAATGAGCAACTCAAATATTATTTCCATGAAGACAGCCGGTTCAAACCGTTTTCTCATTGCTCCCACTTTTCATGTTAACACATAAAATGAATCCGGCTGAAGCTTTTAGTCGCGTCTGGTCAGTAAGTTTCACAATGGCTGCCTATCAGATGGACTACAGCGTGTCTGCCAGCAGGAAACAACTAATCGGTCTGCAGTAGAGACTCAATGGCCACCATGACGCTTTTCCTCAACATGTGTGGTCCGTTTGCTTCCTTCTTATTGTGAGTACTGCTGCCAAACTGACTGAAACGCTTTCTTTTGCCTCGCCTTAACTGGGATTTACATGTGAACTATTTAAAATTCAACTTTTTATCCCCAGTTATTGGGATCCATTTTCCTGCACGCTTTAGGGGAGTTCCTGCTCCAACGGGGAAAAAAAAAACAACAGCTGAATGTTTAACCTAACGAGTATCGTAAATATCTGGATCAGATATAGAGTCAGAAAACTGATTAGAAACAAGTACAGTACAGACCAAAAGTTTGTACTAAATTAAGGAAAATTATATTATCCTTAATTTTTGTTTTTTTTATATATATATTTCACATTTGGTCTGTACTGTAAATAAATTTGTTCATAAATGTATTTAGTTTGCATAAATGTATTGGGACGCACTGATGTATCAATTACAGTCAGCACAATAACACTGGGGGAAATTAGCTGATAACAAAAATACATTTATTATTATTATTATTATTATTTGCTTCAAGTGGCATCCAACCAATCAGAATCTTGTCTTTGACTATTGAACCTGTAGGAAAAAAATACTCTTGAAGATTCCTTGGATTATACAGATAATACACTATTTTTGTATAATCTTGTCCTTACTGTACAGCATATTATCCTTAATTTTCATTTTTTTAAATATATTTCACAATACTTTTTCATGGAGCAAAAGGAAGAGCACACCTGTGCTATAATGATTAAACACCGCCATTTTAAGCCATGCTAGCTTTGCTAATTGCTAAACTACAATGCTTTTTCTTTGCTCTAAAAATAGTCACTTTACATTTTAGAGAAACTGCTTTCTCATACACCTAGATATAAAATCATCTCTGCTCCTAATATTAAAAAAATATATCTATTTTATCTTATTTTGTAGGTCTTAAAGAGAAATCTGAATGAGCTCAAATCAACCAATGCATGTCTGCGAAGAATTTATTAAACTTTAATATTATTAAAGACATAGATGCAAGAAACAAATGAGAAAAAATGAATTTGCATGTTGTATAACGATTGGCATATGAACAAAATATTAATAACTGAAGCACCAAGACATTTATTTCTAAGACACTTCAACTCTATTAATATTTGTTCGGTATTGTACAACTTCACCCACCGTTAGGATGCCAAATATCGGTGATAAATTTCATTTTAGGTGGCCTGAGGGGGTAGTCCTTGGGAAATGTCAGATGAGCTTTAAACACACCGCCTTCACTGTGGACACAAGGTAAACAAGATCAATATATCAGGATAAACACTCAGCCAGCTTTAAAACAGATCAATAGACAGCTCCAAAGGGTTATTCACGTGAAAACGGACGCTGTGACTTACTAAAGTGTGTCTGGAGGCCCGATGATGAGGACCTCCCACCTGTACAGGTCATTGTCCTCGATGAGGCCTGCTGAGAATCCCTCCACTGGGTTTTTGTTCAGCTCTAGGTAGCAAACAGGGATCAAATGTCAATGTTCAGATGACAGAAAGCCCCAGAATGATTCCTGACCACAGCAGAGGTGAGCCAGCGTCTGTGGGGCAACCCTGCTTGGGACATTGAATAAGGCTGCACATGTTGGTGAAAACATAAAACACACACTTATCAGCTACAGGAACACCCTGCAAGTCTGTCCAGCCTTACAACTCCTCCACCTAAACATCAGAAGTATTACTACAGAAGGATCATAATGTTGCACATGAAAAGCTTTGCAATTTCTAAATTTACAAATACATACTCTTAAAAAAAAACAAAAACTGATCCGTGTGCAACTTTCATAAAAGCGTCATCAAATCGAGTATCTAAATTTGAAGAGGTTGTTACTTTTGTGAAGTGTCCACTTTTAACACACTTCATTGAAACGTTGTACACCAGAAAATAATGACAGGTGGGAGGGAAGAAATAAAGCTAACTTTAACACAAAGGCAACACAAATGAGTTAATGAAATTTAGCTACAGCTGGACAACGCTAAATGGCCGTTTGAATGCAATATTTGATAGGATGTTATTTTTCAGCAACAATGAATGCCAATAATACATTTGGCCTAGTTGGTGGACTTTTTCTGCCCTTAATGCCCACAGTGGACGGGTGTTTTTAGTGGCTAACATGCTAAAGCTCACGCAGAGTGGTGGGGACAGAAAAAAAAAAAAAAAAAAAGTTGGTCTATTATGATCAATTTTGCAATATTTAGCAACAATATCACAATTACATGCTTTTCTGATATTCTGAAGCCCCGAGCTTACAAAACAATGTTAAAAAAAAAACATAAAGTTGTGACACTTTTCAGCACAGTAAGTTGGAATTAACTTACAGATGAGCTCAGGCAGAAGATCATTATCTAATGAAAGGAGTGTTTTTCTAGAACAACAGAACGAGTTTCACTGAGAAGCAGCTGCACTGCTCACAACTTAAAACATAAGCTTGTTGGTAATTTCTATTGGCTGGCAGGCGTCAGTGCCACATGACAACAGTTACATTGGTTTCAGTCGTACGCTGTCGTCGACACATTCATATGAAACAGACATGTTTACTAAAACAAGCATGTCATACCGCTCCATTTTCCAAAGGATCCAGTTGAAACATGAGTAAAAGTTAACCATTTCAGACAGTAAATCTTTTCCAAAAAGAAAGGAGCACATTTTGTGCTCTGAGTTACCACAACCAGTTCTAAGCAACAACTAGTAAAAAAGAAAAGAAACATTAACCTCAGAGCCTGAGCCTAAACTAAAATGAAGTGGGTTGAACTTGGCTGCTTTTGGAAGGGTGCTATTATTAGAGGAGCTAAATTTAATTCAAAGCAGACTCTACTAAAATAAAGAGTTTGTAACTCTGGAGTTAGCTTGCATTCAGTATTTCAGTAAAGGGCAATTTCATTGCTTTTAATTTAATCTAGATTGCATTTGCCCTGTTTTAGTTCAAATTCTGTACTAAAATATAAAGAGATTACATGATCAGAACAATGTTTGTGATTTGGAGAAATGTGCATTAGCAGGGGCATGGGGGGGACAATTTAAAGCTTTTTGGGAGATTGGGATTACCTAAGAAAACATTATTTAGACTGTTGAGCTCCAAAACAAATTACTACATATTAAAGAAAGAAAGAAAGAATTTCCTAGATATTTTTGGTTTATTTATCCACTTTAAGAATTATCCAGAATCCCTGTGGAGCAGATAAAATGCTACATGTGTGAAAAAACCTAGATTGGATTAACTATGGCACATTTCTTTCAACAGAATAGACGAGTAGATAGTATCTTCAAGCAACTATATGTCAAACATAACTGATATGATATGTGCAAAGCAAAAACAGCTGTTCAGATGAACATTGCTAAAAATAGCCGTCTGAATGGGTTTGGCACTCAAAGTACATTTTTCAAAGCATCTGAAACTTAATAGTAAGGTAACTGGTTTGAAAAAAAAATTTATAATTTGCATCTTTGTTTTAGAATTAATTTATAAGGTTCAGCTTCGAAAACAAATCAATAGTCCTTGTTTGTTTTCTGTAGTATTGAATATGCATTCAGCCACTGAAAATGGTAGACCATTTATATTGCAAAGAAAGCAGAAGAAATTGTGCTTATCATTTTTGTAATAAATACTCAGCCCTGGTTCATAAATGTTCAAAGATAGAATCCCAATTTAGATTTTAAAATCTAAATTGAGGGATGAATTACCCCCCAAAAAATTTAGATTTGTAAATTATGTAGATATCCATATTTTTTTTAACAATTTTTTTTATTTTTTTGCAAAAGTGGCCTTTATTGAACAATTTACACATTTGATAGTATAGAGATTATAGTGAAAAAAGTAAGATATGCAGCAAATGGCCTGACAATTTAACCCAACTGCATCAACAATTACAGCCCTTGCACATGTCTGCTCTACCAACTGAGCCACCCGGCGCCCACTGTCCTGATTCTTCTTAATCTAAATACACCCTCTTGCTTTCATCTAAAATTTTGTCTGATGCTCTTTCAACTGTTCGCAAATGGGGTCTCGTTATGCACAGAGAAAACTGACCACAACCCATCCAAAAACAACACTTGGTGGTGCAATAGATAGCTATATTAAAGATACAAATAAATATACTCAATTACACACTTAAAGAACTTGGCAAAAGGTTTAAACCAGACAAAGCAATAAAATATTAAAGAGCAGTCTATTTTTACTTACTGATTTGTTTTAGGCTTAACTCTTCTGAATGAGCCTTTCACAATTAAAATGCGTAATCATGTTTTAAAAAATTATTGCAATAATACCTCTTTAAAAGCCGTATACTGTCCCTTTCCTGAGCTTCCAAATTGAATATAAACTTCAGTCTCGTAAATTTAGCTTCTGTGATATTAGCATCAGCTTGTTAGCTTGGCGTCTTGCTGCTAACAACGGCTACAGCAGCTAACGTTAGCCTAGCCTAACGATACTAGTGAGGTGGCTAAATATGGCAACAATTCAAAGTGGTTAGGAAAGAAAATAGGTCCAACAAATACTAATGTTCTTTGTGCTATAACATAGTACTCCCCAGTATGTTAAGAAGATAACCGGCAAACGTCATGACTGGAAAAGCTAATCGCCACTTGATATTTCGGTTAAAATTCATGTAAACACATCGGCACGTTAGCTTTTAGCTCCCCTGACAGCTGGAAGTCGTCGGGACTGGGTGACAGCCGCGTTCAGCTCCGAACAGTTCGCAACACCAAAAATCAAATTCAAATGTTTCTCCATACACACTAACGTTTATTTATTTATTTTTCACCTGAAATATGTTGGTCGACAAACTCCCCTTTAATCCCTACACAGTTTTTATGTCATTGTATATTAACGTTTATGTAAAAAGGTTGAAGAAAAACAATTTGCGCCAGCACAACATCAAAGCTACGTACCACAGTACCGCTGTTAGCCAGGTACCCAGCACTTCCCAACAAGGATTAATTACCTGCGAGCTGTCTCCTGAGTAACAGCGCTGACTGAGGCTCTGTCATAGTTTAGCGGTTATGATGCAGCTCTGTTCAAGAGGAGCAGTTCGAGGTAACAGCGTTGTTTTAACGTTAACTAAACAGAACCCGTCTCTCTTATTTTCCGATTAGCATTCTCCTCGTTCTTCTTCGCCGCCTTCTGTTGCCACCTTCGATGTTTCTTCTTCGTTGGTATCCTTAGAGCAGTCCTATCTGTGAGTGATTCTCTGCTGCCATCTTCTGAACCCGCTTTCATTCTCCGGCCTCAAAGCTTTTAATCAGTAAGTATTAGGCAACAAAAAGAAAGAATGCCTCTGAAAGTATTACATGCACGTGCATTTATTAACATTGACGCAGTGCGTAGTAAGGAGATGAGTAGACTCACTCTGTTAATGTCTTCAAACAGTATTAAGAGGTAAGTGGGATCTACTGTGTTATAGTTTGCTGGGGCAGTACAATGATTAAAAGATGGTATCGGGATGAAGAAGCTCCTTCACAAAGTAGAAGCCACAATTGTTCGGAATCTAAATAAATTTTTGTTGTATTTAAAGCTAAGACGTACTACGTAGTAACATTGCTTTTACCTTTAACTTTTCTACATTTTGCCATATTACAGCCACAAACCTCACCAAATTGCTTTGGGGCTTTATGCGACAGCCCAACAGCAAACAGTGCATATTTCACAGGTGGGAAGTAAATAACGTATATTTTTAAATCATTTTAACAAAATGAAAACCTGAAAACTGTGGTTTGTTCGTCCCCTCTGAGTCAGTATTTTATAGAAACACATTTGGCTCCAATTATAGAATTAATTCCTTTGGAAAAATTGATATTCCCCCATTCTTTTTATTTATTTTTTGCTCAAGATTGGATGTACAGTATCTGAATACTTAGGATTGTTTAATATGGACCCCCAGATAAATTTAGCTCTGAACACAGCCTATATCGTTTTCTGCCTGTACTGTTTTTTTTTCCTAGGATTACAATGTATTTAGTTCAATTTATCTCTTCATAAACTTCACTCAGCTTCTTTGTCCCTGCTGAAAAAATAGAATACCCATAGCATGATACTGCCACCACAATGTTTTTTTGGGGGGGGTTGTCTTTTTTTGGAGAGATTGTGTGATTAGAGTGCAGTGCTGTGGTTTTCTGCCCCACATAGTGTTTTTCATATAGACAAAATGGAAAAATGTTTGTCTCATTGGAACACAGCAGACTTCTTTGACCTGTTGACTGTCTCCTTTGCACTGTCTGTAGCGTCTATTAGCATGGAGTCTTACTACTTTCTTTTTGCCACTCTTCTATTTTTTTTAATCGATGTAAGTGATTTTGCTATCATTTAAAATTTGGTTTAATTCTCTTTCAGATGTTAGCTGATAAGTTTTGTTTTGTACAGGATCACCTAAAATCCAACAGCGGTGAAATTAAGAATAAAACATTACGATAGTGGTTTATAATGTCCCTAAACATACATTTAAGATACACATAAATATAAACACCTTATCTGTAAGTATGGACTTAGCCTCCCTGCTGAGGAAACACGTTTTGGTTCCTTTTGTCCTCACATTAATCACATTGAAATTCAAACCGAGAACTTTGAATTTTGGCTGATGTGTTTCCACAACAAGTTTTTGAAGTAACAATTAGAAGTAGAAAGCAGGTAAAGTTTAGCTGGCGCAGTTGTCAAGCTGATAGCCCGGCTCTAAATGTTTGAGCTATGGCCCAAACACACAGACTTTGCAGTAATAAAGCAACTGGTTGTCCTTTATGTCATTAGACCGCTGCTGACAGAGAAATACAGCAGTGGGAGTATCATGGGGTTGCTTTATTGTGCCATTGCAACTTAAAATCAGCGACGTAACATCAAGTTGTGACACACATGAGGAAATTGTGAAAGACAACTTCTTCATCTCTGCATTGTTCTATGTTTGACTTTGAACAGGTCATGATGACGGTAAATCAGACACGGTTTAGTGGTTCTGATGCAGCTCTGATCATTCTAAATGGTTCATGAACGTTGTAGCTGTTTTTGGTGGCAAGATAATAGATCTTGTCATTCTGAAATTATGAGGTTCTGGAATCAAAGGGATTTATTTAATTTACATTAAACTTGTTGTGAATAGGTCAAATCCTTAAAAAATAGTTCAAACTGGTGTTACGCTGTTATGGTTGATTGAATAAGTTGCTATCCTCAGTCTATTTTTTTATTTTTTAGTTGGTTTGCACACGTTTCACTTATATTTTTGTGGTAAATTGAGATACGATGATCAGATTAGTCTCTCTGAAAAACTACAGTTTAGCAGCATAACCTCTGAAACCACCAAAAAAAAAAAAAAAGCTTCTGCACTCAATTCCTCCCATCTGCACAAGGTCATGCTCATTATAAACTCTGGGGGGCGTTAGGGAACACCACAAACAGACGACCTCTTGATTGACCTCACAGCAGGAGTAATAAGAGAAGAAGCAATCATGATATTGATTATTGAGAGTTTGCCAAAAAATACATTTGATAAACTGATCAAGTGGCGTGCTCTGTATTTAATTTTTTATTTTTTACACCAGGTTCTCAACTGCCGTGGTCTGAAACCAAAGGTGGAAAAAAAAAAAAAACGATGTCAGATCACATTGACAGAATCTCTCCTGGGGAGGAAGTCGACAGATCGCAACGTCTCGTTCCAAGAGACGGTGACTGCAGTTGCAGCTGTGGTGTTTGGAGGCCTTCAGACTTGTGGTTCTGCTGTTTTCTAACAGATTGCGTTAATAACGTAACCAGTGAAACTAGAAAAAACACTCAAGCTATCATCTCACATTTTGGGGGCCTATGGTATCTTTTCAATGAGGGTCAGACAGAGGAATTTGCATACATTTGAGGGCTTGACACAGAAGTGTAATCAGGTTAACAATTAACCAGTGGATGCAGAGAAGTGACAAGAATTCAATAGGAAAACCAAAAACACATTCTTAGAGCAGTGATCGCAGGTCAAGAAGTTGGATAAGAAGCCTTCAAAAATGGAAATAGAGCAGCTTTGCTTGAGGGATTTCCCCTCTTTATGATTTACATTTCTCGTGTTATTAAATCAGCCCTGCAGTAATGCGCAACTATTTTCCTGACAATGAAAGCTGAAAAGGTAGAGCTGACCCACTTCTCTTCTGACGCTACAGGAACACGTAGAAGGATGCAACATTTTTGGAGGCGTACCGCTGATTAAAGTCTGAACACGCTCATTTAGTTCCTGACATTTTTCCACCTTTATTTTCGTTTACGTACTCAACCTCTAAAAAGTTCTGGTCAGTGAACCTGACAGTGTTTTTACAAATGTTAAAAACTAAAAAAAATGTTTTAAAAAGCTGGATAAAAATACCAAACATCACATTTAGCAGCGTTGTGTCAACCCAAATGTGGAAGCATATGACCAGCCCTGAGTGGGCAGGGCCCTCTGCTCTAACTTAATATATCTTGAGTCAAGCTAGAAGTGAGATAACCATTAGCTTCCTCAATACTCAGAGAGAGTATCGAGGACACAGAGAGTGTGCGCCGTTCTCTGGCATCCAGTCTTCAAGTATGAATTGAGAAGAAAGAGTTTAAAACCAATTTCTCTCAGAGGGAACCGTTAACAACTAGGTGAGTTTGTTTTCTACTTCTTTGAACAGTTTTAGCGGCTTAATTTTTTTTACCTACAGCTACAACAGCATCAGTTATTGTAGCTTTGATTAAAAGACGCGAGGACTTTGGGCATAGAGGCTAAAATTTGAACAGCACCACTCTGCTGAGGGTGTTGTTTGGAGAAGATTCGCTGTACAATAGGCTTAGTGTTATCACTGCGTGGACTCTGCAACCTGGGCACAAAGACAGAGGGCTTTTCTGTGAGTGCAATCTTTAAAAAAAAGTAATTTATCTTTTTTTTTTTTTTAAATCTGTATTTTTTTTTTTAGTGAACGTATATTAAGGGATGAAGCGTTCCCGTAGCCACTTTTAACTGTTTGTGTAGTTTGGACTGTGAAACAGTTTACTAAACAGCTTCCTTCTGCTTTCTCCTTTTTTGTTTTGACACACTTATTCTTGTACACTTGTGAAATTGCTTTTTTTTTTTTTTTTTTGGGTCATTATAAATGCTCCTGTCTTAATACATTCTCCGCTGACAAGATTACGACTGGGAAGTGGGATTTCACAAGCAGAACACAAGAGCAACAATCCTTCTCATACATTGCTTAAATATGTGGGGGGGTTTTTTGTGGTTGTTATTTTATTCTTGTTATGGGTTTTTAGCTCGTCGACTGATTTAGCAAAAACCCATTTATGAGCCATATCTTGATCTTTGTTGCATGCAGAAGGAGATAAGTGACTGAGATAAGAACGAATGACAGTCATGAACTCGTCACTGACCCTTCAGAACTGATGGAATGATTGGAATATGGATTTTTACTCTCTACTCATTCATTCTTTCACGTAATTACCAATTAACGGCACGTATGTCCTGCAAAGTTCAAAAGCCTACAGATGCATGCAGACGAGTTTGTTGCCTAGTTTAATGCTTGAAAAGAATTGATCATAGCAAAGTCATTTGCAACCAAAGAATGTTTGAGGGCCTGTTTTAAGAAGAAAAATCTCTTGAAGAAGCAATCACTGAGGGCACAATTATTGATCGTCCGTTCACAGTGCCTTGCACAACCCTGCTTTTCAAGGGTGACATGAGGTGAAAAAACAACCAAAAAAAAAAAAAAAAGACCCGTTTTGGTGTTGTATTAATCATGTTCACCTCAACAAGGTTTCCAGAGAATCACTGATCCCCCACTATACTTAGTATCTGGAATAAGACGTTTCCCACATTTTAATAATTTGTTGCTTGATGTCTGACCCAGTTTTTGTTTCAATCGTGTTGTCAACCAACCGCAAAGCCAGTTCCACTGAAAGTGCTAGAAGCATTTAGAAAATTTTACACATTTACTCCCAAACAGCCGACTGGTATATAATTTTTCTTTTTGTTTTGACGTCTCAATCAGTGAGTTTAGGACACGTTTACCGTCCTTCTTGCTGTGTGAGGTGGCAACATAAACTTGGATCTTCCTCCAACCTGATGGGTAGAAGATGAGAGAAACGGCCCTCTCTGTCATGTCATGTTTGTACCCCAGAAAAACAAAAAGTAATGGATTTACGTAGGCTCTCACTGACTAAAAATACTACAATAAAATAAAAAAAACAATATAATGCTTCTGTCATATATGTTTTACAATTATTTCTAGTGATACCAGTGATTGTGCCACTAAAAATGTGGTCCATGTTTGTGTTTAATCCTTATATAGATTCTCAGTATAGATCAAAATGTCGTCTGCAAACAGCATACTTCTGCCTGATCTCATTCCTCAAAAATATGAGCTGTATTATTTTTGTACTTGGCCTCACATTTAGTTTTTATGCGTTTGGTTGTCTTTTCTAGGTAACAGGCGGGCTACACTATGGATCAGAAGGGATCCGTGAGCTCCCATCAGGACAAACCGGTTCCTCGATGCAGCCTGGGCTCCAGTTCAGGACTGCATTACGGCGCTCTGGTGAACAGCGTTTCATCGCTTGCGCCGCTCGCTTCAGACAAACCGCCCATTTCGCAGAGACGCGCCTATGTGGCCATAGCTGTGCTCTGCTATGTCAACCTGCTCAACTACATGGAGCGCTACACGATAGCAGGTGGGGTGATCTCTTTAGTGGTCGACTCTGGGTCATTTGCTAATTCCTGCCTGCTTCTTCCCGTTTTGTCTTTCACTTAAAATCAAGCCTCTTTATACACATGTGCATAAAACGTGCAGTTTCGCTGCATGTCGATATGCCAGTTCTTGCCCCAATGTCTTAACCTCACGTTTCTATGAGGGGCAAAAACTGTGCGCTTGAGGAGGGAGCGGCTGGCCGAAATTAGCGTTCATAAATCGGTTCAACCTTGAGCTAAACGCCGCTTACTCCACCGGAGCGCCAATATCTTTACCGCGATATCAACGCATGCGCAATCTGATCTCCAAATTATGCCCCGCCTCTTCCGTGACACAGGAAAAATACAAGTCTCATCTTCATTCATTCATTCATTCATTCATTCATTCATTCATTCATTCATTCAGTCATTCAGCCAAGTGTTAGTTCACACACACACACACACATACATTTTCACACATACATTTTCGACCTATCATTCAGAATAGTATGTCTGTATGCTTTGTGTGTGTGTGTGATATTTTAGTAGTGCATGTGTGCAGTTTTAGTCTTGTGTATGCGTGCGAGAGAGAAAATAAATGCATGGGCGTGCAGTATTTTAGTAGTGTGTATGTGGAATCTTTGTCTTTTATGTGTGCGTGTGAGAGAAAAATTGTATGCATGTGTGATATTTTAGTAGTAGCCTATATGTGTGCAATTTTAATATTTTGTGTGTGTGTACGAGTCTTTAGTTGTGTGTGAGAGACAAAACATAGTTTTTGTCCTAAACGCCCCCTCAGACGTTTTTGTTCTGTACCGATAAGCACACCATGTTGTTCCCTCAAGTATGTAATGTGCAACTTAATTGTTCAGGTTTTACTCGTGCACTTAACTTATTAGAATGTTCTTCTTTGTGTGCTCATTTCTAACTACGTGTGTGGAAGGGTTCTGGAGGAAGCTGCATACTTTGCTGATGATTTATTTTTCTTTTTTGCAAGAATAGATAAAACGTTTCATTTTGGTTTTTCAATTTTAAAATTCCGATAATATTGTAAATTATAATGAAGTTAAGGCATTCAGCAGGAAACACGACATATATGATGTATGTACTATATATCAAATCAAACCCAAATTTAAAAAAAGGGGTTAAAGAGCAAAATGACCCTCAATGTATTTTTTTCCCATTAAGTAATTCAGTATTTTCATTATTTTAGGGACAGAAATAACAATAAAGTGCTCAAGCTTGGGTCTTTTACATTTTAGTGCATGACATAATGTGAGGATGATATATTTCATGTTATTTATATTGACTGTAGTTCTCATCCCATATATAAAGACTGACTTTCAATAAATATGACAGATTATGACTTCTGATGTAACTGGAGTAGCTGTAACTGACTTCCCACGGGTAGACAGTAGTGAGATGAGTCTTGAAAACCACAGGACGTTACCTAAAACCATCAGTTTGTAAAGCTGGTGAGTGAAGAACAGAAATGGCAAAGGTATAAATGGCGACAAGACAAAATGATTTAATCACTAAACAAGGTTCACAGCCTCTGATTTAGTGACTCTTCCAGTGACTCATGTCTTTGTTGTGATGCAGGTGTGCTTTCTGATATCAAGAACTTCTTCGATATCAGTGACAGTACAGCTGGACTGCTGCAAACAGGTGAGAGGAGGCATCACTTTAGAAATGATCCACACTTGAGGCTCTTATTTTACTCTGTACTCAAAATGTGCGGAAAAGAACTAAAAAGTGCAGCTGGGCTTTCGGACGGAAGACAAAACCAACCTGTGACACACACACTTATACACACGTAGGTTTGTGTTTTTAAACGTAAATAAGAGACGGGACTTTGTTCCCAATAATGCGTTTCCAGCCGTCAGAATGTAAGTGAGCAAAAGGAAGAAGTTCCTAAACAGGAAACAGAAATAGTCCCAAACACTAACACACGTTCTTGCAGAACTCCTTTTTCAAATTAGCCGAGAACAACACTTTGTTTTTCCCGCTGAGATCTCTTCACTCGCTCTCTAAATCGACTTGTCCATTCATTTACAGTTTTCATCTGCAGTTTCTTACTCCTGGCCCCTCTCTTTGGTTACCTCGGCGATCGCTACAATCGCAAATACATCATGCTGTGCGGCTTGAGCGTGTGGCTTCTGACTGCAGCTGGCAGCTCCTTTGTCACCAAATCGGTAAGTGTGAAGCCGACAATGCTGCATGCACATGAAAGAAGAAACGAGGAGAGGTCAGAGAGTGTCACTTCCTGCCGCTCCTCCACCCGGCACTCTGCTTCAGAGCGCGTAAAAAAAAACTGGCAGTCGCTTCTACTTTTAGCGCAGAAGTCTAGTTTGTTGGCGAGACAGTGTCTGCAGGTGGGAGTCGTACGCACAGCGGGAGGACTAAGCTAAATGTCAACAAGCAAGATAAAAAAGTTTGATATTTCTTCAAAATCATTTATTATTCTTAAATATGGTGAATAATTCAGCTTCGTTTAGAGGAAGAAAACAGGAACTAATGTTTGCAGAAGTTGCGGATCGGACGTCAGTTGCAGCAACTTGTCTCTGATCTTCCTAACAAATTGATACATTAAATAATAGCACATCTTCAGGATCATTATTTTTAGTTCGTCATTCAACATCAGCTGGAGTTAAATGAAAGTTCAGCTGTCAACACCTCACAGTGTTGCTTATATGACATTTTTAAACAATTTCTTTCTCATTTTGTCTCTTGTTAAAACTTACAATTTCTATGTATTTTATTGAAATTTTATTTGATGGACCAAAATAAAGTGTAAAACATAGTTATGGATAAAAGTAATGACAATAAAAAGAGAGTGGACTTTATTTGGAGGTATAGTTCAGGTTTACAAAAACTATGAAAATTATGTCATTTTTATTTTTTAAATTATGAACTATTTTGTGTTGATTTATCACATAAAATCCCACTAAAATGTACTGGTGATATTTTGGTCATGTTTTTTTTTTTTTTTTTTTTTTTCAGTGCTCTATAAAAGCTGCTGACCTCACTGCAAGAGTAGGTCTGTGGGTTTTAGAAGCGAATAACGTTTGAAACGCTTCTGCGCTTTCGACTTGTTTTTTTGTTTAGCAATTCTGGCTTCTGGTTCTGCTGCGAGCGCTCGTCGGCGTCGGGGAGGCCAGCTACTCCACCGTTGCTCCCACCATCATCGGCGATCTCTTCTCAGGGGGTCAGCGGAGCGCCATGATCTGCGTCTTCTACATCTTTATCCCTGTGGGGAGGTCAGAAGCTCCCTCTGTAGCCCTGCTTCTTTCTGTTTGATTGGTCTAAGTAATTACGCTGCACTCTTTTTAACGCAGAGCACTGCAGCTGACAGGATATGCTTTGCTAACATGTTTTTTTCTTATTTGCACGTGAGCTGCAACCTTCATGTGGGATTTGATATTTTGTGGGGTTTTTGTCTTTTTGATTTATTCCAGATGAGAAGAATGTTATTTTATCGCAAAAAGGCTGCGCGCCAAAACTGAATCTCCTATTCGATTATATACGGCGCGTATCTTATCAAGAATTTCATTAGATTCCAAATCTGAGGAATATATAAAAGGTGTGACAGATCGAAAGTGAACAGAAATCAAACAAGAAAGTATAGAAAAGTGATAAAAGTAGTAACACCAAAGTATTCTGATCCAATGCTGCCCTTTTTGGGGAAAGAGGAGCAAAGTTGTTTGAGACCAGCTGCTCAGAAACCCTCCCAATATGAAAGTTCTCTGCGTTAAGCTCAGTCTGCCTGTAATCTCACAAAATACTGACAAACATTCTCATTTAAGAAACAAAAATCATGTCAAAATTTGAGCAGACATTCCTTCCGTGGCGACTTTGACCTCAGATGCACACAGACGCCGACATTCTCGTTTCTCTCAAGATCTGTGTCACTAGACGTAGACTTCGCACTAGCAAGCTGCGCAGCGGCTGCATGAAACAGCAGCAGTGAATGGAAGCAGCTAAAAGTCTCACTTTTCAAGTCATAATCACTTGATTTGTTCACTTGAGTACAGTAACGTAGTAGTCAAAATAATATTCCAGGAACAGAATCTGCCACGGGTCTTAAACTCTATAGAATCAAACATGTTGCTTGGTTGATTTCAAGCTAACGTTGCATCTGAATCGGTTCTTTCTATACTCGTTCATTCTTTTGACTGAGAGTGAAAAAAACAAACAAACAACTGGTTCCCCGCTGAGGTTAACTAATGTACAATTATGTATATATTTTCAGATATTTCGTACTGTAAGGAGAACACTAATTATGTGTTTGCTGACTCTGCTGGTTTTCATCGTCACCTTGACATGAACTTTGTTTCGTCCATGTCTTACTACTGCAGGTTGTCGATTCCAGCAAAGCCTGAGATGAAAGCAGTTTCATAACCTGAGGCCACATTTGTTTCCATTTTATTTTTATTTTTAACAGATTGACTGTTTGGCGGGTATCGATATGTTTGCCTTTCTTACTTTCAAGGAGCTTGCTAATGTTTTTGGGAAACGAGAGTGCTCACTCCATCCTTTTTTAATTTGCCAAAAAAGAAAAAGGAAAGCAGGCACACATCTATTCCACATAATCCTGTTAAAAAAAGTATTTTGTGCCAAAAAAAAAGCCGTCTGCTTTCTATTTAAAAGAACTGGCAACGGAACTGTGGGGTTCCAACACAATTTCGTTCATATGCTAGTGCTTACCCGTTACACATCATCGTTTCTGAACAGCAGTGGAGAGGCTGACTTTAAGTAACCTGTATTTCGCTCTTTAATAATTCCTTAGGTTCTCTTATGCAAGAAGAAATTGATCTTTTAATGTATTTGTCTCAGTTTGTATCTTTCTGCCCTTCCTGTTCCGGAGTTGATGGTATTTTTCTGTATTTTCAGCGGTCTCGGATACATCACGGGGGCAGGGAGCGCTTATCTCACGGGGGACTGGCGCTGGGCTCTCAGGGTACCACATTTCTTACATAAACATCATGATGTTGAACAGGTAAGTTTAAAAATAACAAAACTTTTTCTTTTCTGTTTTTTTTATTTTTTTTAATCAGTTCACGGCCATCATGGGTATCATCGGACTCGTCCTGATGGCGTTCTTGTGCCCCAACCCTCCACGAGGGGCAGCAGAAACCCACGGAGACGGAGTGACGGGCCACAGCTCTTACATGGAGGATGTAAAGTATCTTCTGAAAAAGTACGATTTGAACAAAAACAAACAAAAAAAGGGATTAATTTCGCAACCTCACAAACGATGACATTACTGTCGTTTTCTGATGTTGCTGATAGCTGGAGCTCTTTTTCTTTCTGCATCACTTATTTCATCCTAGATGGTAATCCGGTGCTATTCTTTGAAATTCACACATGCAGCCCTTTCATGTTATGTTTGCATGTTCTGATCTCAGTAAAAGCTACGTGTGGTCGTCACTCGGAGTGACGTGTCTGGCCTTCCTCACCGGAGCGTTGGCTTTCTGGTTGCCCACCTTCCTGGCCAGGGCTCACGTCACCCAGGGCCTCCGACCTTCATGCACTGGGGAGAGCTGCAACTCCACAGACAGGTGTCGTCGCTTGCCTTGACCTGCATTTGTCTCACGCTTCAAAATCCCAGAAGGTCGCTAACGATTTTTGGATCTTTTTTCACCCCAAAAGCTACATATTCGGCGCCGTGACGGTGGTCACGGGCATTCTGGGAGGAGCTCTGGGCACCACCATATCCAGGCAACTCAGGGACAGGTTTTCACACGCGGACCCCCTCATCTGTGCGGTGGGCATGCTCGGATCAGTGCCCTGCCTCTTCATCACCATTTTTGTTGCATCCTCAAGCATTCCAGTCACTTATGTAAGAGGCAAACACTTCTACGTTTAGTTATAATGCAAAGTCCTGTTGAATAGCAATAAAAGATATTTTGAATCATTTTAAACCCATAAGGAAATTCCATAATAAGTCATTTTGTAAAAAGTCTGGCATGAGCTAAATGCTACAACGATCATGAAGAGCATTGTAAAATAGTTTAATGTAGATATATAGTCACCACTTTGTAAAATGCCTAAAAGACAGAGGGCAGTGAGGACAGATGGCAATGAAGAATCAAAGGTATTTTTTTTAAACTCTTTCTTCAAACACATCTTAAGATATCTAGCTGTACAATATAGACATAGACGAGACTCAACATCCAAATAAATCCGGTGAGGCTATAATTGAAACATGAGTGGGGGAAGAATTAAAAAAATAAATGCAGACAAACAAATTCTTCAAGCTTTGTTATGTTTTTCCCCACTGCTGGTAAACAAAAACACAGTTAACTGCTACCCTGTCATTGGACAACATTTATGGAAGACCAATAGTGACACAGTCAAAAAAAAACCAAATCACTTTTTGTTCATCTACGTCAACTAATGATATGGTTTACTTGACATAAAAACTCATTCTACGTATTTAATTCTGAGAAATATTTCTAAATAAATAGTTAGAAAATCTAGATCAGTGTATTCTAAATGTCTCAATTGTTAGACATAATGAAATGCAGAATAAATTACAGGGACTCTAATTACTCCAGGCTTCGATTAATTTGACATTTATGTTTACGGCCAATGTTGGTTCTACAGTAACCAACCAAAGTATTCAGCAGCAGCTCAACCGTACGAGATTGATAGTAAAAACGTCCATGAACGAAGATAGTTCGAGGCGGGACAGGTGAGAGCCAGACAGGTGTGCAGCCGCAGCTCGGTAAGGCCAGCTTTAACCATGAGGGCGAGAAAGATGAGGAGAAACTTCCACAGACAGATACAGGGTGAGTAACAATGGAGAGGAAGACAGGGAGTCTATTTGTATGTGTTGCTCGGCATAATTTCAATAAAAAGAAACAAAATAAAGTGAAAGAAATATTTCAGTAGATTATAGCATGTAATCTAACAAGCTAAAACCTTAAGAAGACTGTCAAATTACCTGGGTGGCACTTTTTACTGGTGCGTGTAATTACATGTGTTCATTATTATTGTTTATTTATGTATTCATTTCTGATTTTAAGTGAATTATGACACATATAAGTAATCATTTACAGATTAATCGTTGTAGTTTGGCATGTTTGGCCCCAGATCTTACCTTTGCTTTAAATCTACTTTATTTTGCACGTTATTGTCAGCACAGTGTTCATGTTGCAGCAGCATCATGTTTACAACTTCTTGTTATAGCATTAACATTTATTAAATGAAATAAATTAGACGAGACTAAACATAAACCACCAGGTTTGTATTTTCTTTGTTTAGTCCCAAAGAAAGAATTACTGCTGTTGTTTTACATTTTTGTTTCCCGGTCTCATTACGTCCTTTATTACTTCCTCACTTTGGTTTCAGGTGTTCATCTTCTTCGGTGAGTTGTTGCTCTCTCTGAACTGGGCTGTCCTGGCTGACATACTGCTGGTGAGTCCCAGTGGTGCTGATCTTCAGTAAAACGTGACGCATTCTGCTGCCTCTCGGCGCCAACAGGCTGTTGTGTTTGTACGATTTGCTCCAGTATGTCGTCATACCAACCAGAAGGGCAACAGCCGAGGCCCTGCAGATCACCGTCGGCCATCTTCTCGGCGACGCTGGCAGTCCGTATCTGTTAGGAGTGGTGAGCTGAAATCCCCCTGCAGTTTTCAGTCCTTTGTTTTTTGTTTTTTTTTTCCCCTCCTCTTCATAATTCTCACATTTTTTGCAGATCTCTGACGCCATACGCTCATCTAATCCTGATACCAGCGACTTCCGTAGCCTGATGTACAGCCTCCTCCTCTGCCCGTTTATTGGGATTCTGGGTGGAGTTTTTTTCCTCATCACTACCATGTATATCACCGAAGACAAGAAAGCCGTCCAGCGACTGGTTGAAGGTAATTTATTTTTGAGAATCTCAGCCAGGGGTCTGCAACCTGCGACTTCAGAGCTACAAGTTGCTGTTTGAATCTTCCACAATGCCTCTTTAAAACTTTCGCCGATAATGATCTTAACGTTTTTAAACATACACATGAAAACAAATGCAGGTTTTAGTAAGGTTTTTTTTTTTTTTTTTGCAGTTTTTACCTGGAATAATTGCACTGAACTTCTACAATAGAATGACACTAAAAATAACAGCTATGTTTATAGATTTATCTTTATTTTTGTAATTAGGTTGGAAACTTTATCAGCATCCCATAGAAGAAAATGTGTCCTTGTATTTGCAAAGGTTTTCAAGTTTTAATTGTGTTTAAAATCTAAAAGTATAAATAAAATTAAGGTTCTTTAAAAAAAAAAAAGTGAATATCGATAAAAATGAAAGCTGTCTTCTAATCGTTTTTTAACTTAATGTAACATTTGCGGCTCTAAACTAGTTTTATTTAGTTGGATTGAGGGCAAAAATGACTCTTTGGACTGTTAAGGGTGCACAGACCCCTGATCTTTCCTAAATAACGTCCTCTCTTCAATGCACACACTGGCTCTCTTACTTTTTACCAATAAGCACAAGTTCTTCATAAATGGTGGCATACCAAAATAACTCGTAGGCAGAAGCAGAGAATGGCTCGAGCCGATGACGAGGTTGTTGCACTTATAGATTCAGTTTTCAGCGCTTTGTGTTGGTCTGTGACAAAAAAACAAAAAAACGTGGTGACTTATGAAATTGTGAGAAATGTGCCATACCGAATGGATCTCAGTCTCTCACGAATGTCGTGCTGCTACGTTTCTACACCGTCTGCACAGAAATAGGTCAAAACGAGAAGGAGTCTTAAAATGAGTCAAGTCATTTTCTGAAGAAAACAAACAGGTTCAGGGGAACCGTTGCCCGAGACTGGTTGCAACATTGCAAGGAAGTGTTTTCGTGGAATCAAATATTAAAAACTTGACTTCAAGAGTTTCATTACACTCTAACTGCATGTGTGCAACCCAAAACTGAGAATTATAATTGTCTAAATTTTGTGTTTGTGTTATTTATAGGCCTTCAACCACAGCATGGCCCGACACCGGATTCCTCTATGGAGCTGAGCAACAAGAGTAATGTGTAAAAAAAATAAAAAATAAATCGATGAAGAAATTAGTCCAGGAACGAACCTTGCCTTAAACTTTGTTTTCTCGTTATAAGTATTTTACACGTTGGCAGCAAAGGTTATTCGAATGTGTGTGTTCACAACTTTGTGCCTGTTCCTGCTGCAGCTCCTCACAGTGGAACGACTGCTGCTCTCACATGTAATCGTCCCAAAATCGCCCTCCATGTAGAGGCACTGCCCAGGATACTTGAAAAATAAGTGTAATTATTTTTTATGTAAATAATTTTTTTTGTGTGTTTTAAAAACATGAATAAAACTATTCTTAAAGCCATGAAGTGTTTGGTTGTGTTCTGCTGTTAAGTTGTTTTTTTGTATTGAACACATAAATACTTCTTTTAGTAAATGTATTTTGGATATTTCTGTCATATCCACGGTGGAGGCCTGGGCATTTTTTCTCAGTTTTTCAGTGTCAATCTGGTAAACTGGTAAATTGAATGTGAAATATTTTGTCCACTAGATGGCACTGCAGCATTTGAGTAGAAAACAATGCTTTCCACATTTCCCCGTGTTGACCCGCTGCGAAACCCAGTGGGTTCACTGAAACCTCTGCTGGTGATTTGGCAGAAAATCCAAATGTAGATGTGCTGTAACGATTAATATGTTTATGTACAAGGCAGAGCTGTAGTGAGAAAACAAAAGTGTGCAACATAAGAAGGCCTAAATAATCGCAACAATAGTGAAGAGGGTCATCCACGGAGAAACCAAAACATTCAGAAATACTCCTCAGGAATCAGGAACCTCATCCGTTAGTCATAAAGGAAGGTTTCAGAAGGAACAGAACCAATTCTTAAAATAGAGAGACCAGTGAAAACTTGTTGATATATTCTACTAAATAAAGCAATGTTTGATTCAGTGATGTGTCATATTCCAGATGAGCTAAGCATCACTGGAGGTTTTAAAAATGGATAAAAAGAGACTTTGTCATCCACATGATGATGCAAGAGTGAATTCTCCTTCTTAGATCTTCAAATTTCTTTGAACTCTGCCAGTGACTGCTGCTGGATACATCATGTTTGTTGCTGCTCACGTCTTCCTGTTAAACTACAACCACAGACTGGGGGCTGGAGAGTGTGGGAGGTGGGGTGCCACAAGGTTGTGTGCTCAGCCCACTTTTGTTAAAACTGGTAACGCCCAACTCTGAGGCCACAAATGAAAATAAAAAACAAAAACCAGATCATTAAATTTGTAATTCATGAGGACACTAGTGATTCGTGGAGGTAACTGCTGACTTCTAGAGGTCCCGACCTGACCACCCCTTAGCATCAGTGCTGTAGAGAGAACCGAAAACATCAGATTCCTTGGAATGAGGATTTATGTCCAGTATCTGTTTTCAGACCTGCTCTAGGAACAGGGGGCTGCAGTCGTCAGAGACCCCTCACACCATTTCCATCAACTTATTGAACAGCAGCTGCAGCATCTGCAAACTGCTGCACATATTTTCTGCCTCAAGCTGTTACAGTTTTAACAACTTGAGGCAGAAATGTGTGTGCAAGCTACTGTTAGGACTGCGCACTTAATTTGTCTTGTGTTTTTAAAAAAACTTGTATATATTTACATATTTATATCCCAGAGATGCAGTCTTTTTTTTTGTTGAATGATATTTTGGACACCATGAAAATAGTAATAAAATGACTGGATAGGATAGATAACAGACTCCTCATAATATCAAGGGCCAAATCTGCAACAGTGCAACAAATACCTCATATATCTTGTAACAGTGTTATATATTCCAACTTTTGTGCCACCCTGTAGTAAATTATAGAAGCTAAATTTGTTTATATTTAAGTTACATACAAACTGTGAGGGTTAACTCCACAGAAAGAAATGTGAAAACTGAAAATAAATATAAGAAATACACAAGAGAACCAACAAAGGAGAAGAGAACACAACCTTTAAGGATTATTTAGCCTCTCCTGGACGTCGGCCAGGTTTGTTTAGTTTACGCTTATTTTCTGTGATTAATTGTTAACCGTTAGATGTAAAGCCTAAGAATTTATTCTTAAACTTGTGGTATTTTGTTGGTAGATCTCACGGGTTGGCAACACCAGAATAAACCCCGTTTTATAATTCTATGTTGTGCCAAAATCTCCCAGACGGCCCTACATATTTAAATAAAACTGTCAGAATTACACGAATTTATGCCTTACATAAATCTAAAAAATTTATTTAAATGCACATAAAAACTCAATAATTAATTCAAATTGGAATTGATAAGATTTGGAAATTGTACATGATTATTCAGTGATTCATTTAATTCTTCCATATTTTCTGTGCTACAGCTAATTATGAAATAATGTAGCATATGTTTATTGAACACACCCTGACATCTGATTGGTTAGTAACATCTATAATAAAAATATACATGTTCTTGACATATTTATTAAAACTATTGTGACAGTATAATATGAGACAGATAATCTGTGAAAAGATCAAACTCCTCCACCTCCTTTTATAGCAATCTGCATAGATGTACATACACAGACTTGATTGACAGCACTAAGACTCTCCTCTTGGCTGTGATTATTTCTGTAGACAGCAGAGGGAGCTTGATTTTTTTTTCACAGATTATCCGTCATAATATAGTGACAGTTTTAATAAATATGTAAAATACAAAATAAAAACTAACAATTTATTTATTTTTTTATGAAAGTCATATACTTCAACTTTTACCTACAGCTCTGTGACGTTGCTAATCTACATTTTTGAAAATGTTTAAATAATTATGCATGAAGCTAGTTTACCTACTGGCTTATTTATTGAACTGTGGTACTTTTAGCCCTCAACAGTCCTGAACTATAAATTGGTCCCAAAGTTCAAACCAACCAACCAACGTTTTATATTTTTTAACTTCCAAATCCTGACAGTAATTCTGAGCTGGCGTCCATTATCGGAGGCTCGGCTGCTCTTGGTAAAGTCTCCCACGGATCAAGGAATACGGGAGCACATTTCCATACGTTGGTGTGACAGCTGCCTGTCAATCAGCTTCCCAAGCGGCACTGCAGAATCTCTCGCTCCAACAGCTGCATGTCATGCATTGTGTGTGTGGGAGCGAAATAACCTGGGAGGTCAAAGGTCATTATCCCTATCGCTCTCAGCTACTAATTTCAATGCGTGACAGGGTGGCACACGCTGATTTCGCTTTGTGTGCTCTTGGGGGACATCTCGTGCCGAATAATTTACGATCTTTCCATCCAAACACTCCCGATTAGAGCAGTTCACTAAACCTGATTTTATTACTAAACCTGCTATTGTGGAGCTCAAAAGTGTTTCCTTTTGTTTTCCAGCTTCTCAGCCTGAGGCTTGTAATTTTCCAAGAAGCCATGTGTTTGCGTCGCACACCGAGGGAAATATTTGGGCACCACGTCCTGAACAACAAGCAAGAACGCACACACACGCACCCTAAAAGGTATGTGGAAAATATTATGGAGATTGACCTGTATCTTAAAACACAATGGCTATTGTGATCCGTGTTTCAGAGCGCTTGGTCTGCATACCTCTCCTTTTCCGTCACGCTGAGCCCAGCTTTTACAGGAAACTGTCACAATGGCTAATAAATTGCACAAGCCTGAACGAGTGATGGAGCCGGGAGCGAGGCGAGAGAGCCTGACCCTGCCCTGCTGGTATTTACTCAGGGACGGGGACGCAATCACTTGACGGAGCAGCATGGGAGTCGTCCTCAATCAGAATGCGTTGATGATATCATCAATGACCAGAAATGGCTCGTGAACAATGCGTGAACTTCGCTGTCGGGGAAGAGACAACGTATCGGCACAGTGTTTGCGCTGCCCTCACCCTTCCACAGAACGGTGATAAGAGGAGTCAAACCACATTTGTGGATGTGAAGTTGTTCTGCGCTCTTATCGCAGGCAAACTGCTGCAGAGCCCTGACGTCACGTGGCAGAAGGGCCTTCTCCACCCCTCCAAATAAATTGTCATTTATTTGGACAATTACATCATCTGACATTTCCAGCATGTCATAAAGATGATAATACTTCTGGAGCTGTGTATTACTGGAAATCATGAGCAAAAAACAGTAAGAGGGTTCCATCATATTGAAGTAATCTAGCAGTGACAACTGCAGAAAGCCCACGGTTTGGGTGTAGGTGACGGAGTGATGATTAGAAGGAATGCGTGACTGGAGAGTTGAGTGGTATTTAAACTTGACAACATTTATAAATTGTTAGTGGTAGTCAGAACAGGAATATGGAAGATTATTGGGGTTTTTTGTTGTTTTTTTTATTCAAGCATGTTCAACAGTTGATGATTAATTAAGGTCACCATGCTGACATGCATGCACATAAACACCAAATCAATTTTCTGTATCAGTATAAATGTGCACATACTTATTTACAAATAGTTCAAAGTCAGTCAGATTGAAGGAAAAGCATAAATATTTAAGATTGTCACAGATTCTTAGCCGTATTCGTGACCTGTACTTTAACTAGGACTTTCTAGCATATGAATACACCTTTATGCAAACTACAAACTCCAGTCCTCAAGGGCTGCTGTCCTGCAACTTTTAGATGTGCCTCTGCTGCACCACCTGAATAGAATAATTAAGGCTCTGGAGAACTGATCTACACATTTCTTTCCAGTGTTTTGTACCTGTAGCACATCTAAAAACTGCAGGACTGTGCTGTCCTTGAGGACTGGAGTTTGACACCTCTGATGTAAAGTTTTTCATTGACGCTTTTGCTGTACATTTAGAGTCATCGTCTTGGATAAAAACGCGTGCGAACGGAACCACAGCATGATGCCTCCGCTGCAGTTTTTCCACTGGGCCGATGCTGTGTACGATGTTCTGTGTTGGTTTCCCGACACCCACACCAAACCTCTGAGGCCATCACAGAACAGCTGCGTTGTTACTGAGATTATGTTACGCACAGGTGGACCATTTACTGATGATAACGTCTGAAGGCTATCTGGACGTATGATTTCCTGTTCACTTCAGAATAAGGCACTATTTTATTTTCATTCACCTAAGGTTGAGGTTGTAATGTGACAAGATGACAAAAGCTCAAAAGGTGTGAAAATTTTTGCAATGGTGCGTGTTCGCCATTCCCATTTTAAAGGTCTGCATGGGCTAGCTTTACGTCATGCAACGATCAGCAGAGACTGATGACCCAGGGCTGAGGCACCCAGTCTGTATGACAATGTCCAATAAATAATTAAAGAAACAGACAGAAGATGGCCCTGACCATTATAAATTTAGATATTCAGCTCCTGCATCCCCTCTGATTCAGAGACATCTCCTCGGATCTGTTCCAAACCTCGGCGGCCAAACGCCAAGGCCGTTGTGTGCAGTTGCTCCCAAAACCTGCCGGGTGACGGCACAGACGGTCACCGGGTCACGACGGGCGCAGAAAGGTCAGAGTAGTTGGTCCTTCACCTCAAGACCGGGCAAAGCCCAGACGGCTCCGGCTCCAAAAACAAATGTATGGGAGGGGGAGCAGACACAGAGCTGATCCAGTAAAAAGACCCCACATCGAGGAGGGTGAAATGCTCTCACTGCGTCTCCTGCATATGTGAAGATAACAGCTGAGTCATGAGACGAGCTGAAGGCTTATAGATACTGTAGGACCTTCACTTTGCTTTTATTCTCCCTTTTTTGGAACGTAAGCATATTCAATTAAAACCAGATTAAACACACACAACTCCTTCCAGCCTCCTCCCCGTCTGACATTAAATCAAATTAAACCTTTCCTGTTTCAGAACGGTTATTAAAAAGGATTCTGTTTAATAAAATTGCAGAATAATTAGAGAGATTGTTCTATTACTTTCTTCAAATTCAAAAGTTTACTTACACTCTGTGCACAAGTGAATATTTTGACCATATCATCACGTTTAGGCACATTTTCTGACTCCACCTCGATAAACTCGAATTCTTAATAAACTGAAGCACAGCAGGTATTTAATGAGAAAAAAAGCACATCGTAAAATTAGTGGTTTTAGGACAACAAAGTCAAGGCATAATTTAGAGAAATAATTTGACCTGAAAAGGTGTTTGCGAGCAAGGCTGTCCACTAACCTTGTGACAAAGCTGTGGAAGAAAACGTCAATCAAAGTCATACAGTTTAAAAGGCAATGCTGCCAAGTACTTAGGAAGTGACTGTAAACTTAAGAATTTAAAGAAAATAATAATTTAAAAAAAAATCTTGGAAAAAAAAAAAAGAGCTGCCTCTCGTTCTGCCATTTAACAAATAGAAATAACCAACGAAGACAGTGAGAAAAATCTACACAGTGCGTGTAAACATTTTGGAAAAACGTGACTGATTTGTGACAGGATTTTCTTTACATGCAGCTGCATCAGGTGCTTCACAGCTGAACCAAAACTGAAACTGAAAATCAATCCACAACACCGAGAAAAACCAAAAGTACGTCATGAATACAGTAGTGTCATCCAACCAGAAGTACCTGGTGACACAGAGGAGTGACCACAGTCAGATCTTGAGGAAACGCAACGTGACGTAAAGCTCCCATGTTCTTACACTGCAAAACCACAATGTCGTACCAAATGTTTTGAGTCAGTTTTCTAGAGCAAATATCTTAGTGCACATGAAATAAGAAAAAAACTGATGTATAAGTAACTTTTCAGCAAAACATAGGAGCTTGTTGAGAGTCAATAATTATATAATATTGATGAAAACGTCTTTGTTTCATTGGGAGATTATTTCACTTAAAACAATGGGAAAAATGTCTTGTTATAAGTGAGAGTCTGCCAATGGATGAAGTATTTTTTTCATCAGTATTAAGGAATTATTGACTTAAAGCGAGCTCTTGTATCTTCCTGAAAGGTTATTTTAAGTTAGTTTTGTCTTATTTCAAGTGTGAGAACTTTTAGGATCCTATGTTTTTTGGTTGGATTTGGGGTTTTGTTTATGTCTGTGTTCCTTAGTTCCTCTTTTTTTATTTAGATCAGCTGTGTTTTTGTTTTACTTTGGCTTACTTGGTTATTCTAGTTTCAGTATTTTGTGTTTCTTATTTTGGCCAGATCCGTTTTGTCTCTGTTTTTCTTTAATTCTCTCATTTCTCTGCTGTTCTAGCTCATTGTGTCTCTTAGGTCCAGTTACTCCTTATGTTAGATCTTTTTCCCAGTCCCCAGTGTTTGCTCCCTCGCCCCCTGTCGTTTTATCTTTCTCTCCTCAGTCTACTGTCTGCTCTCTCCACTCACACCTGCAACCTGTTTGCCATTAGCCACGCTTCTTTATTTCCGCAGTACTTAAGCTCCTCTTCTTCAGTCACTCCTTGCTGGTTCCTCTAGTTACTCCCCGTTCAGTTCTGCTGCTCCTTGTCTCTTCTTGTCTATATTTCCTTGGATTTATTTTATTATTGGTTTTCTGCCCTGGTCTCCTGTAGATTTTGTAAATTTTTTTGGTTCCTTATTTTTTCATTAAACATCACCTGCACACCTTTGTTGTCCTGCATCTGGATCCACCATCAACTTACAAACAAATCTTGACCCTAGGATATTTACACTAGAGACTAGACCAAATTACTCAGCAAGATTTTGTGTTTTTGCAGTTCGTATACCACAGACCTTACGTGACGGAGTGGTAAAAAGCCCAACTGATGGTGATTTTCCCTTCATCGAGGGTGGAGATGGAGTCCTTGGATCTCTCCTTGTGGACCTCAAATGTACACAGTGATCCAAGAAAATGCTGCTTCTTGGTACAGGAAGGAAAAACGTTTATGCTCATAAACACGGCTGATAGAGACAATAGGAGGGCCACATATTTCAATATTTTGGCGATGTTATATTTCCTCTCAGTCCACTTGTTTTGTTTTTAGATTTATGATGAAAAATATAAATCAGAAAATAGTTTAAAAAGAATGAGGCACCCTGCTAGTGTTAAACAAAAGCAAAGTCTGTCTATTTGCTTGGTTTAACCATTAGCTGTTCCCTAAAAGGAAGGGAAGACAAAAAAAAAGGTCTGGAGGTTTCTGTGGGCTGGAAGTGGTGCAGACCGGAGGAACAGCTGATAGACACACAGCTGACAGACACACGTGGCTAGTGGGATATTTAAACTTTACTGGCAGAAGAAGGCGGACTTTTATCACGCTTTTCAGGCGCTGCACCCGGCCAGCGATTAGCAGGTTATCTCCCATCCTGCACTGCAGGCCTGGGCCCTGCGCAGAGACAGGAAGGAAGGCTGGCGCTGCGACTCGGTGCCTCTGAGCCACAGAGAAGAATACAGAGGGAGAGATAGGCCTGGGCCCACCGAAGCCATTCTGCGCTATGGAAAAGCAAACAGGATCCCACCGACATGAGCAGCATATCAAACACAAGCCAAAGAAAGTGTTGTGTTGGGGGCCAGAGGGTGGCGGGGTGGGCTTCACAGAGGGAGACACAACCACGGCGGCTCCCTCCTATGAGCCACCAGCTACTTCAACCCTGCCTACTCTCTTTCTGCGTTCTCTCGTTTTCTTGGTTTCCTCTGCAGGATTGTTGTCTGGAAGCCTCGATCGGGTTTAGGATGCACTTTTTGTGGTCTAATTCACAGATCCAAAGGAAAGAGATTTCACGTGCCAATGTCTTTGGGATGTAAGCGCATGATTGTTGAAACAAAGGAATTGTGCAGATTCTGTTGAACGAGGTTTCCCAGTATAATCTAAATCAAACAATGCAGACTCACTCGGTGCATGCTAATACATGCCAAATTCAACCCTGATATCCTCTGAATGCCAAGCTCCTGCAGCCAATCAGAGGCACCCAGCCGTCCAGCTTTCTGATGCCAGCGTTTAGCCTCTCTCCCCTTTTTTGTCTCTCCTTTTCCTTTCATCTTTCTCTTTATTATGTGTCCATTTGCTTTTGACTGGGTTAACTAATTGAGCAAGGCTCATTTTTGGGGGCAATTTTTGGTAAATGGCAGGAAACGTCCTTGGGATGGCTGTAAAACAGCCAAACATACCTTCCGCCTTTCAGCAAACTCAAACGAGATGGCTATAAATCTACAATATTTTGTGCTTGTTCTGTGTTCCAGTTCAGTGTCATGAGTTGTGGTTTACAGATTGCTTTTTTGGACAACTATTTGGTGCTGGGAATACTTCAAGAAATCCTTGGAGAGGAGACGTGTTGGCTCCTTGTTAATGCAATACAGGAATCTAAAAATGTTGTTCTGTAAGGAGAAAGTTGGAATCCATCCATTGTCCATTTGTCGTTCTATTGAAAGGCTCGGACCACTTGCACTATCACATGATATATTAACTCATTTTTATTATGTATAACAGTTTGAGAGTTTAACTTCACAAAATGTCTTAGTAACAAATTTAACCAAAGATTCAGTCAGCCATTGTGTGTGATGATGAAAATACATGTTTATAGCAGTTGTGTTGTGATTAAATGTAAATGTGTTGAAGTTAAGAACTGTCATGAGACTTGTGATTCAGAAAATTTCTATGTTTGATCAGGATTTTAAGTTTTATCCAGGCTTAGCTGGTGGTAATGCTGAAGTCAGACTTGCCAGCTATTCGAGCTTCTTATCCCTGATGCAGACAACGATGTAAATCTTTCTTTGGGAAAAGATTTATGCCACTGTATTATATTTAAAAATGTGTTTTTAAGATTTTCTGTTTTTTTTTTTTTTTTTAAGTTTTAAAGTATTTAAAGTCTGACATGCATTTTAAGGAAGACGATTCTCGATTTAGAAATTATAAATGTATTATAATATCCTGAATTTTATGCAAAAGTTACATGCTTCCATTTGATTAATCTTTTTTTTTATGAGACATTGTGTCTTTAATTTAGGTCAAATCAAAACAATAATGAAAATGTAACTAACCTTAGCAGAGAAAAGTAAATGTATTTATTTGTTGAAAATAGCAGCGTCACCAGCTTCAGATGTGCGTGAAAAATTATTATTTCCTATCCAAAGCATCTGGTCTCCAATGCACTTTTGGGACCTGTTCTGTTCGGAAAACATTAATGCATTTTGAGAAAACTCTCCATTAACCTGCCCTGCCTCGGCAGCACAACAGGCTCCAAGAGACACACGTTGATGGCGAGATGCATTGCAACTCTCCTGAAGTGTGTTTTCCCTTAACAACGCTTCTTGGCAGTAAGTCTTACACCCCTTGGAAAGCCTTTTTATTTCTCTAAGCGGTACCACATTTATAAGAGAATTGTATTTGTTGGTTGAGCAGCAGAGTACGTGGGTTGTGCCAATGAAAATCTTGTCAAATCCTCTCCGCCAATTCCAACCACAGCTTCTAACCAACAGCTTCTTAATTGGTTAGACACAAACTCTTGTTTTGTGTCGCCTTTTTTTTTTTTCTTTTTTTTTTCTTTTTTTTTTTTTTTTTTTGAAGGGGGGTGGGGTAATTGAGGTTTGAAACTGGCTGTCACCAAAATATTCATTTACCAAACAGGGACCTTTGTAGTTCACGGAAGAGCCAACAGCTCGCCACCTCCTATTCGCGCCGCACACCGGCGTATAGTGGCACGCTGCTGTGGGAGTACATCCCATCATTTGACGCAAGTCAGCCAGCGTGGCTGGATATCTTTCTGGCGCAAACAGCGTGCACAATCTGATCCCGAAAGTGCTGAGTGGTGTAAAATAACTCTCCAAGTAGTTCGACGTCTCGTGTCTATGCTTTTATTTTGAAGTCCTTCCTTTTATTTTGAAGGAGGTTTGTGCCGTTTCTTTTCTTCTTCTTGACGTTTGTCAGTTGATTTGTTTTCCGTTTACTGTTTGAAGCGGAGCGGCGGTCATTAATGATGTGAGTAGTGCTATTAGTTATGTTACATAAATGGGTGGATGTTAATTATCACTTCCGACAGCGTTGCTTAGCTGCTGGTATATTTCTGTAGTTTTTAGATGTCTGTTTTACTCTTAATGGCTGTGATTTAGTATCGAAATTATCTTTATATTTAACTGTTAGTCTTGAGATTTGGGCAGTTGGAGGGAGATTGATTCCAGGTACTTTTCTGCATCATTCAAATTTAAACAGCACTTTACATAGAGAATTAAAGCGGATGTTTTAGATCTGTTTACGCACTTGTGTTAATTTTTATATTTATATTATCGCAACAGTAAGTTGGAACTCTATTTATTTATTGTTTCTGTATTTTCAGAAACTGCTTCACTATGTATATATGCACTGTTGTAAATGACAGTTCTTCAGTAAACCCATTTTAACATCTGATGACCTGCGTGCTTTCTGACCGAAGCCCTATAGAGGTCAATTAAGCAAATCCATTTTCTCCACTGTGGAGAAAATGGCAGCCTTTGATTAATCTTGGAGGCTAGACTCTGGTTCCTACGAATGGAGGCATTGGATTGCTTCAGTGGTGGTAACCTTTGTTTATTATTATTATTATTATTATTACTAATAATAATGAAAGGAGTGGTGCTTCATATCATCACACTTTCCCCACCAAAAATCAATCTCAACTCAGCTGCTGAACCCACAAATTCATGCTTCTTATCGAAGGGAGAAAAACAGGCTTTTCAATTGTATGATATTTCTTGCCAAAAAAAGTCTACCAAGCACAAATTTCTTCTTCTGCTATATTTGCTTGGGTCTTTTTTTAATAATCAAATGAATCAATTTTAGTCAAAAAATGTCTAAACTTTGTAAGAATTACTTAAGATTTTTACTAGGTTTTTACCATTTTTCTCTAACGCACAACCCTTTCGAGAACCAAAGACAAATTCAGTTTTCGGCAACAGTATTTGTCCGGCTTCTTTCTTGACTCACTGACTCCGCTGCATTTGTTGATCTGATCACTCTCTGCAGATGCTCTTATCTTTTGTGCAAACAGCTTTGCAATGCGAGCAGTGCAGGAAATCCCACAGACAACCAGGATATTGAAGTTGATAAGCAATCCTGATTCCACTAGTAAATTGGAAACATTGTGATGCACTGGGTTTAACTCTGGACTCGTAGACTGATTCCACCCGTGGATGTAGCAGACATAAAAATATGAAAATATTATAAAAAAAGGGATGTTGAAGGCTTGATTTTAGCTTGAACATAAATGCAGGAATAGATAACATAACGGAGCCTCAGACTATCGTGAATGTCGCTGGGAAGATCTAAAAACAATACCCAGATCGAGTTTTAAGAAAAACTGTACGATGCACAACACAACAGTGAACTGGATGGTTTTCACATGTGTTGTTTACAACGTCTAATGTAGACTACAACGTCTACATTAGAAGGATGCTCTTTATACTGACAAGTACAAAGAGCGTACTTGTCAGCTGCACTTCTGTCTGAGCAAAAAGCCCCAAGCTCAGTTACTGCAGGCTTTAATCTGATGTTTCTTCAGGTTTTTTAGCATGTGCTAACACTTATTTATTCACGCCAAACGAGCTGTGGATCCCAGCTTTTCATGGGGAAAGTAATCGTACATTAATGGTATTCCATGGTGCTTTTTAGTGCTTTGTCTCTGATCTAGATGAAGCCCTCATTTTAATTCACTTTGGATTAAAAGGAGTGATGTTTAGAGCTGAAGGGGGGAATGATCTCATCTCCCATCAGCCCTGCCCCTCAGGAGGATCCAATCCCTTGTTTTTTTTATTTGGTGCTGCTAACTTGATCATATTTGCACGTGGTTCTCTTTGATGTTTTGTTAGATTCTGCCCCAAGCAAGGCTATATTTTTTGTAAGGTAAAATGTACACGTGGACGTCTATGAAATAGGCGTCCACGTGTACGCCCAGTCCAGTAAGACCCAGTCCAGTCTTACTGGACTGGGTAAGAAATTACCCAGTCCAGTAATTTCTTTGCCTGCTTGTCCATTCCACCGATACTTTTGGTCCATGTTGCACTATCAAAGTGGACTCAACCAACTGTGAGCTTTTCAGGGGTGTTTTTCATCAAACTGTGGCTCCCAAAATGCCGGTTCCATCTCGTAAAGGAGCAGATCAAATTAGAGAAAGCGCCACTGCTAAGATACATATTCAACTGTCATGATTTTTCCCCAGCGCCAACCGGTCCACAAATGGATCGGCCCGGCGGGAATCCAACCGATTCTCCCGATTACTCACTCTGCCTTTGGCACAGGGGCCTTACAAAGGGCCAAGAGTAGTCCTACAAGGGCACTGGCCCCTGCTGGGCCCTCTCTAGAACCACCCCTGGAACTCTACCAGTAAACTAAAAATGGTTGGATCTTTGCTCAAGACACAGATCCAAAATGCATTTATAAATTTTGAGGTGGAATAAATATCACCCATTCACAGTATTTGCAAAACTGTTTACAAATGTAACGTAAGCAGCATTTAAAAAAAATAAAAAATAAGGATTCTGCAGAAACAGACAAACAGGAGGTATTCACACTAGTTTCAAGTTGTTCTGATGTGGACTGGTGACCTGTTCAGGCCTGTGGGAGTTTTTCACGATATGGGGAAAAAGAGTGGTTACATATGTTACCTGGATCAATCAGCGACATTTTGTAAATATATGTCCCCCAGAATACAACAGGGTTGTGACAAAGATCCTGACAGAAATGTTTTTGCTTTTGTTGTTGCGCTTAAATGTTCTAAATCAAGGAAACTGTTTTTAATATCAGATTAAGATAACCTGATGCTCTTTCAAATTTATATAACTTAATATATGAAAGTATTTATTTGTAATTGTGTTATTTTTATATTTATTGTGCGTCGATGTAAAGTTTCTCGTCTGACTCAACTTATGGTAACCAACACTACCACATGGCATAAAAATAAAGTTGATTGATTTATTGATTGAAATTGTGATCTAATATATAGAGAGGTGGATTACTACACTAGTTATCAATAATATATATATATATAAAATAAGGTTTTAGAGTGGTTTTGTCAATTTTTGTTTTTTACTAAAATCGGATTGACACGCTCTGGTATGAGAAAGACCAAAAAAAAAAAAAGGGTTTTGGAATGGCCTAATCAAAATCATTTCTAAAATGAAATCATTATTTGAAAACTGAATTTTGCAAACCCAGGTTTCTTTGTCTGATAAACAAAAAAACTATAAGCTATTTGCTATAAATACATTTCTGATTTTGAGGCGTTTTTATGAAATTCTAATTTACTGAGTCGCACCTCCGTGACATCTGTGACCTACCCAGTTACTCAGCAGCAGCATTAAAAACCATCATTTAATTGTAAAATACGGTGTGGGTTTGTAGCAGATGAGAAAAAAATGAAAAAAATGAAATGACTTCCGAGTTGTTTAATACTGCTGAGAAAAACCACACCATTGTCATGCCGATGTCCCAGCAGCATCCTCAGGAATCAGGTGCAACGCCATCCGCAGGCAGATCGGGGGAGGAGCTATCAGAGCCAGGCCACACCCGTCCACTACAGCGAGAGAGAGAGAAAGAGAGAGACGGAGAGAGAGAAACTAAGGAGCGCTCAGCCGTCCGTCACCGTCCACAACCAGAAAAATATGATCCGGACACGATCCTGCGCTTCCACCACGAAGACAACACCTGATCTCAGCCGAACTCAGTGACCACCGCTCCGCGTTCGCTCTGCCCGGCTCAACTATTATTATTTTTTAATTATTATTATTTATTTTATTTTATTTTTTCCCCCCTCACACCTTCTCTCTCACACTCTCCGCTGGATCTTCCGTGCCAGAAAATCATGTGCGTGGAGAGCGACGGATGCGAGATCGAGGGCTGTAGTAGTTCGGACGAGGTGCGCACGCTGTCGGGCAGCATGAGCCCCGGACTGAAGCCCAGCCCGGACCTTCACTCCTGCAAACCGGGCCAGAAATTCCGCGCCGCGCTGCGCCGGTACCGCACGCCGGCTGTCGCTGCGGGAATCCTCAGCTTTGGGAACGTCCTCAATTACATGGACAGATCCACAGTGGCTGGTAAGAGATATGATTTATTACTTTAAATAAGATAAAATAAAATTAGACACTTAGTATATGAGATTGAGTTTGCATCAGGTTTCCCTTATGTGAAGGCAGTGTATTTTTTTTCTTTCTTTCTTTAGTTTATTTGCTATAGTGATTGCGCTCTAATTGGTCAGTGAGCGGCTCTCCATGCGCAACCAGCTTCACCTCAGCGGAGACGGGCGGAACAATGGGCCATCCCCTGTTTTGGTGCCTGTCTTGTTGCTGCAGAGTGGCTGATTGAATCAAACAGATACGCGCCCTCCTTATCGCTCAACAAAACGTCCGAGAGTAAAGATTTGTTTTTGTGACAAACGGGATGTCAGATGATTGAAAATCGATCAATTAAGGAGATCAGCTCTCCGACCGCCCACGAACCCGACTGCATGCTTTCACACCGTTAGGAGCCACTGTGCGTGCGTGCGTGTGTGTGTGTGTGTGAGTGGGCTCATCTTTCAGACCAGTTTCATCCGCCGGTAACATGACAGTAAATCATGATCCCCCGTTTGTTTCTTGGAGACATGAAAGATGATTTGATGCTGCCATACATTCGGCCTGTCCTCCTCAAGTTCAGTGGATGTTCTTACTTTTCTTAGAGTTCAGAATAAACTTCTCACGACAGATGCATTTCGAATTGTTCGCCCTTGTTGTTATAATTTACACCAGATTTCCCACTTACTTCATGGACAGTAATCAGCCGATGTTGTTGGGTTGAATATTAATGCTTCTGATCGGTGAAGCGTGGCGCTGAATTGGTTAAAAATACTGCCGCAGCATCAGTGCATGGCTGTTCTGTGCAAAGGCACGCTCCCCTGGTCGAAGTGCAAACATATTATTCACTGACTTATTTACCGGAGTCTTGTATCCATGGACTTAATTTACCACATAACACATTTAAGTGGTGCCTTAAACCTTTTTGACATTTTGTCATTCTTACAGCCATTTATAAACGTTGATGCATTTGTTCAGATTTGATGTGACAGATACGACACAGACATTTAGAAATCAGATTTTTGGTCCGTTTCTCTTCACGAAATAGTTTAAGGCCAGTCAGATTGGATGGAATGATGAACGTGAAGGACTCATTTTCATTCCTTGCCACACAGTTTCAATGGAATGGAGGTCTGAACTTTGACTGGGCCACTGTGACACGTGAATACGCTTTGGTGTAACACCATCTCATCGTAACTCTGGCTGTATGTTCCAAATCCAGTGTAGCATCTAATCTCCCCCCCAAAAAAACAACATTCCCACAGCATCATACTGCCACCACCATAGACGGGACGGTTTATTAGGGTTGAGGTGTAGTGTTACTTTTCCAGTACTTTGCATGTGGGTGAAAAATCATGATGTTTTTCCTCTCTTGACCAGATACCTCAATGTGTTTGTAGTGTCAGGGGTGTCAAACTCATTTTTATTTTGGGACTTATTAAAATAAAGAATGTCCAAAAAGGTGTGACAAAATGTATTGAAAAAGCCCCTTTAACAAATGGTTAAAATAATAATAAGTAGCTCTCTCTGCATTCAGTGAGTGCTCCTTAAAATAAAATAATGTCAAACATATTTTTACATTGATGTCATTTGCAAGTGTACAGATACAAACGGCTTTGATTTGATTGATAACATATAAATACACAACTGTTGAAGGTTTTGGTTTAGTTTTGTCCTAATTTATTCTTGAATTGTGGTCGGGTGGAGGGGTGGCTAAAAATAAAAAGTAAAAAAATCCATCCAGAGGCCAGAAATAGTCTAAATTGACACTCGTGCTGTAATTGGAGGGTTTCTCCACTGTAGGGTCTGGCAGAACCAAGAAACGTCAATCAGACACTCTGGAAAACCTGCACACTTTAAACAGCTGCATGCCTTCAGCTCATCATCCCGAAGGCTTCAGGTCCGGTTCTGTCAACTGAACTGCGCCTGAGCAAAGCGTCAGGGAGTCTGAACGGTCATTTTATTGAGATGGTTTCAGCCGCGCGGCCCGAACATGCAGTAGTCTGCTGTCTAATCTTAGGATCTCAGAGCACCACTCGGTCACAGAAGAGAAAAACAAAACCCTCTTCAGTAGAGGGTGAGTCAGTGGCTCAAATTTGTCCTCCGATTTCCTTACACCTCCTCATGCTTTGATCAGAGGGAAGCCCTTATTAAGCCCCCAAAAGCAGCCGTCGTTTTCATTATGAGCCCGCTTCTGCAGTGGAGGGGGAATCCCCCCCCCCCAGACGTCAGCGGGGACGAGGAGGAGATGAGGGATGAGTGAGAGCAGGGAGGAGGGCCAGAGAGCGTGGTGGACAGGGGCGTGTCTAGATTTATTTTTCTCAGGACAGCCAAGCAGTGGCACAAACAGCACAAGGGTGACGCACTAAAAATGCAATTTCATCTAAATTAGACCTCTGACCCTGCTCCATTTTTGTTTAGATTTTGTGAAGATGAAGAACGTTGTGCTGATGCCTCCTTCAGAGGTTTTTTTGATGTTGTAGTCTTCAAGAGTTCTTGGTGCAGCGCCACCACAGGCCAATGAGGGGGCGAAGAGATTTTGGATCGTTTTACTCCGTCCATTGTGAAGGCGAACAGCAGCAGCTAAAAATGTAATAAATGTTGCAATTTTGATCCCCAATCGAACCGAGTCGATACTGGAGTAGTCTTATATTACAATCAGCAGCAGGTCAAAAGTTGAATAATAAAACTATTTATTTACCCAAACAAAACACATGGATCTGTTAGCTGCTATGCAGTAGATTTGTTTGATACAGTGGCTCAGGCCACTAGCTAATTTTTCTAGTCACACGATTAGCATGTTTAGCTTAGCATAGCTTAACTGCATGCAGCTCTTTATCAACTTAAAAATGGCTAGCAACTGTTTACTTACCTCCTTTTCTTCTTTATGAAAAGTTTTTTTTTCTTGTGCTGTAGTCTGAGGCTGCTTTTTCTTTGTCTTGTGAAATGTCACATGTAGCTTGTCAAAAGGGCTAAAAGGAAATTAGCCGCTTGGCTATAAGCTCATGGATTTACATGTAAATATTAATTAATTTGCAATCTCTCACTTTTTAAAAAAGAATTTGAAACAAAAAAAGTGTTAATGGTGGTTGTAAAACAACAAAAGGAGCATTTATGCAATAAAACATATTATATGAACAAACTAACTGACAGCTCAGGTGAGGGTGACCAGGCAGGGTGGCCAATCAGACTTCAAGGGTAGCCGGTCCCCTCCTCACCCCCTAATGGTGGGGTGAAAGGGAGGTGGGGGAGATGATGGATTCAGCAACTTGGCCTTGTGCAGAGAGACCGTGCGCAGTGGTGTGGGCCGGCCGTGGGGGTCTCCTCCCAAACGCCGCCACCTGAACGCTGCTGGACCGTTTTTGCATTTAGCACGGGCAGCATGTGCATCCGGCCAACACACACAGAGCGATTACCAGCAGCCGTGTGCATCCAACAGCAGCTAGTGCACACAAAACATTGTCTGCAGAATTTTCCTCTCCTCTTCAAGTGTGTCTGTCCTGCAGCGTGAGCTGTGCTGCAGCAATAATTAGCCGGTGAGAGCCAGCTAACAAACGTGCGCACGATTTCTTTTGTTTCTCCCCAACCTGCCTCCTACTACTTCTCCCGCTCTCCGGAGCAGGTACCCGGAGCACCTGCCCCGTCTCATAGATCTTAATGTCAATTAAGCAGGGATGAGTGCACACACACACACACACACTCACGCGCACAAACGAAGACTCTCCAGTGCATTTCAAGAGTGGCTGAATGCATGATGGGACGTGTGAGAGGAGGGGCCGGCTGCTGCTGTGGCAAGCGGACGCTGAATGCTGGCAGAGCTGAACCAGAGCGATGCCCCCCACACCCATCATTACAACATCAGCGTCAAAAGGTCTTTGTACCAGCAGCCTTTAGTGTAGCGTGTGGGGATCACTGAAGCATTGTCACAGAGACACTCGGTGACCATTCTGGAGAGCACGGCCATTCTGAACCACAACAATGATGGGAAAATTGCACCTACCGGTGTTGGGCAGCAACGCCATGACTTAGATCTTTAAAGCTGCCGTCCGGAGTTTTCTGTGAACTCGGTAAAACTCAGTGTCAGCTGTACAGCAACACGGCATGTCAGGATTTAGTTTTTTTGTTTTTCATTTCTGTTGTAAGTTGTTACTTAATAAAGCCGAAATCTAGCCTTTCCAAAGACTGCCTACAGGAAGCCTTCGGTGACATCATCAAAGGTCGCAAAAAAGGCAGAAGTCAACCAGTTTTCCTCTTATTCAAGTGTTTTTGTTCTAATTCCTTCTTCAAATGTGTAACTGTGTTATGAGGCAAAATGTTCGGGATGTAAGGGAGGACGTTGCGTGAAATGTCTTGTAAGATTTGGCAAAATTGCCTCTTGTGATGTCATCGACTCAAATGCAAACAAAACAGAATTGTGAACTGTTTTTCCGATGGGTCTTTAAATAATTTTCTTTTCCAATCCGGTAGTGGGATTCCAGCTGTGTTTTTATTGTCAGCACACATTTTTTTTTTTTTAGGAAACAAAAACACAACAGGATTGTGCTTTTAATCCCTGCAGTGTGTGTGTGTGCAACACACACACACACACTGCAGATACCCAGTGATTCAAATATGTCACTCAGCGATGATAATGGTTTAGGAACCACAAGAGAGCAAAGTCACAATGCCTTATTTTTTATTTTATTTTGCTCTTTTTTTAAACCGGAGGTTGTTTTGAACTGGTTCTGGATAGATTTACTGCCACGCTTTGTGTGAAGACTTTGGGACACACTTTATGAGGAAGGGGAGCCGCAGCTTCAAAAACATTGTAATTATTTGAGAGTTAAGCTGCTGCTTACCGAGGCTGGGAGATCTCAGCATGGCGCTAGTGAGGAGAAAAACAAAATCTGCATCACATTTGATCATAAATTCTGACAAATTACAGATTCCTGCAGAGCATCGTTTGAGCCGCTCATCCCGACTACTTCTAACATTACTTTCTTCTTTAAAATGATTTTTAATATCTGCCTGCTTGCTGTAATGTAGCGCGGTGAGCTACGGTCTTCAACAGGCTGCGAAGGCTTCAGATTTCCTCACTTTCCACTGGTTGCTGTTGTGGAGTTGGCATTTGCACAGAGACCTGGTTTTGCTCAGACACACTTACTGCAATGGGCCAAATCCAAGTGTGGACAGCTGCAAAAGAGACCACTGTTGGATTTCAGGAACAGTGAAGGAGGCCGGGAATGAAAGCCACAAGCTCTGAGTCGGACTTCAGGCTCGGGTTGGACTGAGTGGGCGCTCCGGGTCGGGTCAAACAAGCCCGTTCAGAGGGGGCGTTTCACAGCCGTCTGCAATACAGACGAGGCAGAAACAGGGAAGTGTCTGGGGACGTCCGAGGTCAGTCGCTTCCTTTCTTGCCCCGTTTTCAAAATGCAAATGGTGAGGAAAAGACGCCGTCGGAGCTCCGGCTGAGCAGGACTGAGCATGAGGAATGAGGAGTTATGGTGGCCTGGCTGGGTCACCCAAAAGAAGTTGTCTCGGCCCACAGCCACTTGTGTTCCTGTTCTCTAAGAGCTCTGAGGTTTTAAAGGGAGCACTGTGTGTTTAATTTAATTTGAGGTGGCTTTGAAACCTTAAATCCTGGAGTCGGTCCCGATAGCAGACAGTCCAGGCTCCTCGACAGCTTATCATAAAGCGGGGATTAGCTGTTGGGTTTTTTTTCTTCAGAGAATATGAGGACACGGGAGGCAGACATGCTGCACTTAAAGTTATTTGCTCCTTAAGTAAATAAGCCCTGATGCGAGTTAAATCTCGCCGCCGCCTCGCCCGAGGGCCAGTTTGTGGGGTACCGACTGCTGCCTAATGTGTGCTGGGGAGGGAATATTGGGGAGTAGCAGATTAACACTTGTGCTGGCATGTTAAAGTGAAGTGTTTTCACGTGAGGAATACCTCCAAAACGCACAGTCACACGCTACGGGACGCGTGCGGGGTCATTGCATGCGAACCTGTGTCTTACCTTTAGACACAGATGAGCCTGCGGTTGTAATCCTCTTAAGACAAGCTCTTTTGTAAGTGTACAAAAAACCCCCAAAAAAATCAGCTATCTATCCTGTCTGACCGGCTAGTCAGATTAATTCCCATTACCTTCGTCCAGTTTAGTTTGTGCCTCCTAATAGTCGGTGTTTGCGTCGGCCGAGGCCTTCCTCTGCGTTACCATTCTCACTTAGATTTTTTTTTTCTTAAATTTCTTCTTTTTCACAATATAAGATTACGATATACGATAAATGCCGACTGCTAGTTTGTGCTGCACTTGCATTTACCCACACCACATACCACGGCATACCTAACAAAATATTCAGTTTTGTTCTCATCTGATCGCCCGGCTGGATTTAGACAGAGTTTTGTTTTGAAGCGTTTAAATTTAACAGCTTCACCTCCATTTTAAGGTTTTTTATTTGTTAAAAAAAAAAAAATCTCGATCTATCACATAAGATGGCAAGAAAAACACCTGGCAGTTTGTAGGTGTAATATGACACAAATGTAGAAAGATTCTGGTGCTCTCCTCTGACTGCTGCCTGGTCCCAAGCGAGACTCTTCCTCTGCTTTCAGTTCCACTGAGACCACAGAAGAAGAGAAGTTAACGTGGCGTAGGTGTTCGTCGGGGAAATTTGTGAATAAATCAGATCGACTCGGATCCAAAAGTAGATAATGATGCTACTGTGTGACACCCCCATTACTATTATTCTGATTATTATTGTTATTTTTTGTATCTGCCGTTGGGAACATAACACATTGGATCCTCTCGGTAACAGGAAGCTCTGAATGTAACAGAGGGTTTTCGGAGGGTTGTTTCTTTCGCTCTGCTGGAGCTGGAGCAGAGACGGGGGTTTCACCCTTCACTCTTTTCCCCAATTTCACCCTCTCTTGTTTTATAGCGTTCACATTAAAGGTCCTCCTGGCCCCCCAAACAACAGCTGAGACATTAAAAAGATGGAGGGGGGTCTCTAGTAATTTACTTTATAAGGTTGCCTTGCCCTTTTTTTCCATTTGCTGTTTGAAAAAAAAAGGAAAAATAAAACAACTAAAATTCTCTTCAGCTATTTTTATTTTTATTTTTTTTTTACTGTACTTAAATGCTTATGATTTCACTACTAACAGCAAAAAATGAATAAATTTTTTTTTAAAAAGGCCACATTTGTTAAAGTAAGACTCTTTTAAAACCGACATGACTTCCTACCAGTTGGACTTTTTCCAGACTGGTTTCCCACAGATATTCCACTAAACTCTTTATGTTTGTAACCTAGCGTGCCGCCACTGTGAGAAAACAGTCTGTGTGTTCCTTGGGCTCCGATTTAGCAGACGTCTGTAATAGTAACCAGTGGAATTAGGCAGAACTTCTTCCTGGGCCAGTGGAGGCCCTTTCATGTGGCTGCTCCAGATTTTGCCATCAAGCAGAGGCGCTTTCCATCGCAGCGGCTTTTCACCCCGTGACCCCGGCTGCCATAAAAGCAGCGCTTTCTGGCTTCGCCGACGGTCACTTCAAGACCGCCGCCGCCGCCGCTGCTGTCGTTATGGCTGTCGTTTCCTCCTTTAAGGTCATCGCAGTTCTGAGGGGCTTTCCACACGTTACATTGTGTTAAGAGGATAATTTTATCCGGCGTTGTTTGCGGGGCACACAGCAGACTGACTGAGGGGCAAATGAGGCAAAAAGTCCTTTCAAGCACAAAATAAGATGCTCTGTTCCTCTTTGGTAATCCGAAAAGTCCCACAGGAGATGTTGACAGAGCTATATTAGCGTGTGCTAACACACCACATACCAACAGCATGGATTCATCTGAGCAACCTCAGTGTTGTTGGTAACCGCAGGGCTTTGCACATGCCGATTTGGTTCCTTGACTGCTTTTTAGAGGGATATTAATGCAAGATCACAAACAACCGTATGCGAGTGTGACGCCGCCTCCTCTGTTCACACCACTGCATCCATTTATTAAATAATATAGGATGATATGCCACTTTTAGTCTTTGAGTTTCATAGAAATGACTCTTCGCAGCAGCTTCAGCATCAGACTGGCGGCTTCATGGAACGTCGTGGTGCCAGGAGACGGACACAGAACTGCATACTTTAACCTGAAAAATGACTGCAGCGCAATATGAGCCCCAATTATCTGTCAAAGAATGCATTCTCAAATTTTGTCTTATTTAGGCTGAAATTAAAGCAGACCCATTATGCAAAATTCACGAGTTGAATGTTGTTGTACTTTCATTTGGGTCTCTAGTGCCTCTAAAAACGACACACATACTAAAAAAACAAGAGAAAGAAAAGTATGAACATGTTTAGTATTTAGTATCATAGGCCAACCCTAACCTGTTCAAGGAAGCATAATAAGGAAAAAGGCTTGAATAAATATGCAAAGCTGGAATATTTAAATAGATTTAATGAGCATGTTCATTTTAAGGTATTTCCCTGTTGATCATTGAGAACTGATAAAGGGGAAATTGTTTGACTGATTGGCTTAATGACTGCAGCAAGAGAGCTATGAAAAAGTTGTACTTGTGAGTGTTGATTACAGCACAATGATTGTTCAACAAACATCCAGCGTTAGGCAACAACTTGTTGGGCCGTGTGAACGAACTGTTCATTATCTTTTGGTTTAAATATTTAGGTTTGATGTAGTTTGTACTTCCTTTTTCTGATGAGTCCACTTGTCAGTCCCTCCTCAAGTCCCCCACTGATCTCTGACATGTGAGGTAAGTGTCAGTCTGATAATCACTGACCTCTCCTTTGTCATGACAGGAGTGTGTGTGAGTGTGTTGATATAGAGAGAGGGAGGATGTGTTTCCTTCACCGAGTTTGCTTTAGGATTACAGCACCCCAGATGATCACAAAGTATACAAAGATCAATCCCTGAGGTTGGTTTTAAAAAAAATAAATCTCTTTAAATAACGTTGGAGTGACATGACGAGCGAAGGCTGAGGGATTATCCCAACACTCATGTCTCAAGTTTACACTCCATCCCTCCCTTCCCGGATCATTGTCTGCAAAGATTAGAGAGCTTTCCTGGAGAAAATGTCAAAATTGGTCTCTTCGTGCAGACGGGAAGATCGCAGGAAGGAAGCACAGCAGATTTGTTGGAGAGTTTGTTGACTTAGACATGCTTTCCTAAACGATCGCCTCTTCCCTTCCTAAAAGATAAGAAAACGTTTTCTCCCTGGACTCCATCGTTAATCAGCGCCGCGCTGATAATATAAAAGATTTCTTTTGGATAGTTGATATAAGACACCAGCATAAACGACCAGCTTTATTTTCAGGCTGCATATATAAATTTTTTCCCCCCCTCTACACAGACTTTGTTTTTCTTTCCTCCAGCACCCCTTGACATTCACATCTATTTCAACACAACAAGAGAACGCCTCTGCGTGGTGAAGGTCAGACTCAGTGCTTCCCCTGATCCCCGGGGTTCTGCTCAGACTGCTGATATGTGCGATGAAGGAATGGAAACGGCAGACTGCGCAATCCGTGTTTGTATCCATGGGAACCCACGTAGCGAATATCGATCCACAGAGCATCAGGTTAGGCTCCGCCGCGTCCCGAGATGAGCTGAAATTGAATTTTTCTGGAAAATCTTCAGGCTTTATGTTTTGGTTTTTTCCGTCGAAAATTTGGGCTCTGATGTCGACCCTTCCTTGCAGTTCGAGTCGCGCCCAGCGGCTGTGAAGGCAGAGCCTCACAACTCGGAGTAATATTAGCCCTCGGCTCCTGAAGGATGTAACCGCTGCTGGAATAATATTTTTGAAGTGTGTATTCACAGCGGCTCCTATATTTGAGAAAGCCTTCCGTTCTGGAAGCAAAATTTAATCTTTTCCTCAATTAGAGCCAAAGCTGGAGCTCAGCCGGGGGGGAAGGAGCCGTAAATCCTCATATATATCCCTCAGTCAAAGCATGAATGATCTCCTGAATGTTTTTGGGGCTTGTCACATATTTCATCATCAGCTATTGTTTTGACTCAATGCATCGGTGTCTGTCATGTTGTCGGCGGGATTTTCATTGCCCCGCTTAGCGCACGTCTCGGTTTGGAAGAAGTGGGTCTGAATGAGGCCGCTGACCTCTGTCAGAGTCTCAGATCTTCCTGTTAATGGCCGGGGTCAAAGGTGGGCTCGCACTCGCGCAGATGCACTTAAAGCGGCGGCTCTGTTTTTTCTGTCTTCTATGAGAAAGTGTCGTCGATTTCAGTTCCCGAGACATTTGAGTTGTCGCAGCAAAGCGACAAAAAACCCCAAAACAAAACAAAACAGGTTGCTATGTGCACACATCAAAAACCCTATTACTGCTTCCATCCAAAACACTGAAGGAAGCACATATGTCATCACATTTTAATTTTGGTCATTGTTGCACCCTATATACAAAAATATAGTGGAGTTCTATTTGACAGCGACAACAGAAGAGCCGAAATCCCCTCCCAACGTTTCATGTGTTTAGTTAATCCCACTGACTGACATCTGCTTGCTAATCGTGGATTACCTGAGGGTTGCAGTAGCTATCTGAGTTATTCTTGAGGGAAGATTGTGCGGTATGTGGAGGTAGAGTTTGAGAGACACAAAAAGAAAGGGGGGAAAAAAAGTTACCTTTAGGTGTTTTCCCACGCCAGGAGGAATTTACTTTACACACCCTATGTTTGGGCAAGACAAAAATGTCAGCGATTGAAAGGAAACCATCCCTATCAATAATCACGTAAATGTAAGAAACAACTAATCAGGTTTGACTTCAAAATCACTGTCAGTGTTTAATATACATGAGCCAATCAGAGATATGACCTATAAAACTACAAGTAGCTCTGAGTCACTTCAAGAATAAATACAGAACAAAAAATTCCCTTCACTGTCTTTCTCTTTATACTACAAAAGTAAATTAATGAAAGATTATTTAAAGTTTTTATGTGGGTAAGGGAATACAAAAACATCATATTACTGCTAGTTCAGAAGCAGTTGGACCTTTTAAGCCTCGTTATTCTTCATTTACGTGGCCAAAGCACAGCAATTATCCCGAGGAGAAAAAAAAAAGACACTTTGTGCCCCTCTAAAGCTCAATTGAGCTGAAAATACTAAACATAGCCCATTTTGAGCCTTTTGTGCTTTGCAGGCTCCTGTAGAAGATCCCCAAAAAGACAGGCTCAAGTTGTGGTTAAATCAAGCGGAGGACAGTGAAATAGGTGAGTCCAAGTCTTACGTAGAGCTTATCTTACGCAGCTGCCTAAAACTGTGGGAAAACATTCCAACCAGACGCGGCACACAAGAGCTAACGCTAACAGCGACTCTGAAAGAATGACTGTATTTAGCCAGCTATTATTTTAAATAACCGGGTTTATCTGCTTTATTGCAGAGAGAGCGGCGTTTCCTCTAATAATTAAAGCTGCCTCGTGGAAACGGATAGCATTAAACGCGCTTGTTGTCAAAGACGTTCTGCGGGAGCAGGATGTTTCAGTAGCTGCTGTAAACCTGGAGTGAAACCAGAGCAGAAATGAAATCTCATTAAAAACACAGCATAATGACTTTAATCCTCTGCGCCGTTATGTAAAAAGCAGTGGGATTACTGACGAACATACACATGTTGGCTGTGTGCTTGATGCTAGCAGGTAGGCGGACAGGCTTGGCCGCCATGTTTAGCCGAGGTAGCTGCTCGTCCTCATACAGGTTAAACATGCAGAAAAAAAATTATTTATTGTTTTAAAGAGAGTATTAGGGAAATTTAAGAATAACCGATGGTTATATGAGTAAGATTATCATCTTATTCAGGTTTTAGGGTTTGTTTTGCAAATGTTAACATGCTTCTCCTTCAAACAAGCCTTTTATGGCCTGTACCAGGGGTGGGCACTCCTGGTCCTGGAGGGCCGGTGTCCTGCAACTCTTAGACGTCTCCCTGGTCCAACACACCTGAATCCAATAGCTGAATGACCTCCTAAATGCAGTCAGGTTCTCCAGAGTCCTGCTAATGCCCTCATTATTTGACTCAAGTGTGTTGAAGTAGAGATATATCTAAGAGTTGCAGGACCAGGAGTGCCCACCCCTGGCCTATACTCGCAATATAAGCTAATGAATAGGCCTGTGGAGGTTTAGAGTTCAGTTTATTTGCCTCTAAACTGAATATAAATTCAATTTTCTGGCTGCTGATGCAACCTTGACCGCATTGCCGCTTCTCTGATGTGTTGATCCACCCACCATTTGGTACCTCTTTCTCTCTCTCTCCCCAATGATTATCTCCGGTTAAGGTGTCCAGGTCTGAGGAATCCTCCCTAAATGACTCTCCTTCAGATCCACATTTAATGTCAGGTTCAGCTGTCGCTCAGTATTCCTTGGAGATGCCGGCGCAAACGAGCGAAGCTCATGGTTATGCCGCCACAATCAGACAATCCCATCACATCTCAAATACCTTTGCTTCGCTTCACCGCATCTCTATCCAAAACATCTAATGCATTATCTCATCCGAACAAGCCGGGCTATAGCACACTGGATGTATTATTGATGAGCTATAGGTCTGGTCTGCTCCGTTGACGCTTTACGGCGAATCCACAACAGCACTATCAAATATTTAGCATGGATTGGCAGGGAGTAACGCAACGCTGCCCCTGAGCTGAACGCAAGCTTTTGATTAGTGATGGAAAATTAGTTGGACCAAAGAAAAGAGCTATTAATTGAAGCGGTAAGGCTGGTAAAGCTGGAAGCCCTCAAATCGATTTAGCGTGATGAGTTCTTACAAAGGTCAGGACGGCTTGGTTGCTGAAATATCCGCTCGTCTTTTGAAGAGGTTTTCAGGTAAATATACTATGATTTAAAATGATTTTTTTTTTGTAGGTGTAGGTTTCATCAGTGAATTAGTAGAATAAAAACTGACTCAAGATGTGCACTTCTAGTAACAAATTGATTTATGATGAGACTTACCTGGAGTAATGCGGTGCGGTGTATGTTACTTATGGCAGCTGAAATGACCTCCAGCTAGAAAAATATTGATCATTGTGTGTTTTTGCGTTGACACATGTCTGGTCTTGTTCCTTTTTTCATGGCATTTGTTCCATGTATACTTTATTACCTCCTCTTCTTGAAGATATATAAACATGTGGAAATCAAGAACAACCAGAATGTGCAGCAACGTCCGCCCCCAGGCAACCAGGCTGCTAGATGCACTGTCAGTCATCAAAACAAGAAACACTTGGATGTGAAACGCACCAGGCCTGGACTGATATCAGTTTGGTTTGACTTTATCAAAGTATTTCCACACTTTGCTTTCATTCTGCTGTTTCGAGTTGAAATGTAACAATGTTATATTTAGAGTTCACACCAGGGCAACTAGAGATATTTCTAAGAAGCTGAATTTGTTTGTTGTGTAACTAAAGGGGGCTGTATTAGGTAAAATCGACATGTTATAATGATATTCCTTCATCAAAAACATACCTGGCCTTGATTCTCTGATGCATGTTTGAGAAATCCTTTACGTCTCCCACGGCAACCATTCAGCTGTGCAAAACACCTGGTTGGGCCTAGCTTTGGGCTTTGGGAGCTGCAGTTTTCAAGCATCTGAGGATCCATTAACTCACCCCACTCCGCTCCTTCAGACTAGCCAGCAGCAATTAGCAAACACTTGGTGAACCTGCGCATCATGCTGAGCTCATTGTAGGAGCTACATCTCAGTGCAATGTTGGTAAAAACATTGTTAATACAGGAGCGATGTTGTGATGACTTCTTGAAGGTGGATTTTTAGAAGGAGACAGAGTTCTTAAAGCAACAGAGCCCCAATTTCAAGGCGTTAAATTACAAAGTCAAATTTCCTTTTAGTCGTATTGGAGCTGAAGTTAACATAGTCACTTGATTGTGCTATAAAATAGAACCATGCATCTGGAAAACACATAACACTTTAAGGGGAAATGTTTGCTTCTTTAAGCCAGTTGAGCAGCAGTGTGCATCAAAAGGTGATAGAGGAGAAAACTCTTAGTTTTTCTGGGACTTTCTGCAACACCTCATGAAAAGGAGAAGAACTTTCTGATGCAAATTTATATACACCTTGATATGTAACCCCGGCCGCTGATACGGTTGCTCAGCAACTGGCGATCAGCTGGGGACCTTTCATCTAAAATAATGTAACTGCTTTGTTTTCCTTCGTCCATTCTCACTTCCCAGCATGTCCCGAGACTCGTTCCCACCTCTCGCTGCAGACAGAGGGGGAATCCATCCTCTTGCATGAACTCTGAAGCCCTCCCATGTGGACGGCTGCGTTTCCCAGACATCTGCAGCACGTTTCCTTTCTGTGTGGCAGGCGAAGGAAGTGGAATGGAAAAACTGCTCCCTCCGCCCACCGTAGCCACATGGCAAAGGGAGGAGAGCCGTCGGTCAGGAGCCCGCCGGCCGCGGTTGGGCATATTTGTGGTCGGCTTTCTCCTCGACTTCAGTCTGAAGCGTGGGCCTGCCTCCGCTCTCTCCTTCTCAGGCGCTCGAATCGCTTCCCCACCAAAAAAAAATAACGGTCCGGGATTACAATCAGAAAGGCTGCGCTTTCTCCTCACTAATTATGTTTCCCCTGCCTCCCTCCCTCCCTGCCAGGCTCTATTTATACTGACCGGGGCGACGCACGAAAAAGGGAGCACCCCCTTTTCTAGCAGGAGAGGATTTGGCCCACATCAGCAGGAGCGGTTCACCGCTGCTCGGCACTCTGGCCAGAATGAATGACTTCCATCCATCGGCTTGTGAAGCCAGGAGGGAAAGGGGGAACAATCAGACATACATACCAAACAATCGAAACACACACAAAAAATAAAGCATTGAGGGAAACAAACCCAGCCCTGATGTAGATGCTGACTGCTATTCTCTGCGTCCTTCCAGGGTCTCTCTCTTAAACTGGATTCTGCTCTTCCTCTTAGCCTAGTTTCTCTGAACAGAAATAGACGCAATAGAAGCTGCAAATCCCAACATGTCTCTACTGGGGGGGGCTTCTGAAGGGCCTGTCTGCGTGTCAGTCTGGGTTGGTTGTTTTTGTTGTCTCATGCCTTCATTTGGATTTATTTCGCCGCCTCCACCACCACCACCACCACCCCAGCAGTAAATCAACAGTTTGGGTTGCAGTCACAGAAAGTACTATTCATATCTCCGAATGATCGGCGACCATTCATTTGCTCTGAATGTGCCATTTGTGGCACGGGCAACGCGCAGCGATTTGAGTCATTTATTCTCCAGCTCTGCCGCTCATAAAGACGGACTTTATGAGCGGGTGGAATAAGCGCGAGCCGCCCGGCCTCCTGTCTGTTTTTAACTGTGACGTGCCGCTGCTGCGCACGTGAGTGCTCGGCTCGCGCACCAATCGTTTTGTGAAAGAGGGCTTTTAGTGTTACAGGAGACATAAACTTGACGTCACAAAATAGGTTAATGGGAGCAGTTTAAACGCCTCGTCAATAGTTTTTTTTTTTTTTTTTCATCTTTAGTCTGAGCCGGTGGAGTGGGAGGCATCTGAGGAGAAGGGAGTGGCCTGCCACTGGGCGCTGAGCACCTTGACTGAAGGTAGCAGCAGCAGGTGTTTGTGTGAGCCGTCAGGAAGAGCCGCATTCCTGGGATGTTTCCCTTCTTTTGACGTCGCACAGAAAGCCGCGACGGCTCACTGGTGTTTCTCAGTTACAGTACACTGCGAAGCTGTTTCCTAGCCTTTGAATTATTATAATTTTTTCCACACTTTGTCATGTTACAGTCAGAAACTTCAAGGTATTTTAGGAAGCTGGTGCATTCTGGTTTTAGAAGTGAAATCTGGACAGTGTGACCTGAAGACCAATGAACACAGAGGACAGCAGGTCAGGGAGAACGATGTGGTTTAAAGCAGGGTTAGGTTATAAAACAATATAGCATCTCACAGAGTTTAGCCACTGTTTAATCCATCATCAGATAATAGGAAGAGATAGCACAACTGGAAAGAGCTCAGGCATGACATTCTGTTGTAAACCTATTATGTTCTCCCTATATTTGGTTTTTATGGTAGTCTGAGCCAGTAGGCTAGGACCCTGAGGGGTCTTTGTTTTAGGAGGAATTGTTATTTTTGTACCCCCAATAACCAATCTACATAGGTGCATGCACCTCATGTTAAAGTTAACGGCCCATTTTGCATGTGATGCTTCTTTTTGGGACCAATATGGAGCCATCTGCGGCTATCCAACAATTAGTATACCTGCAAATGCGTACGAAATATTAACATTCTGTTATTTAATGAGTAAAAGGGATTTAATTTTTATTTTTTTTTTCTAGAATAGGGCACCAAAACTGGCTCCAGCCCAGGGGCCCTCGTTTTTTAAAATCCGGCCCTGATGGCAGCCTGTTAGAAAAAAGCCTTCATAAATAAGAAGTCACAAGACGGGAATGGGACATGGATGAGATGCTGAAGAAGATTCCTCTGTTCAGATTAAAGATAAATAATTTTTTTTTGCCCTGCATGTTGAATGCTGTTTGTAATGGACAGCGAACTCTCATCACTCTAATGACATAAAATCATTGACAAGACATGGTGGTGGCAGCATCATGCAGTGGGAATTTTATTTTATTTTTTTTCAACAGATACAGTGAAGCTGATTATGTTCAGGTTATATAAAAATATTTAGATCAAATCATTGCAATGTGCTTGAATGGCCCAGTCAAAGTCCAGAGGATCAGTGGCAAGAGTTGAAGACTGATGTTCACAGATCCAACAGTTTGTATAATCTTACTGAGTTTGAGCTACTTTTTTTTTGGTCTAACCTTTATTTCACCAGGATACAAAAACAAATTTGGCTTCGGTGCAACAAATTGCAGTAAAGGAGGCGTTAACAGAGTTTCGGCTAAAGGGTGCTGAATGCAAACCCACACCGCACTTTTCAGATCTTTGAATAGAAGACAATTTGAAAACCTTTCACTTTACAATCATGTGCTACTTTGTCCTGGTTTGCCAAAATACAAACTAAAAACACATAGAGGTTGCTGTATGTAACGTGACAAAATGAAACAAAATCTAAAAGGATAAATACTTTTGCAGGGTTGGATGTCAGATGTTTAAGGAACGAAGCTACACTGGAAATATCTCCTTTTTTTTTGCATTGCTGTCTGAGATTTTCTACCATCAAATGTTGCACATCAAACTGAGTTGTAATAAACTCAGTTTGGATATTTAAAAAAAAGGAAAAACTGCCTTCCTTTCTCTTGACCTTTATCTCCTTCAGCTCACATACACCATCGTCATGGCAACTGCAGCAGTGCTGCTGGGCTTCAACAGAGGTTGAAGCAGCGAATAAAGATCAAGATCCACTGAAAGGCTGAAGGGCAGATCGGGGCAGAAACTGATCATCAGGAGAAGCGGTTGAATGTGAAGTAGTGGAAACGCTGCAGACAGCGTTGACATGCTAGCCGCGCTGCTGCACGCCGTCTCTGCTGCACGCCGTCTCTGTAATACCCCACAGATTAACTCACTTCGTTGCACAGCTCATTGCACTTGAAACTCATGCAACCCACTGAATGGCTTTAATCTGGCTTCCATTTCTTTATTTGTTGTGTTTTTATCAGTTGCTCAACAGTTACTCTCACGGTTTCTGTCCTTCTTATGTAACGGTCAACACTTTTCTGGGGTGGAGGGAGGTTTAGTGGTTGTAGCCGCTCTGCTCGGTCCAGTCAACCATTCCAGACAATTCTTGTTGAAGAACACGCTGCCTGCTGTGTTGACTCTGTTTTTTTTTTTTTTTTTTGAGTAATTGCCTGATAATTGTGCTGTACGAACTAGCCGGGTGTGGCTCAGACGAACCCACACCGTGTCCAGGAGGGACGCTCCACCATCTGGTGTAGGAATCCTCATCACAGCAGATGTATGGGTGTGTGTGTGTGTGTGTGTGGGTGTGTGTGTAGCAGTAATAGGGTGGGGAGGTGGGCTAACAGTCAAGGCTAATTACTGTACAGCTGCAGTTTTACACTTTTGCTGCTGTTTGACAGGGTGGACAGAGCTACTGCGTCTGCAGGGTGTGTGTCGGTGAAGCCAGACTGACATTTGTCAGTAAAATACTGTGTAGCTGGTATTTTAATCTTTTTGGGGGGTTTTTACCACAGTTTTAATGTGTTTATTGTTTCAGTAAGGCATTCTTTTGCAGTCCCATCATAATATCAGGAATCATGAGCGAAGTACTCGGTCACACATGTGGGGGATTGCCCCCATGTTTGCCTAAAAACATGTTTTATTTGTTGCTTAAAATGGCTCGACTGTTCTTGTGGCTGTCCAGCACAAGAACGGTGCTGCAAACCCACATGTGCGTTTCATTAGCATGTTATCGAAAGTTCATGTACTTCAGTAAGTAGATTCACTCAGCACACACTGGAGCTGTCCCACTGGAGCGCTGTATCGGATCCTTGACTCCACTTGAATTCATATTTATTAGTCTTTACAACTGTGCAGTTTTTTCTAAAAACTTGCTAACTATTCAGGAAGCATTAAAAGTCACATTAACTCCTTCTAGATTACACCTTGCCTTTTTAGCAGACACCACACCTCAGAAACAGTGAAGTAATCGTCAGATTCTTTGAGTAAATAGTGAGCGACGTGTTCCACTGAAACCAAAAACGATGAGCAAACTTAAGGTGAGTTGTCGCGAAAGACAAACAAGGGAAAGATTTTCTTACTGTAAACCTGAAATGTGCTTCCTGCACTGTAGGAATGTGAAGCTGGTGGTCTGACTCAGATCACTGGTATGTGCACCTGCAACCTGCTTTCCACCGCCTCCCTCTGTTGTCAGGGATGCGGTGCCGGTTGTAGTCAGCGGACTTTCTGTTCTTGTTGATAAAGTAGACTCTTCCTCACTCTTTGCCCCCTGTGATAACGAAGGACAGAAAGTCTTTCCAGAGATTCAGGTGGACTGCAGCTACCAGGGTTTGCTTGGTGATGGTGTGTGCAGGAGACAAGCTTTTCAGTGTGTTATTTATATATTTTTTTTATCCATTTTTATGAGCCATGTTGCAATCCCAAAGGCGGTCTGCCAGCAGCACTGCCAAGCACATCACTCTTTCTTTGGACTGCTGGAATTTACAGCTTAGATAGTACTCTTGCTTGCTTTCTATCCTGATTAAAAAAAAATAGATATATAAAACTTTCAAGCTGGTGCTCTCAGGAGAAGCAACATTTGTTTGACCTGCTGCTGCTTCTTTAAATTTCACGGCAGCCATAAAGAAATCTTCTCTAGCTCTGATCTTATCTCCTTCCTGATCGTGATCTTCAGATGTTTAGAACATGTTAAAAGACTTTATGAGATTTTTTTTTTTCCCCCACACGCCTGTAATCAACACGTACAAGTCATAATGGTGTGATGTGCAGATATTCGGCACTTTTCATCTGCATCCTGCCTTGAGAGTTTGCCAAGCGCGGGGTGCCGTTCGCTTCATTAAAACCTTGGTGCAGTTTTTTCTTTTTTGAATCTTTGGTTACAGTAAAAGGACTAAAATGTCTTCAAAGGCCTGATGGTTTCTCTCATGCCAGTGTGATGTTTAATTACTTCTGCATGTTTGTGTGACTGATGAGGGCCACCAGATCCACAAACTGCGTGCAGTCTGTTTCACTGACATCAAATAAAACTGAAAACATTTTAGAAAACTTGTCCTGCTCTCCTGAATTGTTTACATGAGTCAGAGAGAGTTTAATGATGTAGGTAGTCTGTGTGTGTGTTGGGAGATTTTATGGCAGAAAAAGTGGTTTGTCAGTTCAAAACGTTCAAATGTAACAGCTTGTATGTTTAGAGCTATTTACTTAAATGGGAAACGTATATGCACTAATTTTTCTGTGATTTGTTTTTGGTGAAATTCAACAGATCATTTAATAGCAGATAAAATTTTTACTACAAACTGATGGAATTTGACACAATACAGAACCTCAGAGAATAGCTTTAAATAAAGGCGCTATTTGTTTGCAGTCTTTTTCTCTTGTCCGCCACATAGTACAAACAGAAAAAAAATATTTTTGAGTTAAGAATTGTTTATGAATCGAATAGTGACCCTATGAATCGGAATCGAACATTTAGGCACTGAAAGATTCGCATTTCTACCCAGTAATATTTCTTAATCTCATGGAAGAATATGCAAACACTCTGTCTGCGCTCACGAAGATTGACTGACCACAGGAAGATGGGTGTATGGATCTGAAAGTGAAACTGATGTCATGGGCTACTTCCTGATTAATTTGGTTAATAATTGATCAGAGAACAGGGCTGACTGCCTGCTATTAGATTTGTGCCGCTTAGCAAAATATGTACATGTACCAGAATCCTAGGAAGGCAAAGCTGGAACATTTCGCTCTTAAAACTGCACATTTTTATGTGCAGTTTAAATGGAAGGAAGAGTCAATATTTTTCAGAAGTGTTTTATCTCCAAAGATATTGCTTAATAGCTTATCTGTTAGGCCCAGTGCCGTTACCAGGCATCTGTTGAAGTGGTTCAGTTTGTTTTTAGCTGTGAGGTGGCCAGGGAGACGGACTGGGCTTCACTGCTAATCCATTCTGTTTTGATCTGGGTAACGGCTGTTTTAGCTTCTTTCCGAGACATTTTAGAGAACATGGCTCCTGTTAATTGTGCATCAATTGACTATTAATAGACTTTACTGATGTGCGGCTCTCCGATATCAAATATTTCGGGATGGTTAGTGGAATGGTGGCAAAGTTAAGTGGCAACCGGCAATCACATGTGAACGTTTTCCAGTTTGGAGGTACAGATATAACAGCACCAAGAAAGTTATAATCCAAATACAACTCTGGAAAAAAAATCAGAGAGCACTTAAATGACCAATTTCTCTGATCTTACTTTTTATAGGTTTTTGTTTGAGTAAAATAAACTTTTATTATTATTATTATTATTATTATTATTCTATGAAGTGCTGACAACATGTCACTGAAATTCCATCCAAAAATTTATCATGTGATGCAGCACTTTCAGACCTCAAACAATATATAAAAAAAAATAAAAAATTCATCTTCATTTAGAAACAGCAATACCAATGTTTTAACTCTGGAAGAGTTCAGAAATCAATATTTGGTGGAATGACCAGGAGCTTTTCAATGGGGTTCAGAGCAGTGGGCTCTTAATTTTTCCAGAGCTGTGGGTAAAGAAACAAAAAATGGGATTTCTACTCTAAATAGGAGATTTTACGCATATTACTTCCTTTCCTATGAGGATGTCTCCAGCTGGCACTCACTGAGAGCGTCTGTAATCAGAACTGTGACTATAATAATAATAATAATAATAATAATAATGGAGGAAGTGTGTTATGGTCTAAAAGAAAAATTCAAATGATTGACTTTTGAATATAGATAAATATTCTTAAGTACCGTGAAGCATAGACTTCACTGGTCGGTCTTCTTTAGGCTCAGCACTGTATAGCAGCCTGCAGCACAAAAGAAAAAATCCATTCCTCTTCATGGATTATAGCTGGATGACAGCCTCTTGATAAAGACTTTAGCTGTCCAAAGTCACAAAACCCTTCCATAAAGCCAGACAGGATTGTGCTGTTAGTCTGATCAACTTCACTGGTTGTGATTAAGTGTCTCATTACGCCTTGAAACCACATTTACGTTTTCTTCTTGTTCCTGTGTGCAGGCGTTCTGCTCGACATCCAGCGGCACTTTGAGGTAACTGACAGTGGAGCCGGCTTGTTGCAAACAGGTAATTCTCCTTTAATCCCTTAATTACACATGAGACGCAAAAAAGTAGCTCCGCTCCTGAATGCATATCTCTGTGATTACTGTAATTACTGCGGTGGTGTCATTTTAAAAGAATGGGACAATGAACAACAAGTGGTTGAACTGCAAATCTTTGGCTTTGATCTCAGCCTATAAAAATGAAATGTGTATTAACACAGATCTAGCAGCCACGTTTTCACTTTTTTAAATGGAAACTCAAGTAAATTTGTTGGATGCCAACTTTACAGGCGTTTTAAAGAAAAAACATTTTACCCGAGATGCAACAATTAGAATTTGACATTGAAAATTCACTTGAAGACCAATGAAAATCATAGAACAAAGATAAAACAATGACCGAATGCTTTCTTTAGCATCTTATATTGGGAATTAGCACAGCTAGCATCACTAAAACATCAATTTCTATATATATTCCCTAAAGTAGGTAGGACTCGAAGATTTCCTAAACATCTCCAAATTCATTATTCATTCTTTGATTTGTGACAGAGGATAACAATTAAATGTCATGAATAAAATAGAGTCTTTACACTCAGTCCAGCCATCTTGAATGAATGATCGGCAGACATATCTCAGTTTTCCATGAAAACACATTTTCTTTTAAATAAAGCTCTTCTTTCATTTTGAAATACCCCACTGATGCAAAAAAGCTCCTTCATTCAGGAGCAACTTCCTCACTGAAGAGTGGTGTTGACATGCTAGCAAGGTGTGGTGCATTCACGGTTCATAAAAGGTTGGATTTTTGACGTTCTGGCCGTTCAGTTTAAGCGGATCAGAGCCGTGGTCTAAATCTCCAAAATGCACAAATGATTTCAAGACGTCTTACATGCACAAACATATAAAGTTTTGAAGCACATGTCAGCCTCAGCCGACTCCTGGAAGTATGTGCTGTATTAACACACATACAAATGAAGCCGTTTGTGTTTTTGCTCTTATAACACTGGATCCCATCGTGACTCAAGCAACAGACTTGTGGTAGAAGCGTTTCCTCCCGGCAGCGTCAGTGCGGCAGAGGAAAACACAGCTCCAGTATGTGTGCTTCCAGAGTCTGACGACTCCGGTTTGGGGCAGGGCTTCCTGTGCCATTCCGAACCCCAAAATAAATCCATCTTCTAAGGAGATACCGTCCAAAGCCCTCTTATTGGAGGACAGGACCTCGTCTTGTCTCTGCCTGTGTACTCAGGCTCGTCCAAACACCGGCCACCTCTCCGCACATAAAGTCCCATTGAGGACAAGCAGGCAAGTTTAACGTTGAGGCAGGGAAAGAATACAGTCCAGTGTTTCCCTCCTCTTCACTCGGTGTTCCTAAGCTCACTTTGGTTGAACGGCGGGTTAGGGACAAAAATATCCAGCAGGAAACGTAAAGTGTTTTCACTGAATTAGGCACTTGTTAACCCTCTAAATCTCATTTACACCTCCAGTAATCTGGTTTTACTTGATCCTTTGTGTATTTTGTACCTTCGACTCCTCATGTGAATTTGTGGCAATTGCCCTGAGTTTCAGAAAGTTTTCTGTCCTCTGTGTGCCTGCACCAGCCTCTGCATTCGTATGGGAGAAACCAGAAATTATGAAGGGTGTTCTGTTTTCATTGGCTTGTTATGTCTGCTGTGCACAGAACCACATTTCCAGAGACTCAAACACACTTGTGTTTGTTGACTTGCAGAGACAGCTGATTTATCCCCTATTCCTTTAAAGTCCATGAAAGGTCCCCATAAACCCAGGCTTAGAGTTTCGGTCACACTGTGACGAGGCTCTATCTATCTGGACTCCACTTGGCCCCTGATATCCAGGTGACCCTTTTCTCACACCTGAATGAGGAATTGTGCTTGTCGGGGCCTTGAGCTGTGAGAGCTGGGTGGGTGCCGATCCCGAACTTAGGTGCGAAGAAGAGGTTTGGAGGGTGATGTAATGCTGGTCCTGGAAACGAGAGAGCCTCAGCTCCATGTGTGGACATGGATGTTTACATTTTGCACATCCGGCGTTCCCCACTCCCCCGCTTCCTTCTCCAGTAGGAACAATCCCCGCCTCTGTGAGCACCTGGCTGGTTCTGCCTTTCCTCCATCCTCTCTGGCCTGGCAGCTCGGCTCCACCTGGGAACGCAAACTGCAGACGTAGGTGTTTTGCAGGCGGTGGGTGTTGTCTCTCAGCGGAGGTTGTTACTCATTCGCTGCTGCCAGGTCAAACTGACCACACACCGCAAGTCACAGACTAAGCTAACAGCTGAGTAAGAATCACTTAACGTGCTCAAGGAAGAATTTTCCTCTTTTTTACTATCCTTTTTGGGCTTTTTGCAATAAAATTTCTTTATGTTATGGTCAGTGGCGAAGTTGCTTCAGGAAATACCTTCTTGACCAAACAGCGGTGTTTCTTCTTAGACCCGCAGCAACATTCCTACATCACAATATATCCAGAAAAAACATCTCTGAACTCAATAGATTTCCTTATAGGCACAAGCATCTTATTGGACTTCTATGTGATTTATTGAGCACATGACACTGAGATCTTGTATATCTGTAAACGGGTCTTTATAAAAATTAATATTTCTGCCACATTGATTAAACGAATTATATTATACACACAGGATCGACTTCAGAACAGCTTTTGTCCACAGAAACAAGCACAAATGGGCATTGTTTTAACATGCCAAACATCTAGGGGGCAGTGTGGCGCAGTACTAAAACCTACGTCAACCAATCAGATTGCATTAAAGCAACCATGACTTCCTGTTACCAATTAAACGTGGTGCCAAATAATGATGTGGGATATTATTTGTTGCAGATGGTAATCCCATTAATTTTGATAAAGAAAAAAAAAGTTTAATCTCCTTAGCATGATGCTCCCACCACTTTGCTTCAAAGTGGTTGGTAAAGGGTTTCAAAATAAAATATTAAGAAGCATGCATTATATTTTTAACACTTCATAATTACACACCACTTTGTGCTGGTCTATCATGTTAAATCCCCACAAAATACAATGAAATCTGTGGTCCGAGGGTTGTAAAACTAATAATAATAATAATAATAATAATAAAAAAATTAATTCTCAAAATCTCTCCCTAACAGCGCTGACCTGAATTTTGTATTTTTGTTAATTATTGTTTTCCATGTGTTGTGTTAACCCCGTGTTTACACACGAGCCCAACCTCTGCACTGCAATTTGGCAACACAGATGCTTCCAAAAGCAGCTTACACAACAGAAACCGACAAGAGGTGTGTGCTCACCTCTACCGAGCACGCCCGCGCTTTGTGCACATATGTCCTTCCAGACCCAAAAAGGCAACATCTCAGCTCTCAGGTGAGATGTTACCTCACCTGAGGCAACAGAGGGGCGATCGTTGAGCCCAGAGGGTTGTGGCCCTGACCAGTCGATCGGGCCCTTCAGACTTAAATCGACTGTGCTGCTGAAATATGGAACGGTTTGTGTGTGCGCGTGTGCGTGGGTGTGTGTGTGTGTGGCCCTTGGGCAGAGGCTATCTGAAGTAACTGTGTCTCACACAGCTGTGGAGAGGACAGGCCCAAGGGTGCAGAGGGTATGGAAGGTTAATGGAAGAAAGAGAGGGGGTTTCACCTGGATGGTGTTACCTTCCGTCGAGGGGGGAGTTTGACTCCTTTTGTGAGGAAAACGGTGAAATCTGAGAGAACATTTTCCCCCCTCCTGGTAGCATACTACGCTTATTGTGTCCAAGCGCTTTGAGGCAAACTAGAAAAGTTAAAGAGTTGAATTATCTCTCATAATGGAAGCTGGCATGATAATTATACCTCCCTGGTTTAGCATGGAGACGGTTATTGGGGTCAGCATGGCTAGATATACAGAGGGCGAGGCGGCTTAATCAGGGGCCTGGGCTGGAAACAGCTCACAGACCGAGTGTGCCGTCTTCCCTGCGTGGCTAACCCACCTTGTCTGAAACACGATACCAGAACACACACACAGAGACATCCAAACACACACTGACTCTACCCCGGTCTTGACAGGGTGTCAGTCTGCCGCAGCCAGCTAGAGACCTGTGAGAAATGAGGCCACAGCCGCCGTGTGAGACTAATAGCCTCGGCTCGCCACGCACATCCCAACATGTCACAGTTGTCTGCGTGGAGAATACGAACGCACGATACTAGCAGGAGGAGGTGAAGCACATCATTATTTAATAGGCCAAAGAACAAAGGGTGTTGATGTAAGAAACAAAAAGCCAGAGCGGTATGTGGTAAAAAAATGACAAATTAACAGGGAAAAGCTATCACCCCTGCCCTGCTATTTCCTATATTTTCCATTCAAAATTGCTTTAATAACTATGCCATACCAGAAACAACAATGATTTTGCCCACAGCAACATGAATTCAGCTGAGGATCCTGAGTGTAGCTCTGTTCAGTAGTTTAAACCTGGAAACTCTCAACATCACACTAAGACCCAGTAACCTGAACCCCTTTTCTGTTTCTAAATAATAAAAACCTGCTCTTGTTCTCATCACAGTTGTACACAGTTGTACATAAAAACTCACCAGTTTTTATGCTACGCACAGATGCTATAAATGTCCAGTCTATATTGCCATTTTGTTTCGGCTAAGAATATTCCTGCATGTGCAGTGAAGTGGTAGGCAGAAAATCTGCTTTTAAGTATTTCCGCACACAGAAATCTAAAGCTTCATCCACAGTTCCTAGACCTGATGAATTCAAAACTGAGCTTAACCGATTAGCCACACGTTTTCTTAGCAGCTAGCCGCCAGCCAACTGGACACGCTGACATGCAGGCGAGGTTAGAGAAATTAGTGCTGGTCTCTATGTTCTCTTGCAGATTCAGAAGTTTCATCTTTTTACCGTCTGATATACACAATGTGAGCATGTAATAGTAAGCAGCCTTCACGGGCAGGCTTAGGCAAATTGCTAAGGCTTGAGGCCTACAGGGGAGTAAAGAATAATACATACCTACTGTAGAAACACAATGGTCTTTACTCTTGAGGTGTGAACTTATATTGGGGGAGGTAACAGTGTTAAATATAATTTAGAAGATATAAGACAAATCTTTGTTACAATCCAAACTGCACATTTACTTTTCCATATGTTTTACGCTCCACTTTAATACAAAATTGAGAGAGAATCTCGGATTACTGGACCTTAATGGATTTAATTTGTATTCCTAATAAAGCGGACTAAGTTGTGGTGAGGAATGGTCGGCCTTTTTTACATTTTAAATAGTGCAAAAGTACCAGAGTTGTTTCCTGAGTATTTCTAGTTTTATGGTGCATAAATAAACACCAGCAGAATGGATTAAAAAGGGCTTTAAATGTTTGGGTTACTTTTGGTTACAGAGTTAGACAACCCAACTCCTGAAGTTGCAATTCTCACTTTGGGAGTCAGATGTCCAATATGGCTGCCAATCACTAAAACGTTGTGAAAATTGTAGACACGGTTTATGTCTAAGGACTTCAAAGCACTATAACCTCATTAAATCAGGGATTTAAAAAGATCATTTGGTTTTTCTGACTAACTAGTTCTGCGACTAAATTGGAAGCGATGTAATACCTAGTTCCTTGTTCCAACTTCCACAACAAATCAAGTGCAACATTAGCTGTAGCCCGTCAGGCTAACCTCATTATTTGCATGCTCAGCCAATTCAGGCTCCTGTGCTATTTTGGCCGTGATGAATAAAAATATCAGCATAAATTTATAAATTCCTTTGCAAAATGACTGATTCACAATATATTTTTGTAGACAACATGAACACAGTTCAAGATATGGAAATAAGCCGGAGACACGGCCAAGGCCAACAAGACAACAACCAAAACAAAAGGAAAAGCACTTCAAGAACATGAAAGAAGACACCAAGAAGGCTACATCAGACTCTGTATGGCCATGGTGCGTCACATGGCCAACATGTTAGGTGATACGTGTCAGTCAGAAATGTTTAGTATCACAAAGTAGCCTGTCTTTCCTTTTAAAGTGGGAAGCTGAGCTATCGTTGTTTGATCAGCTGTTTTGGCCGGTCACTGCCACTCCTATTTTGTCTCTTGGCCTCAACAGTATCCCTAGTTACCTCTCCGCCCCCCTCTCTTTCTCTCTCTCCCTCCCTCTCGCTCTCTCTCAGCAGTTTGGCAGCTGCTGTTGCCTTGTTGTCACTTACAGAAGCAAAGGCCGAATGTGACATGAGAGGAAACGATAGGAGAAGAACGAGCCACCTGCGACTTCCTCCTTCTTCCTCATGCACTGCATCGAGTGTTAATCTTCTCCGCTATTGATTCCCAAAGCCAAGTGATTCCATTGCGGTATTGTTCACTGGCCTGTACGCCACCCCACACCTCCCACCTCCCTCCCGTGCTGTGATAAGAATAGAGCGATGACCTGATGATGACATTGACATCACAGCAGTGTGGCTGTGTGTCTCCGTCTCTGGTTGTTTTATTAGGCCATGTCTCCAAAGGGGGCAGCTGTTGGGTGATGATTGGCACTCTGCCTCAGTCGACTTCCTCCCCTTCGCTTCTTGCTGATGAACCCGCGTCCTGCGGATGAGGGAATAAATACACAACCAGGTCTTTTGCAAATTTTCATGCAGATTTGGTCTTGCTTGCATATTCAAGTGCAAACAAATGTGGAAGACAGCCATGCAAATCTGAAGCAGAAGTCAGCAGCCAAGCATTTGGGAGCATCAACTCTGTGACAGATTTTCTCCTCTTCCGAGCGCGGATTGATTGCTGCTATGTCAGGCTGCTCCTCTCCTGCAGCCATGTGACATCAGCAGATCAATCGACTACATACGGACACTTTGTGTTGCTCCCAATCGGACACATGAGGTCCATTCGTGTTGCTGATCTGTTTTCAAACAGTGTGCGTGTTTTTGTGTGCCAACTTCAGTTTTCATGCTCCATCATTGCCATCGCAAATCACCAACACACACATGTTGGGCTTGTCAAACTCCTCTCTCTGCGACTGAAAATGATTCAAAAATAATAAGCACCCCTGGTGTTCCCAGCAAGTTCTACATTGCTCATTTTTGTTTGTTCACGGTCGGATAAACCTACCGACTCGCTTCACTCGTACCAGATTGCAAGACCAGGCTCATGTTTGCTCCAGCCAGCCGGGCCGCGTAATTCTCCCCAGACGCAGCTCTCGCGCCGACCAGGTATAGTGGAAACATTCGCTTCAGCTGCAGAGACGAGCCATCAGAGTGGCTGCGACACTCAATAAAAGAAAAGGTTGGCTTAGCATGCCAGCTTCTGCAGGAATTAGCTGCTCATTTCATAGAAACTGGGCTGCATATGGGATTTATCAGATGGGACGCAACGCTCTGGTAATGCGGGGTTGTTGAAATGTGAGCTGGAAGGGATTCCTGGAGAATAACCGGGGATCAGAAAATGTCAGGAATGCAGAAACGTTTGGGGCTCCGACATGCAGGGGGGGGGGAATCCATGATGAGGAAACGTGATGCACGGGAATGTGTGAGACGTTTCAGTCTCTCACAGTGGCTCAGGTGTCCGACTCACACCGAAGTTATGTGCTACACCCTCCCACGGCAGTCCTTTAAAACCATTAGACGGAGAAACAATGCTGCCCCTCCTTTTCTTCAGAAGTGAGAGAAGCTGCAGAGCACCGGAAACTACCAGCTAAAGATTTCTTTAGCTGGTAGTTTCTGTCATGATTCAGATGATTTTTGTCGATGTCAAGCCTCTGTAGAGATTGATGACTGCAACAGAACAACACGTTTCAAACAGGTTTTCTGCTCTGTGTGATCGGGAAGAGAAAAATGTAAAACATGCAAAACTGTGCTGGGAAACTCATGATCTGTTTACTGGAGTTAAACACATAGGTGTGATTGTGCGGCCTGAAAGCGAAAGAAACATTTTCAGGTCTCCAGTTTGGGTGGAAGGACTGCTGACCAGCTCTGTTTACACTGGATGCCTCTCAGAAATAGTTTATATTAAACACCGCTGGGAAAATTACATCTTTGGATGCTTTGTCTCGGACCTACATCCCCTTCAGGGTTTTCATTAGCTTCGTTAACCCCTTTAAATTTTACCAGCTTTGCAATGTGCTCAATAAACATGAACGTGATTTCTGTTCGATTCAGGAAAGACACTGAGAGTGGATTTGATCCACGTGAGTCTACAGTAACTTGAATTCACTTCGAGGTCTGATGTGGATTTAATGTTATATTCCCCTTAACTGGAAAAAAAACCTAAACACTCCTTTTAATTAACCCCTTAATTCTCACCCCCAGAAAATACAATGGAAAAACGGCACACAGGCGTTCTGCTGCATGTTAAGGGGTTTTAAAACAAATCTTCACTCATGTTCCTCTTTGGCTGTTTATTCTGTGTCTATATATTCTCTTTTTGAACTTGAGGTGCACTTGACTGGTTTTGCTGTTCTGTTAGTCAAAAGCAAAGAATCAAAAGAAAGCGCGGAGCTTCTTCTGTTGCTGAAAGAAATCGACGTGTTTCCTGCTTCCTTTTAACTCAATATCCAACCAAGCAGACGAAATAAATAACTGAGAACTGTATGAGAACACAGCAGGCTGTGATGAGAACATTAACTCGTTTATACCGTTAGAAATATCTTGGAATTATAGACCAATAATTAATAAGTGGTCTATAATCTTTTGCTTACTATGCGCACAAATTCTTGATTCCTATAAGTTAGATGCGCCAAGTTTGACTGAGAAAGCCACAGACAGTTCAACAACAACCGACGTCTTAATACTAATCATTTTTAAAAAGGCTGGGACAACAGGTACTTGGGATTGGATTTAGGTATTTAAGAATAAAGCCGTAATATGTAACATTATCATACATGCATTATTAAAGATGTTATTCAGACTGCGCTCAGTCAGAAACAATTCAGCACAAACCTGAGAGACTCAATGCCTTTCTTACTGTGATTATATTCTAGTCATTCGTTTTTATTAGAAATAACACCATGCTAATACAGGATTAGCTCTAAATAAGATGCACTGCACACAGAGAGGAGAGATGTTTTTAAAGAGGTTTACTGATGTTGCTAATTAACTGTTCCTTCCTTTCTTGTCTTTTCATCTCTTTTTTCACTCCGAAATGTTTCCTCGCACGTCTTTCTGTGCTTGAATGTGCACAGTTGCCTTAAATGTGACCAAAAACTCTTTATTTCTGATACATTTGATGGCAAGTCTGTAATTCTGTGCCATCGCGTCTTCAGTCGACTTCCCAGCCGATTAAAACATCACCAGGAACCAGGTGCTGAAAAGATTGTTCTGATTAATTGTGATCAATCGATTATTGAAATAACCGTCAACTAATTTAGTGATCGATTAATCGTTTACAGGAGTGTACAAACTCAAAAAAAGGGCCATTTGCTGAAAGAACAGCACACTCAAAGCAGTAATTAAGGCGAAACTGTAAAAATATATTTACATTTACAGTTAAGATAACAAAAAAAAAAAAAAACTGAATTCCTTAAGTGGCGTAGTTTTGGATTCACCTGGTCCAAATTCTGTTAAAAAAAAGTTATAATTCCCTAACAAACACCTTTTGCTATCTAATTATTAACTGGTCATGCAAAAGTTAAACATTGCATCTATAAATAATCAAGCGTTCATTAAAGGAATGTTACGTTACTGGATTTTGGGCCAAAAAACAATTATTGAAGAATTTGTTTATTTGCATCTTTTAAATGAATGTGCCAGTGTTTTTATATATATATATGATTATACTTGTTTGTTGCGTCCTGACCTGGAACAGAGCCGAGTGATTGGTTTCAGTTCTGAGAAAGGATTTGTGCGGCTGGAGCGTCCAGTGCAGTAAATTCTTTGTGTGACGACATCCTCGGTTTGCAGGGTTGGGTTACCTGTTGTGTTTCCACAGCAAAGCCTGCAACACGTGAACACGCGACACGATGCGCGACCTGAAAGGGTTGATCAGTGTGAGTTTTGTGTTACATGGAGTGTTTTGTCATTATTAAAGGTGAGTCACTGGTTCACTATGGTGACACACAGAGATGCTTCCCAAAATTAGCAACAGCGTGATCTCTCATTGTGTAGGGAGTGAAGAATTTCACCTCTGACTCGAGAGTCCATTCAACACACTGCGCAGAAAGGAGCCGTCATTTAAGGTGTTGCACTGATGAAACGTGCAGAGGCGCAAAGGTGGAAGAGAGTAAACACGCACTGAAGGTCTTGTGGTGTATTTAAAGAAGTCGAGTGTTTGCACCGACACCTCGGGCACAAACCCTGTCCACTGCGGACAGGTCAAAGCGGCAGTTGGACGTGGTTTTTTTTGTTTTTTGTTTTTTGTGCTGCCGAGCGGCCACTCCTTGACTGCAGACATGCACAGACTTGCAGAAGGGATCTGCTTCTCCTGTTCCTGTAACTCAGCCTCTGGCAGCTGATGGACATGCAGATTCATCAAACTGTGGTTCCTCGTTTAGACAGTCCGGCTGCATAGCTGTGAGGGCCACTGAGGGCCTTCAGGCCACTGCAGCAAATAACCAAATATCTACAAATTTGGGGCAGTAAATATAGAAACTATGTTTGCATTAAAAAACTTCCAGACAGTGACATTTAATTATCTTTTCATTTGGTACTTGTATCCAAATTCTTACTTCCTTTCCTGCAATTTGTTTGATGGGTTGCACAATAACATAAATATGTTAAATACCTCACATTTAATGTTTTCAAAGCATAAAGGAGACACCCTAACATTTTTTGGTTTACACCTTTACTGTTGGGAGAAGAAGCTGTGCTGCATTTTTAACACACATTAATCAAAGCAATTGATTATCTCACATCCACGTTAGCAGCTGGCTGTAATTTAAATTTTTTTTGCAATAAAAGTGAAGGATCAAATGAGGGTGGCGTCCAGCAGCCGGATGCAGAACCTTTGGTGGTAATGGGAGAGGAATCCTGGGTTTCACAGGAGAATCTCCCTCCTGACAGCGTCAAGGAATATCAATCAGACACACACACACACACCCACGCACACACGCACACACACACACACACACACACACACATCTCTGCATATCCTCCTGATGCAATGGAGAGTGAGTCACCCAGAGAGGTACTGTTATGACTGGCCAATCAAAGTGTGGGCTGGCTATCTCCTTGTGTGAGGAATGGTAAAGTGTTTTAGCGGGGTGTTCTGTAGAGGCAGCTTCCTTTTCTTTTTTTTTTCTTTTTGGCTACGTTTTACTTCACAACCTCATAAAGATGAAGTGCAATTAGATACTGATTTAAATAAGCACCCTTTAATGTACGGTGTTTTCATGCTAAATAGTCCGGTCTTGGTTCAACTGGGAACCAAAGTTGTTACATTTGTTACATTTTCAGCTGGTGCAGTTCGCTTTCTCACTGCACTCTGTCAAAATGAACCAAACCCTTTGAAAAACCTGTTCACCCTCCTCGCCTGTGGTGGCGCTGCACCAAGAGCCGCTGAAGGAAACGACACGGAAACCTCAGAGGACGTAAGCTCAACTTACATCCATACCTCCCCAAACGAACTGGACTCTCTAAGCAAACGAACTAGAGTTTGATTAAACAGGGCTGGTTGGAATCCAAGCTTAGGAAGAACAATAAGGCATAAAGATAAGATAAGGTAAGATATTCTTTATATTTTAAAGTATATAAAGAATCTTAACTTTACTTTATCATAAAGATAAGATAAGGTAAGATATTCTTTATTATCCCCTAAGGGAGTTTATTTGAGCGTAGAAGTGCAAGAACTACAAAATACCACAATAATATAAGTACATAAGCGTACAGTACAGATAATAGAACTACTGATTTCAAGGTTTTAAAATAGCAGTTTCGGGGCGTGCTGTGGTGGTTAGGGGGTAGCGCAACCCACATTTGGAGGCCTTCAGTCCTCGACGCGGCCGTCGCGGGTTCGATTCCCGGACCCGGCGACATTTGCCGCATGTCTTGCCCCTTTTCCTTCCCCCTTTCCTGTCAGCCTGCTGTCATATAAGAGACACTAGAGCCCACAAAAAGACCCCCTGGTGGGGAGAAAAAACAAACAAACAGCAGTTTCACCCTGGCGTGTGAAAACAAGAACAAGAAATGGATAAATAATTAAATTAACATACAAGATAAAAATAACTTGAAGCACAATAAAGGAATTTCCTGCCATTCTATGAAAACTCCATCCTGTCCCTCTGCCTGGGCTGACAAGATAATTAACCTGCGACTAGCGTCGCTGCAGCTGCACAGTAATGTTACACCCGACTGCTGGTTGTAACAGCCAGAGCTGGCTGCACTATACCTGGGAATTATGTGTCAGGCTTTCAGCTTCCGTCCTTCCAGGTAACTGATTTGCATGGAGGCTGTGAGAAAAATGCTCGGCATCTCATTAGGAATTTGAAGAATATTATTTTGGCTCTTTCGCTCGAGGTGAACGTGAAACTGAAAATTGTTTGCTTTGTCACGGGAAGGTGTGATATTCTCACAGTGTTATGACTTAAAGTAAAACTGTTTCTTTATGTCTGTTAAAGAAACAGCTACATGACACATTCCTGAGGGTCATCTGTCATCTTGTTGCCTTTTCGGACTTAAATGTAAAAATATGAAGAAAGAGTTGTTTTGTTTTTCTTTAATAGGAAAACAATAATTTTATACATGAGCTACAACAAAAACTGAGAATAAACACACTTATTGTATAGAACATCAATGCTAACTAGTTTCACAAGTTAGCATTAGATACTCATGCAGCTAGCCTGCAGTCTGCTGCTTACCAAACATGCTAACTTGCTAGCTGTATTGTTAAAAGTGTTTCATTAAAAAAGACTGGCAGGTGAAGCTCTTTTATTTCCACACTGTCCTTGTTTGTGTTTCTTGTTACCAGATTTTTTTCTAAACAGTTAATTTCTTTTCTTTCATGTAAATAAAGGAAAACATGTATGAGTTTTCTTTTAGCCAGCTGAACAGAAGTGAACAGCATCAAGTTGGGGATTTTTAGCGTCTCGTTAAACCTGTAGGGATGGTGAAGCAGAACTTTCTACTATTCTACGACTTTCTAACACCCTGCTATGTTACCAGTACATGACTCAGTTATAGTCACGCTTGCATAACCGGGAGTCCAACTATTATCTGTATTATCTGAAATTATTAATGTGTTTGCTCTACGCAAGCTTTAAAGTCTTAAGCGATTAAAAACACCATTGTCCTGAAAGCTTTACACGACTTTCAAATGTTACAGAAAGTACTCCTTAAATTTACCGCTGCATTGTTACTATTATTACTTTTTGCACAATAATTCACTTCCAAACATCCTTTTCGATTCACCGTTGAGGAATTTCCAATTCGTCACGACCAGTAAACAATGGCTTTTAAAAGGCGAGGAATGCGTGTTAGTCAGGCTAATAGCGAGGCCGATGTTTGTTACATAAGCCTAATGATAATGGCAGGATGTGAGCTGAAACTGTAGGGCTTGTTTGAGTTGCAGTGTACGGCTGAGTCAGTTCGCTGAGAGGTACGTGAGGTCACGGGTCTCCATCATCACGCCAGCACCGCATCCTCACTTAAACTTATTCCACGGTTATTTTGTGCCAATGCGTCTAGAAAGGAGTACCGCACTGTTTATTTACGCGCACAATAGGAAACAATAATGTCCTCTTTGGTTGATGGTTGTAATATTACATGCTGTGATAATCAAAATTAATCAGTCAACACAAACCAGATGGTCTATTCATTTCTGACTCGCGGTATTCCAGGTATCGTCTTGTCCTGCTCCGCATTTGTGACATTCTTTTTGTAAGAATAAGATCTGAATCTCTTCCGCTGTGCCGATCGCAGGAACGTGTATTTGTTGTGCTCCGCTGCTGAAAATATGAAGGAACGGCAACAAGATGACAGATGACGCTCAGGAATGTAATTTAAAACTAGCTAGGCTACCTTTTACCGTACTGGACGGCCTCTTCTGTGGAGAGTTTAGAAATCCTGATTTGTTGAACATGCTTAATTAGTTTTGTTAAAGGTAAACAATGCATTTTCTAACTAGATTTAAAAATAGGTTTTTTGCTTTTTTGTTACACCTAAATGAGATCATCAAGCTAATGTAATAAATCAAATCATCTAAGTACTTTTAATACTAGACTGATAACACAAGTAAATGCAAACTGTGGTTATAATTGATTTCTTTTTTTTCTTTTAATCAAATAGCAATTCAAACCACCTTGGCCCTATGTGAAAAAGTGATGTCCCTCTTTGTTAAATCTGGAATTAACTCTGATTAAATACATTTGTCTTCTACAGGTGAATTCAGTTTTACTAGCCACACCTTGGTCTGATTACTGCATGATCTGTAAACCAGTCTGACAGCATGAAGTAGGCTAAACACCGCAAAAAGCAACACATCCTACCTCCATCTACAGGAATTCAACAATAAGTATGGAAAAAAGAAATCACTGACAGCCATTTTCTACGTGTTATGCACATTATTCATTTAGTGCATGTCTATATTAGCTGGTTCTGGAGGCTAAAGCTAACATCTAATCCAAGAAACAACACAACGTGAAATTGAAGAAGTTCAGAGAGTAGGTTACAATTTTGTAATCGCTTTAAAAATTCTTCACTATCTCTTTAAAAAGTTGAGCTATTTAAGTAGTCTTAGAGGTTCACAGACGTGATCGGTTAGTGTCAGTGTGAGGCCTGGTGTGTAGATTGGCAGGAGATGAGCAGGGATACTTCCTACAAAGTCTTTATTATGACAGGGCATTTCCTGGTCTGTATGAGAGGTTAAAGGATATAACGTGTGTTTTAGGTCCATCATGTAGGAAGAACCCTCAACTGTTGACTTCAGAAGACCCACAGAAAAAAGCAAAACTTTCAGTCTCTACACTCATTCCAAGCGCTCTGGAATGAGACGATAAAAGACGATAACTTGACTAGTTAATCTTTGGTTTGATTCTATGTAGGAAGAAACTTTCTTTCTTCGAAAGGGTGTGTCTGTCTCTTTTCAATTTAGGCATCTAAACAAAAACCTTTGGGTTTTCATGACAGGTGATGGTAGCTAATCAAAAGAGAGATTTCTTTACCGTCACATAAGTTTAAATCCAGCTCTTAGCTGTGGCTCTGTGTACAACTAAGAGTGACACTGTAACATTTTTGTTGCGAGCCCGTCGCTCGTTTATACATCTCCGGTTATCAGAGTCTTTGACATGGGTACTTTTTGTAGCCATGTGTAAGCCAAGAGCGCATTCGTGTTTCAACGACATGATAAGATCATAGCGGCTTGGCATAACCGGATTCAAGGTGTCTTTCTAAACGTGGAACATTTCCCCAATCAACATTGAAAACACTGACAGTGTTTCCACACAGTGGTGTTGTGAAAACTTGGCCTGAATGTGGTTTTTATACATGTTATATGTTTGTTTTGTCTTGGGTTTGGCTCATTCTTACTCAGATTTGGCCTTATCTGTTTCCCTTTAGTCCGTTCTTCTTTGTTTAATCTGAAAAAAATACCGTTTAAGGAAAGATGGACGTGATTAGACTGTCAAAGCCTGACTTCATTTGCATGAGATGACATCGTTATGAGGTGATAATGTGGCTCAAGAGAATGAAAAGCTAATCAACAAATTACAGAAAATGACACACACACACACACACACCCAGTCATGCAAACGCTCGCGGGTGGTGACATTTGTGCCTCCTACTGACTTCCAGTAGGAAAAACACTAAAAATCTGATATGGGTCCAAGCAGCTAAACAGTGATATTGGCAGCTCATTAAAACCCACGTGGACCAGCTGGTGGTGGATGATTGGTGACCTCTCCCATGTCTTATCTTGACTGCAGAATCCACCATTAAACGTGTGCGTGAGCTAGTATATCTCCTGCTGTGATACGGCTTCAAGCTGGGTTGATACAAATCATTTAAGAAAACTGGCCGTCACTCAGCAGGGAACTTAATGTGCTTTAATGAATGTGGACAATGGACGCTGAGAAAAGGTTTGGATGAGGACACAAAGCCAGACGCCACATCCAAGAGCTGCTCAATACTTGTTACGAAACGATGCTTTAAAGGCAAACACAGCCCTCACACCGTGTCAAAAATATATCAGTAAATTAAATTAGATTTCAGTTTGTTTTTCTAATATTATATTTTTCTGTCATTAAAATAACAGCATTGAAGTTAAAAGGGTCAAGACTCAATTCATATCTATAATATTATTGTCTTCCAATAAATTGGACCATGGTGTCTTTTTTTGTGTTTTGTAGCTCAAATGCTAAAAACAGATTTAAAAAAAAAAACAAACTCTTGTATAAATTATCCAAAAAGTATGAAACCTATTAGTATTTACATAAATGTAGCGTCTCCTGCATGATTTATTTAGTTATTTTTGGATAAGCCTTTTTTTTTCTTTTTATTTTCGCTTCATAGAGATTAAATCAGGTTTAGTGCCAAACACTTTGACATGTAAGTAGTTTGGTCTGTCAGAGAATAATCAAAAAGTGTAAATATATGTTTCTGTTTTTGTTTGTAGATTTTAAAAAAGCACAACATCATTTGTAGACAGACAAATAATATAAAAGGTACAAAGTATTTCAATTGATCTTATTCCTTAAAAAAAAAAAAAAAAACAGATTATTATAGCTTTTCTTATTTAAGTAACAAGGCTGCATGAATACCATGAGCACCAAAGTGTTCAGTTACTAATCTAAATACCTGCCACAATGTTATATAAAAAGATTTTATTACATTAAGTAACTGTTCTCCTAAAAATAGATTTTTAAATGGATATCCTTTCTCTTCTTTCTTTTATTACACCAGAACATCACATGTTGAAAACGACAGCTTCTATAATCTGATTATTGTCTCTTATCCTGCGGGTTGGACTCGGCAGCTGTGGGACTGCGATGCCTCTATCTTATGTAACGAGACCTTCCTCCTCCTCCTCCTCCTCCTCATTTTGCTCTCTCATCTGTCCCTCTGCGTTCCTCCTCTGTATGTTTAGTCTGATGATATGACACAACACTTCCCCTGTTTACCCCAGCTCTGTCAAGGTCAACATTTATACCCCTTTTTGGTTTTTTGGGGGGTTTTTTAGCCTCTGCGTAAACAAAAAATCCCCCCTGAACTCACCTTTAAAACTCCTCACATCTGTTTGGATCTTCTTTGTATATGTTGCCTAAAAGCCTCCACAACACGGGCGTAGCTGTCCAAGTACAGCGAGGATGGGCAATTAGAGGAGCACTTGTGTTCATTTAACAGAAACATAAGTTCCCTTGTACGAAATTAAGACAGGAATTATTTATGGAGGTGCAGGCACAGAGGTCCTCTTCATCTGCAGCGCCGCTGTGTGATCTATTGCTTTAAATGGCTTCAGATCTGGTTTGCGTAATTATAATTCCAGCTGTTTTACATTAAACCCTGACATGTACCCAGATCCCCCTCTAAACCCGTCCGCAGCTCTCTTTACTTTTTTTACCCTGTGACTCCTTAAAGGGCTACTGTAGGAGGCTGCGTCTCTGGAACGCTTCATTTTTATCTCCGCCGTTTGTCTTCATAAATCTAATTACCCACAAATGATCTTATCAGTGCTCTGCATTTAATGCTCTCATGCTAAGGTACTTGCAATAAGTGTAGGTCAAGAATAATGTGATCCCTGTCAGAGGCGTCCTCTGGCAGTCCTTGTCTGTGTCTCTGGCGCGCTGCTGTCTCACAGCTGATCTGAACTGGACGGGTCCTGACTTAATAAGTCGACCAGGGAACTGAAAACAGTTTGCTCAGCTCAGCTGGGATTTTTCGGGGGGGGACTTTCACAACAAAGTGCAATGAAACAACAAAGTAACAAAATGCCTGCAAAGGCATAAACTGGTTGGAGATTCTCTTGGTGCGATAAAAGTAGCCTAGTTTTCAACTAAACCAAAAAGCCATGACATCATCTAATCGCTTACTTAAAACAGAAAACCAGCATTTATTTTGACTGCTGCTGCAATGCTATACAATATCATGGCAGGTATAATTATGTTATCTACTGCATTTGTTTTTTAAATGTTCTGGTACTCACATGTTGATGCTACAGATGCATCCCTTGCTACAAATGATCACTAAAGAAATGCTTTGTTGTTGCATTTTAGGCAATACGATGTTTATTTTTCTTAAGAAAAAGGAACTGAAGTTTTTGTTTATTTGCATATCTTAATATTTTAAGATGTGCAATATATAAAAAGAGCTTAAGTGACTAATACATCAGGCTATCGTCCTCTTTTAGTTTGAATACTTTTATTTGTTGTAAATGTTCAGAAACTTTCAAATTTGTCCTTGTGAGCCAAGAAAACGTGTAGTGACCTTCTTCTAGGTACCAGTGCAAAGCAACAAGTGGGGGAGGGGCGGCTCTGTTATTTTCTACTTTATATTGCCACACAGAGTTCAGTCAAGTCCTTTTTAAAAGCCTGTTAGGTTTGTTGTTGTGCAGACCAACAAACCTAACAGCAGTAAATAATAAATGCCTGTCATTTCTTCTTCTTTGACTGTGACCAAAGTAACATTTCCTTTCTTTCCCTCCACAGTCTTCATCTGCAGCTTCATGGTGGCTGCTCCCATCTTCGGTTACCTGGGCGACCGCTTCAACAGAAAGATCATCCTGAGCTGTGGCATTTTCTTCTGGTCTACTGTGACCCTGTTGAGCTCGTTCATCGGCAAAGAGGTACGGCGTAGCTCTCGCTCTCGCGGAAACCGCCGGTCAACGGCAGCCGGGAAACCCCCCCTCCCCCTCCCTCCCCCCCCGGGGGGTCCCTCTGTCTGACGTCTTCCTCCGGACAGTCAGTAATGGGCTAATTAGTCTGTTGTGATCTGGATATGCTCGACGTTAAGGCAAGCGAGATGAAATGACACGCTTGTTAAGTCAGACAGCAGCTTTGCCTTTGAAGACGTTCTTTAAGTCTGCAGCCTTCCCTTGCTGTCCCACTGTCTCTATCTCACTGGCTGCCAGCCAGTCAACTAATGAAGGGTCATCCGTCGGAGTTGTATCAATTACAGTCTTGTGGAAGATAAGACCTTGCCGTTTCATTGCCCGTAAATGTGTGGATGGTCCAGTTAGGTAGGCCTGATGTTCAGCTGCAGGAATAGATATGTGGCATTAAGGGCTGAGTTAGTTACGTTAACGCGGCGCACGACACGTCTGCAAAGCAGCATTATGGACTCCTGCAGCGTCGTATCTCTGGTGAGTAAGCCGGCCCGCTGCCGTAGCTCTTCAGATTTGTGGACGGGAGTGACAGCGCAGAGATGGCGGATGGTCTCAGGAGGCCACACTTTGATGGAAATCCTCCTCAGACTCATCCGCTTGGAGCTAAAATTGCAGGCTTTTGCCCGCTGAGGACGAACAGGAAAATAAGCCCTGACTGCTTGTGTCAAGGGTCTCTTCCCCTCTGACAGATGCCATGTATGATGCAGAGTGTGGACAAGCTTGTGGCAGTCAAATGAGACAAGACTGGTTATCTGTTACGTAACTGCACCAAGCCACTGAGGGATGGAATACACGTCATGTAAGGAAATGTTAACAACCACTTATAACTGATTCCTGTTATTACGCATTTAGGGGCTATTTTCTTCTGTTTGGATTTGCAGCAGATTTGTAGTCCGGATCTTATGTAACAGAAATCCACCGACGGCACACGGTTTTCTGCACGAATGCAGTGGGCCGCAATTAAAATGATCACTTTTCTGTAATTAGAAACACATCTGCCGCTTCACGCGCCTGACTGCCAGGCATGCAGCGAAACACCTTGTTGTGCAGCAATCTGCACCTCTTTACTTTGCTCTCATTTTTTTCCCTACAATTTTCTTCTTTCTTTGTTAGCTTTGTTAACTCGCATTTCAAAGGATGTTAAATGAAATGTGAGAAGGACAATTTCTTAAACGGTTGTGTTTCTTCTTTTATGGGAGTTGACAGCATTTTCCTCAATTAGATTTTATTGTTTAATAGCCTGCAGTTTGACTGCCAAAAACACTCTTGAGGCTTGTTGTGATTCAACTATTTGTAACTAGAATTGGTTGTAAGGAGTTTGTGTTTCCTTTCAGAATTGGCTAAATATAAAAATGTGCTAATCAAACACAGATTGAGAGGTCAAATGTAGGTGAATCATTTGAAGTGCCTCTATACAGAAGGCTGAATGGATAAGGGTGACGCTGGTGAACAGAGGTGCAACCAGGGCAGGTTGACGGAGCAGGATGCAGATGGACAAAAAGGTTAAAAAAACAGAACATTTTTAGATGAAAACACAATATATTGTACTCTTACCTCTTTTTTAAAATCCAGATTTGAGAATGTATAAGCTATGATAGTGAGACTAAATGCAAGTGGAATGTTTGCTAAGAAAACATATCAATACTATAGATGGGCTAATTGATTTTATATAATTACAGCCAGTTACATTCTTCACCCATGACCTTTGAAAGATCACGCCGTGGCTATCCACGTTCATACTTAATGGGGTTAGCTGCAGCTTCACCAAGTGCTGCAGTTAAACTAACGAGAAGAAACAACTTCAAAACCTTTGTATTTTTAAGTAGTCCAGTGAATTTTTCTAAAAGGGTTAATAAAAGAAGATGTAAACATTTTTTGTCAATGTCCACTTGTTTTATAAAGTCATAGTTCATCCGGCCTTGAAAAGAGAATTCCTAGTTAAAATAATAATTAAAACAGGAATAAAATATTTATAAAAGTCAAAATAACAACAAACACCAGAAAAAGATTCCAGTGACCATAGTGAACCTATTGCTTACCTGTTAAACATTTTCCCAAATATAAGCCAGTAGCTCAAACTAGCATGAATCTCATAGTAGCATTTAGCTCATTTTAGCATATTAGCATGTAGCTGACATTACTGTGTAGCTTTAAATTAGCTACATTAATATGAAGCTTATATTCTTATGTAGCATGTTAGCATGTAGTTCATATTGGCATTTAGCTTATATAACAATTTAGCTTGCAGGTGACTGAAAATAGTTTTAAGAAATAACTTGAAGTAGCTTTTACAAGCCTTTTTTAAGTATTTGTAGTCTTAAATCCACTTTCACAGTTTCTAAAATGAATTTTAGGGGCAAGGAGTTTCTCAACAGTCCTTAGACCATTTTGGTGTTTGTATCATTGCTATTTGGTCCAAATACCAATGTGACACACACACACAAAAGCAGCTGGTATTGTTCCCCTAAACAGTGAACTGACTATATATATATATATATATATATATATATATATATATATATATATATATATATATATATATATATATATATATATATATGTGCAGTTTTTAATACCTAATATGATTTGATGACTTTGTCAACATCTTCAAGTGAAGATGAATATTTGTAAACATTTGACAAATATTTGTCAGAAGAGTATAAAACTCATATTAGCAAGTAGCTTGTTAGCATTTCCTTTCATTAGCTTATTAGAATGTAGCTCAGTTTAAGTTTGTAAAAGAACTATAATTAAAAATTGTTTTGTTTTTTTTTTTCAAAACTTTTCTTTCATATCTTTGAAGTCAGTCTTTGTTGTAAAGTCCCTTTCACAATTTCCAAGCCAAATATTTGTGGCGTCTTCTGGCATCTGTCAAAGCTCTTTGGTGTGCAAGTAGCATTTTTGGTCCAAACCTCGATGATATGGTGTGGCTGCAACCACACAAAAAAGCTGCCATCATGATTCCACTAAACACCGGGCCACTAAAGGAAGAAAATAGATCCTGACTGAATCTTTTTACGCACCCAGACACAGATGTAGCGGTGAGAGCTAAGTGGGGTATTTCTTATAATCTCTCAAATTCAGCGATACAAACCCGATTGGTGTAAAAACTGCCTTGAAAACCTGCGCACGTTTACCATCGACAACAACACACTCGACTGCAACAGCAGAGGGGTTTTATGGGCTGTAGAGGGAAATCTCTTGAGTGTCGTTTTACAAGAGGGTGTGTACAGTGTAGCCACTAGAGAATGTTTGCCGTCTCTTTGTGAGTGACCTCCTGACCCCGTGTCCCGGACTTCAACCAGCACAAAAGCCTGAGGTGTCAGCAGGGAACTCAGGTCATCTCTGAGGATTCTTATTCTGCTGCCACGTTTGTCCCTCATCACATAGCGGCCACTTAGTGTCACAACAAGTGTCTACAGAGGACGCACAAGTACATTGTATTAAATTTGAGAGCCGTAGAAGATTAATCAGACAGTTTTTAATGGACACAAGGCGCTGTAATAACAGTCTCACAAACCGAGTTCCCGTCCAACCAGTCCAAGATATGTTTTATTACCAGGCTTGCGTCAGTTCACCTTGTGTGTGTGTGTGTGTGGGGGACTGAGTTGAAGGGGGGAAGAGATTTCTTCGCAGCTTCGCAGGCAGACATGGAAACCTACATTCTGTGAATAGTGGTTGCTATGGAAACAGTTGACAATCCAGCTACCTACGCAGGTTCCTATGAGCAAGAAGCTTTTAAAACTCTTCACCTTTTTTTCCACTTCGTGACACCTGACAACAGATAATGTGTCGCTGTTGGCCACTGAATGAAATTATATTTTAATGTTATCATTATTGTGTCGAATGAGTCCTTGTGTAATATTCTGCATTTTCACAATTTAAAATAAATGGATAAAAAAATCTGCAGTCAGGCTAATCAATGTTTTAAACTGAACCAGTACTGGTGTTGAGGGAGAAACCAAAGCATCACAAGGGGAGAGTTTTTGAATTAATTTATCCTGAAAAGTTTCATGTCTACTTTGTGCTTATTTACACTTAATTTGTACGACTTAGGAGATTTAATGTTGTAACTAAAACACTAAAAAACAAACTTTTATGGTTTAAGTCACAGTACATAAACATAAAGGAGTAAAAGCTTTTAGTCATAAAGAATTTGCATAGGAAGAAAGCATCTTAAATAAGATGAAAAATGTGTTTTGTTTGATGTTGTGTTCAAAGAGACAGATTACCTGCTGTGCTCCACAGAGCTTATTGATTGATTTTTTTTCCCTTTCTGCTTCTTTTCCTTCTCTGTTTTCTCTGCAGTACTACTGGCTATTTGTGCTCTCCAGAGGACTAGTGGGCATCGGCGAGTCCAGCTACTCCGCCATCTCTTCCACCATCATAGGAGACCTGTACACAAGCAACAGCCGCACCATGATGCTCTCCGTCTTCTACCTGGCCATCCCGCTGGGATCGTAAGTGCATCACGGCGAATTGGTACACGATGAAACCCATCAATCCCAGTCAGAAAGTTCTCACAGAGAGTCAAAATTTTAAAGAAGAAAAATACCAAAAATAAGAATTTTACAAGACATTCTCCCATGAAAAGGTTGCTTAATCCAGAGTTTTCAACCTACTTGAACCTCAAAATGCTTACACGTAAGTCAGTGGGTTCATCAGGACACTGGTGTTACCTTGTTAGCTGTACACCTTTTTCTTACTCTCAATTTTCCATTAAAATTCTTGGATTAAGCACTCAACTGCATGGTGATTTTTTTTTTAAATTATTGAGATGCACATATTGCAATGGATTCAATATACTGCAAAAACTCTAAATTGTAGGCCTGAACTTGTAATTATTTAATCGGATATTCAAGGTTTCCCCCAGAAAACTTGCTAAGCCCGGTGGTTGGGGCGCTCAGCAGTCATTCATCCAGCGGCTGTCGAGTTTTTGAGTTAAAAAATGTTAAAGTTGACAGGAAATTTGAAAATATCACTTGAAAGATTGTAAGATTAATACCTGAACGGCAACTAAAAAGTCTTAAAAAAAAATGCAAACATTTTAAAAAGACTTTAAAGAAATAAGCAATGCTTAGCCTGGAAGGGGCACAAGTAAAGCCTGGTGGCCCGCCAGGCTGATAATACACTGCGGGAAACCCTGGATATTGAACTCAAACTCTTTCAGGACAAAAAGATCTAATCCTGGCTGTTAGCTGTGTAATGCTCCAATAGGAAAGGCTTCAGTGGAGGCTATTTTTTAAATATTTATTTAGTTTTTTTAGGTGTAATGTGAAGGTGTGGGCGAATGACGCATTAATAAGCACAAATCCGAAGCCTTTTTTTTTAGGAAAAACATTAAGCCAAATTCTGAAATACATTTGTGGTGCTGGATCATGGGAGTCAGTTAAGTCTCTCACTGCCCAACAACACGAGTCTGAGCTGCAACATGCAGGTTGTTTACTGTCTTCTGCACTCACAACAGACGTGCTGCAGTTTCTCTAGCATCATAAACATCCTCAACGTGATAAATTCTGTAATTACATAACCTGTCACTTTAGATTATCTCCAGTTAAAATGCGGAGGTAAGCTGTTACATAACTAATTTCCTTCACTGCAAACATCAGTTCTTAAACTCCTATAGGAGACAATGAGACAGGAAAGACAACTGCCCTCCAAGTGGCCCCCTAAATGTCCTGGTCGCTGTAAACTGCCCAGCGGCACGAACAATAGAAGGTTAAAGATTTGGCTTCAGAAATCAGCCGTCGAACCTCCCATCCAGTCTCCCACTTGTTTGTTTTTACTGAAGTGCTCGGACTATTTCCAGGAAATGACCCGTGGACTCAGATCAGATTCAAACAAAAGTGACCTTACTGTCGTTTTCCTTGTTTTTCTTTGAATCTTGGCTCCCCTGACTGATATTTGTGTGCCAAGGCAGCGATCATTGGGAGTGTGATTTTATTATTTATTTATTTTTTTTTATTTTTTTCCAGGCTCGAGTTTTATCGACGGTGTTGAACTTTCCAAACGTGCACTCTGAGTTGACTCTGATAAGACAGGCTGTTAGTCACTCACTGGAAATACTGCATGTTGCCTGGATAAAGTTTATACTGCTCTGTTATTTTTGGTGGACTAACCTTGGAAACACAAGCATAAACAGCGTCAGTGTTTTCCTTTGAATGTGTGCAAATCGGGTTAAGGATGATCTGTGGCTATTATTGATAAGAAAGCCCTGCTGAGGTCTTGGCTGCCATTAATCATTAATCTGTTGCCATGGTGTTGCAGGAAGACACAGTATCTCCCACTCGGAGGCATCACACCTGCAATAAAATAGGGCTCAAGAATGCATATTAATCAGCCGGACAGGTTGTAGTGAAGTTTAACCAAACACTATTTTTAAAAAAAAAATGCTGTGGAGCTCCATCTTCAGGGTCACTGGGTTTCCATGACAACTGATATATGCGATCTAGAGCCAGCAGGCTGTTGAGAAAGCTTGCCCGATATGAAAACCCACCCACAAGTAACAAACAAAAACATTTGTAAACGGGGCAGATTATCTCTACTGGGAATTAAACAGGTAAAATTGAGATTGAGATTATATGCAGCAATCACTCTAGAGCTGGATGGCATGAAGCGAAGGATAAACGTAGAGGACCAGCACCTCATTCCTACTGTTAGGTACGATGGAGGATCTGTGATGCTGTGGGCCTGGCTTCCTTCCAAAGACACTAGGAAGCCAGTTCTTGCCATCATTTGCAATTTAAAATACTAGACTATTTTACACCAGAGATTAAATAAAAATGAGGCATTAATCTGTCGTCTTATAAGATAAAGCCCTGAAACACGAAGTTGAATCCACGTAGACCAGCATCAGTTTATGATGATTCCAGGCCCAGACTTAATTACGAAATATTTGTATAAGTATAGCAGCATGCCAACGCAACAACAAAACTAATTTATTTTAAAACATCCTAACATGGACAGAGGTGGGTAGAGTACCCAAAAATTATACTCAAGTAAGAGTAGAACTACTACAACATATTTTGACTCAAGTAACAGTAGAAATTACTCAAGAGTGAAATGAATATTTGGTAGGAAGGCTACTGAAGTACTGAGAAAAAGGAGAATCATTTAATATTTAAAATTACATCATCAGAAAGACAAAAATATTAAAATATGTGGAAATTCTGCAGTTTTTAATACCAAAATGAAAATAATTACAAAATACCTGCTTGTGTGCATTTGTGGTCTTCATTCAGTGAAGTTACTCACAGTGGGTAGAGTATCAAGAAAGTTTACTTAAAAGTACCAATACGTGGGCGTGCTGTGGTGGCGTAGGGGATAGCACGACCCACATTTGGAGGCCTTCAGTCCTCGACGCGGCCGTCGCGAGTTCGATTCCTGGACGCGGCCGACGTTTGCTGCATGTCTTCACCCTTTCCTGTCAGCCTACTGTCATATAAGGGACACTAGAGCCCACAAAAGACCCCCTGGAGGGAAAAAATTAAAAATAAAATTAAATACCAGTACGTCATATTAAAATTCCCCAAATTAAAGCAAAAGGTGTAGCAAATACTCCTAAAATTACTCAAATTACTCATGTAACTCCAACTGAGGAAATGTATCTAGTTACTACCAAACTCTGAAGGAGGAATGCCAATAAATGTGTTCTACTCTGTAAGAAAAACCAAAATAATGTCTGTATGTGGTCAGAAAATCTTAAAGTTGAATTCTGCAGTTCAGATTCAGTTTTGCACCTGCAATTTCTGGTTACATCCCCTGGTCACACAGCCACAAACAGACCAACTACTGGGCCTCTGATTACTGGTGTTACGATCAATCCCACGTCACATCCTACAACTTTAGCCGGAGAACAGACAGGAAGAGAGCAGCGTAGGCGTGTGCTTAAGTGATGGTAATGACGGACTCGGGTCAACTCGTTGCTCTTTGTAGATAATTGCGTTAAGTGGAGTGGGATTTTGTTGCTAATGTGCAATGTTTGTGTCTCCCTTCCCTCCCCCTCTGCAGCGGCTTGGGTTACATCCTGGGCTCCGGTGCCAAGGACGCCGCTGAGGACTGGCACTGGGCATTAAGGGTAAGTGTATCATCATCTTCATCATCAGCCTCCAGAGGAGGAGAAAAAAAAAGAAAACATGTCCACAAATACAGATGAAAGGTCTCTGATTGGCTGCGGATCTGGGGTCAGCGGGGACAGAAACTCCAGGGGTTATTTCTGGATTCAGAGTCCATCCCGGCCGCGTCTTTACTGGGAAAATGACACAACACAAAGTTAGAGGCCGAACAACTGTCACAATCATTAGTGTCACTTCCCCCTCCTGCAGAAGCACTTCCAAAGATTTTACCATCAAATGTAACTGAGCGTTTTCAATTGAGTTCAAAACTGAAATGAGGCGTTGAAATTTGCCAATATGTTTAATGTCAGAGGTTTGTTTGCGTCCTGTGTTAATTTGGTGTGAATGAGTATTTAAGGGTAAGACAGTGTTGTATAATCAAACATGAATAAAGCACAAAGTATTATCAGCAATACCGTACGAATGCAGTTTGTGCTCAAGTCTTCAATTGCGTTTATATTTCTAACTTTAAAAATTACATATTAGGCTCTAGTATGAGCCTTTCATGCCTATATTTGTATTCATTCGCCTGCTATCACACTACAATTTTTGCTGCTACATTTTCATATCTAACACAATATATATAATTTCATATAATTTAGATTGGTAGCTATATTTAATTATAAAAGTGTGATTATTTTTTGTGGCTCTAAGCTTCATCTTCCACAGTAAAATTAGATAAACAGTGGAGTCATAATCAAGTCTAATAACATCAAGTTAGATGGACGCATATTAAAAGACACTTCCCACAAACCAAAAGTGATTAATAAGAAATTGAGAAATGGATATAATAGTCTTTTACTCTTCTGGGTTAGCAAATTTTTCAAAAGTAAGATTTTTTTATTTTTTTATTTTTGCTTAACCTCACATTTTTTATAAAGTGCTTGATTGCAAAATGCCTCAAACGTGCTCAACGTGCATTAAAGTGAAAACCTTTAAATTAAAAGGCGATATTGTTGCATAAACTGCATGAATTCTCGTGACTAGTGTTAAATTAGGAGCATATATCACTGCCATGGAATCCACTGAGTGCATGAAACAAAATGCTTGCCTCCAAAGTGCTCTATAAGGAATAGCAGCCATAATGGAAAAGCCCAATGAAAGGTCCAACGGGACTCCACAGGAACCGTTGACTTCAGCGTCGGCTTTTAAAATCGTTAAAACAAATTATGACCTTGTTTCCTTGGGAACGGACCGATGTTTAGAGGAAGGCATTAACGTTCTCAGAACGTTGGATGCGGGAAAGCGATCCTGGACGTGACGACGTGGGGGACAGGAAGTTCCATTTGTTTTTGTCTTTAACATTAAAAAACAACAAACATTGGAGCGGGTAATGGAGAGGGAAATTTGTTCCAAAGCGGTCACAATGACATTCCAATACAACGATCTCAAAGCCGATTAATCAGCAGCGTGGCATGCAGAGGAAGACAAATACTGAGACATGAAACGTTTTCTGTGCGGCCATATCCTGTTTAAACAAAGATAAAAAAAAATAAAAAAAAAAGGTAGCAGCACTTCCGTTTGTTTTTGTCCGGTGTGTTTCAGCTACCTTCCTGAAAAAGTCAACGGAGTGAAATGGCAACAAAAAAAAATATTGTCTGCTAATTTGTGTGATTGCCTTACTTCAAACAGGAAGTGCCTAATGGGTCTTGTGGGACTGCAGGTCAAAGGTCGCAGACTTCTGGTGTCTCACTGATTAACTGTAATGGCAAAAATATAAAAACACTTTTATTTTATTTAATGGGCCAACTGAAAGTAGTTCATCGTATTGAAGTAGAAGGAAGACAACTGAGGTATTGAAATAGCTAAAAGTAAAGAAAGTGTGGCGTGCATTCATGTTCATTAAGCTAAATACTTTGTAGAAACACTGATTTGCTTCTTCTTCTTCTTCTTCTTAACCAAGTTTCTGTCTGTTGTTTCAACACAGCAATTTGCATGTTGGTCAAAAAGATTAATTTTAGCATCATCTGACCAGAGCTGCTACACTGAAACAAAAAGCAATTCACCAAAAGGAATCAAATTGAGTTAATTCAAGTTTATTTATGAAGTTTTCAAGTAAAACGAATGTAAATAAAGTAAGTTTGACAAACTTCACTCAATTTCTTTTAAGTTGAAGCTGTATTTTCTTTCAGCGTACCTCAGCTGCGTCTTATGCATAGCCTCAAACACGATTTCTTTTTATTGATTTCTTCCAGCGATGGGTCTCCTTCTCCGACTCATAAAAATTGTGATTTCAGCCTGACAAAATGCAAAAAAAAAACCCCAAAACTTCAATATTGCACTTTGAGAAGATTAGATTCAGTAAACACTTTGTTTTGAAAGCACATCAACGAATTCTAACAAACTGCAGTTCCAACGTAGCTTAATCCTCACATGTACACATTTCTTTATTGTACAGTAACAGCACCTGTAAAAATATAACAGCCTTTAATGAGCCGCTGAATAGTTGAGATTAATTTCCCCTGACACATATTGCCTTTGCTTTTGTTGGTAGCTGGGATTACTCAAACAAATCCTGTCTCACACATCCCGTCCCGGCTTCCCGTCTCTGTATCTCCCAGACTCAGACTGACTCAGGTGCAAACCTGCAATCACACGAGCCAGAAAGCATGGCAGTAAAGATCGCAGCAGATGGGCACCTGCAAGAGACACTCCTGCTTACAAAGCAGCTTTCAAAGCCAAAAAGCTAATTTAGTCTCCTGTATACAACCCACGCCTACACACACACTGAGTAGCAGTAGAGTGAGCAAAGGGAATGCTCTTAGTTTCATAGGGCTTGTATAAGATGTGAGGCGTATCAGCGGCCTCGCATTCAGAGTGCAGACACACACTTCTTTGTCCTGCATCACGTGGCTTAACAACCCCACAAAACGGCTCCCGGCGCCGTACGTTAGCATGATCACAGCCCACACAGGGTCTCTCTGTGGATCGCCCTGACCGATTGATTTCTCGTCTCATCAGGTGTCACCGGTCCTGGGCATCACTGTGGGCACTCTGATCCTGCTCTTTGTGCCTGACCCAAAGAGAGGCAGCGCGGATCAAATGGAAGGACACATCCATCACTCCCAATCGTGGCTCAGTGACATGAAGGCCCTCGCCAAGAAGTAAGGCTTTGCACCGTCATGCACCGGGGTTTCGGTTGCTTGCTCAGACTCTCCTCTGCGGTTTTGGTTGGATGTTTTAGATGGAGGAGCTGGTTGATCAATGACTGTCATGATAGCAGATTGGCACCAATTAGAGATTTTTCTGACCGATTTCCGATTTCGTCAAGCTGCAACGCGGAATTGAGCCGATTCCAAAATGAACAAGTAATTCAATATTATTTTAAAATAAGGTGAAGTTATTACAAAGTTGAAATTTAAAGCTTTATTTAGTATCTTAGCGATTTGTATAATTAGCAGAATTACTGTATTTTTTGGATTACTAATAAAAATCACTGAATGTCTGTTTTCTAAGCTGACCGTTACCTGAATTGTGAGACTTCAAAACAATTGGCAACATTTCCTCTTTTATTCCTGCACTTAATTTCAATTCAGTACCAGTCAATTCAATTGAGTTTAATTAAAACTTAATTCAATCAAAGAAGGGAAGTGTGGAGAACTGTCACAAAGCAGTAGCTTAATGCATATAATTCATATTTACTTTAATATGTGAATATCTGGATCCATGTAACCATGGTGATTTGTTGGAACGTCACAGGTGCACACATAAATCACTACTAGAAAGTTAAACATATTATTTTGAGATCCAGTTGAGATTAAAGCTTGCCTTAGGGTAACAATCAACTTGTAGGTCCAGACATTTCCCTAGAGCGGCATCAGGATGTTGGCCAAATATTATTGGAGCGATAAGGAAGCCTGGCGCTGGATAAAGTGTAACAGGAGCTCAGTTTATTTTGTCTTCCTCTGCCCTGACTGTCACTCACCTTTGTGTTTTCCTCTCCGCCAGCCGGAGCTACGTGTTCTCGTCCTTGGCGACATCAGCCGTGTCCTTTGCCACGGGCGCGTTTGGAATGTTGATTCCCATCTACCTGTTCCGAGCGCAGGTGGTGCAGAAGGAAGTCGAAGCCTGCACCAAAAAAGTTTGCAGCAGCAGAGACAGGTGAGAAGTCGGTGGAGAGGCTTCTGTTTGACTCCTGCTTTGAGTAAAATACTTATAGGTGTTATACGCCATTTGAATGATAGAATCTAACTTTAGGGATGAAATGATTAGTGGGATTATTCCTGATGAAGATTATTGAGATGATCATCAACTTGTTTGATAAATCGTTAACTGGAGACTCACAGACAGAAAATAAAATATAATCAGGGTAGTAATTAAGCAAAAACTGTACAAAAATATAGACATTTTGGATTTAAGATAAAAGATTTTCTTTTTCTGTAAATATGTTCTACTCAGAATTCCTCGAGTGGCAAAGTTTTTGCTTCATCTTTGCTATCTGGTTATTAATTGGTCAATCAAAGAACTAACCACCAGATCGGCCTTACACTGTAGTGATAAAACGTCAAACAGAAAGGGCCGAGCTCTTCATGTGTTGATGCTAGAAGTATTTTTTGAGCTGCAGATGCATCTTTTGCTACAAATAATCAAGAGATTGCTTAAGGAATGCTGCATTGTTGCATTTTAGACAATACGATGTTTATTTTCTTATTTACAACAGGAATCGAATTACCTGTTTATTTGTGTCAAGTGTTTTTGTGCGATTAGCACAGAGAACAGTCGATTAGTGAAACAGTCTTTAGTTGCTTTAGTCTATCTGCTGTAACACTTGGTCTCTTTTGTCTGGGCAGCTTAAACGCATTAACCTCTAGAACCCGACGGACCCACTGGTGGGTCCGTCGGGTTCTAGAGGTTAAGGCTTCCTTTGCATCCTAACCTTACTCATGGCTGTTTCCTGCAGCCTCATCTTTGGGGCCATCACCTGCGTGACGGGGCTGCTGGGCTTGGTCATCGGAGCCGTCGCCACGCGCTTCTTTCGGCGCAAGACGGGTCGGGCCGACCCCCTGGTGTGCGCTGTCAGCATGCTGGGCTCTGCCATCTTCATCTGCCTCATCTTCGTCGTGGCCAAGAACAGCATCGTTGGAGCTTATGTAAGTTTATCTCTCTTGTTCACTCTGACAGAAACTGCTTCCCCCTCCGCCTCCCTCAGACAGAGCGAAACGTGAGTCGTGGTGTTTAACCTTAGGGGCAGAACGCTGAAAGTGACAGTTCTGTGAGCAGTCTAGCAGGTGAAGACCTTGTAAAAGCTCACTGAGGTGGGGTTGATGTTTGAATAAAGTTGTAAGAGGACACCGAGAGTGACACCAGTTCTTCTCAGGCCCCTGGGGCCGCGAGCCTCTCTGTGTAATCAGTGGTGCCAGTCATAAGTCAGCTTTAGCGCGACCTCGGCTAGTGGCTGGAGTTAGCTCCGGCTAATCTAATGAACACATCAGCATGGCATTCTCGGTGTAACAGCCTCGTGGAGCAGGAAAGGGTGCCACTTCACAATCACGACTTCAGAACAATCCAGTCTGGACTTAGCAAGCACACATTATTTTGTTCTTATCACTTACAAAGGAGTAGGAAATGACCCTCAAGGTGCCGGTCGGTATTAAAGCTGCATATCTGGATAATTTTTTCCCATGCCTGTCAGAGAATGCAGCAAACAGACTTCCTAAATGACAGGCTGTGGCCGACCTTAGAAAGTCTAGCCGCTCATTGTTCCCTACAACTGGATTTGCCCTCACAGTGCCCGTGAGAATCAGTATCATTTTAATTTGGGGATTATAAAGACAGAACATTTCATTTTCTAGGAATGAGTCAGGATGTAACCAACAACTTCAAAGATTTCAAAAACAAAACTTAGGCACACTAGCTTAAATTTATTGTGGCTTTTTGAAATTTTACATACTGCCCCAATACTATGCATATACCCTGACAAGTATATGGACAAACGTCCCCATATGTTTCCAGTTTTTTATATTTGAGTTGGTAGAGTTTATTTAAATGTGTTTTGTGTGACACAGACCTTGCTTTAGAGCATATTCCATTATTTTCTTTTTAGTGTTGAAGTTTGAGAGACTCCACACGAACAAGAATATATTCAGCGAAGTCAACACCAGACTACCTAAGAATGCTGTAGCAGCTCGCCAGTATGGTGGTGGCACCATCATGCTGTGGGACTATTGTATACAGCTGAGTGTTCCAACAGGACACTGATCCCAAACACGTCAAAACTAGCTTTGGAATGAGTGAAGAAGGCCATCATGAAGCTTTGGAAACATCTCCGACCTCAGACCTATGCTTCAAAACCAAATCTATATTCTGAATCCAAGCAATTCACATAAACTTTAAACCCATTCAGTCAACTGCAACTATTGGAACCGCTATATATGGTGGTTGAAATGATAAAGGGAAAGTTGACATGCATAATTTGCTGCTACACTGCTTGGCTGCATGCATTTAACGGCTTCTGCTTGTAACACATGCTTCGGAAAAGATACGGCAGTCATCTTGCAACTTCTAATTTAGTTTCCAAATATTAAATAACGGCTGAAATGAATGATAATTGGGATTTAATGAAGTAAGATTTTTATGAACTCCCATTGGGTCAAAGGTGCACATTCATCAGGTGTCTGACAGCAGCATGACTCAGCCAATTAGACTCCAGCTACGGACGAATCCACACTCATTTCACGGCCACACGTCCGTCCGATTCAATTTTACACACTCGCTGCGTTGCAGAAACAGGTCCCGGCTCATCCTACGGGACAGGAATAGAAATCAGGTGCAGCAAAGGGCCAATATTTGGCTAATCTTGCCCGGATCGTTTAGCTCAGAAATAACGTCGCACCTCGATTAGGATAAACAGCTCGCTAGACTTCACCTCTAGCGTCGGTGCTCTACTGTACCGTATTAAATCCTGGTACACCGCTGCGGTTGTAAGTGAGCGAGTCGGGTTTCATTGCGAGGCGCTGACAGATGTGTCGTGTTATAAGGCGTGACACGGCTGGAACCAACGGCGCTGCTCCGCCGAGGCCCGCCGACCCCTCGCAGCTGTTGTCGAGACCAGACTTGGCTCCTCTCGTTCAGGAGGCAACGTGTCGGCCTCAGTGCGGAGCCGCCTGACATCTCGGCTGCCAGAACCCTGCCGGAGCTCTCTCTGTGCTGTACTGTAGGGCTGGCGCTCTGACAGAGAGAGAGCAAGGGAGAGAGGGGGTCATTCCCCAGCAGGAAACACACATCAGTCGGCCATGTTAAAGCGGTTCAGATGAAACCAGGCAGTACAGATACATGAGATTCCACCGCGACCAAATGCCTCCAGGTGTGTTTACGATTCAAGCGGTCAAGAACGAACTAGCTGCACGTACAGTAATGCAGTCCGAGGTCATTTAAAGTGTAAACAACTCGCTCTGTCTATTCCGAAGGGACGTAATTTAAAATCGCAGTGCCAGAGTGTTTCCCGCATTGAATATCTGTGACGAAAATAAACAGTTGTTGTCATCCCGAGCTGGTTTTCAGTCTGCGGGGTGCAGCTCAGTGAAAGCCCACATGTCAACATAATCTATGGGGCCGCACTATAATAACATGTTTTCGAACCGCTTTTAACCAAAGCGGTTCTTAAAGCAGCGATAGAAATATCCTCCAGCTCTTCCCTGGTTTTACATGTCATGTCAGCGGAAAGTGGCGGCTCTCAGAGTGAAATCTCTTTGTCTTTGTTTAGGTTTGCATCTTCATCGGAGAGACGCTACTTTTCGTGAACTGGGCTTTGACAGCAGACATTTTAATGGTAAGTGGAATAATTTGTTGAGTGGAGAAACTGACAACTGGACCATAAAGGCTTAGTAGGGCGAGATACAAAAGTATTCACACGCCTTGATTTTTTTTTTTTTTTTTTTTTTTACATTCAGTCCCATTGAGCCACAATCTTAAATTCTGTTCGGGTTTTATTCAGCCAACAAGAAGCCACTCTTAACTTTAAAGTAGGAGTAAAAAACATGTGAATGGATGCCTTTGATTTAACTTTTTGGCTTAATTTGATCAAATTTAGCTGTCACCCAGCACTCCGTCGTCATAGTAAAACATGGTGATGGCAGCATTATGATTCTTGCTTCTCTTCGGCGGGGAGGCTGGTTGAACTTTATGGGAGTACGGGTGTAGCTAAATAGATCACACTGCTGGAAGAAAAACTAACCTTTTTAGAGCTTTATTAGTGATAAAGTTTGAAAACTATTATAATTATCCTTTTGTCTTTTTAGTCATGTAGTGTTTTTCATTTGTCATTGTCCTAAAAACCCGATTAAATTCATTAAAGTTTCATTCCGGTGGCATTAAAAATTCCGGAAAATCCTTTGGTGTGAATTACCTAACGACAATTGTACGTGTTTGGGTTTGTAAGAATTTTAGTAAAAATGATCAGAGTTTCAGTAAGCCAGACAAATTCTTTATTTTTAATTAGTTCACCGTCTGTATTGAGTATGCAGGTAAACAGGTCGGTGTGACCTCCTTCTTCACCTTGGCCTTATTTCCCTCTTCCTGTCTCTCTGCAGTTTGTTATTATTCCCACACGGAGAGCTACAGCAGTCGCCTTTCAGAGCTTCACCTCTCATCTCCTGGGTGACGCAGGAAGTCCATACCTGATAGGCAAGGTAAGACCCTCCCCTTCCTCCTTCTTCTCCCCAAGCTGTGGCTGCGTGTTTAAAACGCACAGCAGGTGACAGATGTGGAGCGCGACGCTTCAGCACGTAAACAAGCACATTTATACAGCAGCTCAGCTCTGGCTTTAACTAGGCCAGCGCAAAGTGTTCCACAGGAGGGGCTTTTAGCGCAGGTCCCAGGAGAACCGGTGAACAGGATTGTGATTTTTGCCGCTGCTCTCCAGGCAATCAGTGGTATTTTCTAGCAAGTCTCCCGGCTCCCCCGGAGACGCCAGAGTTGCCGTATTTGATTGGTCACCAGATGAGAGAGTAGTCCTTCCCGGGCCTCTCAAGGTCACCGTCAGCCGGTTTCCCCCGCCCCCCGACCCAACGCTCCCCACCTTTCAGACCTAGCGCGTACGCCCCCCCTAAAGAATAGCATTCAGGAAGCCGGAGTGAAAGTGCCGCTCGGCGTTCAATGGAGTGTGAAACGGGATTCGCATCAGACTGCCAAAACACATTCGTCTTATTTTAAAGTGAGAATGAACATTTCTAAAGTTAAATAGCAACTCCACTGAGCCCCTCCTCCCCCGGTGCTGGAATGTAATAAAGGCAGGAAGAAGTGTATTCTCCGGCACGCCGCATCACGTGTCACACTCTATCCACGCATTTGACGTTTCAGACATTTTTTTTTGTGTGTGCGTGTGGGGCCGTAAATTGTATCAGGAGAATAGAGCGCTTTGTGGTTACGTGTTTTATCACTCAGAGGCCGGCTCGCAGTCTGAGCTCCATCAACAAAAGCGGCGGATGTCTCTGATTAAGAGAATCAGACTCATTCAGGATCTTCTGTAAGGACCTGACAGGCTGGCGACAGGCACAGCTGTCTGCTGAGCTGCTGCTGCTGCTGTTCCTGTTCCTTCTCGCCTGAATGAAAATCTGAAACTAGCGTCAGAGGCAGGTGAAAGGAGCGAGAGCAAGAAGCGCTTCTCAAAAGAGGGATCAGATGCAGCGTTGCCCTGAAATAAATAACTGTATTGTTTCTGCACCTACTGCTTACACAGAAGAGTTTACTTCGGTCTGATCTGAACTTCCTCTCTCTGCCATGTTTCAAACTGAGTGTAAAGATTAAAAATAAACAATGTAGAAGTAAAGAGAAACATTTTGAGTAACATTATTTGGCATCATGATTCTCAGCTTTCTCAAACTGAAGTATTTTCACACTTTTTTTTTAAAGCTTTCAAAAGTTACCCACAGAAAGTGAAGGTGACATTTTTTTTGTCATTTTCCACTCAATTAAAGTGAGTCGCCCAGAATATCCTGAGGTGAAACCAAAACTTTCAGCTCCAGTTTATGCATCATGTCACCAAATGGAGCTTGTGCTGATCGGAAAGTGAGAGTACGCCAATGTGCTAATACACAATGCCTTACAAAAAGTATTCGGACCCCTTAACCTTAAACATATAAGCATATTTTAAAGGTTTTCTGGCATTTTAAAAATCAGAGAATGTGTATGTTCTTACTCTCAAATACGTAAAATGAATCTATAAATTTGAGTTTGGCAGAAACTCACTCCTCCATTAATTTCTGTACTTTGGCCCAAACACTTTGTGGGACAGATTGGATGAAGAGCTTTTCGCAGCACCAATTTTCACTTCTTGCCACAAATTCCAAATGAAATTCAGTCTGTACTTTGACTAGGACACTGCGACAAATAAAAATGTTTTGATCTCGCTATAGTTCGGACTCTATGTTTAGGGGTATTATTCACCCGGAAGGTGAGCCCAACCAATTCTGCAGCCTTTTACGATCTCTAACCGGTTTTGTTCTGGGATATTTAGTATTTAGTTTCATTCAACATCCCAACAATACAGACCTGCCTCTTAAACTGATGCAAAGTTTTAGTTTTACACCACATACACAGTTTTGCATGTGTCCCAAAAGTCCACTAATTAGGTGACTTATGAAGGCAGAGGGGCCTGAACTCATGCTAATCTTTTCAGATTTGTATTTGAAAAAATGAAAACCAGGCATCCTTTTCCTTTCACGCACTAATTTGTGTTGATCCATCATATTAAATACCCCAAAAATACGTTATTTCCTGTAACCTAAAAACATATAGAAAAGTTTGAACAAAATGAAGACTTAGACAAAGCACAGTTTAATGGCACTCTTATTACTGACATCCATCTTTTCCATGAGTCAGATTAATGCCACCCTGGATTACTCCCACATTGGCCCACGGTTCTTCAGTCCCCCCGGATCCACGCCATTCCACGCCACAGTTCTCTCCTGATGAGTGACATTCTGAACGCCCGGAGGTTTCTCGCTTCCTCCGCAAAAGCCCGACTGACGGTGCTTGGAGCGCTCGGAGTGCGTCAGTGTCCTGAGCTGAGGTTTAGCACATGAGTGTGATGGACCAGTCGTGACGCACACCAAGTGGGGGCAGATATGCAGTCGCCCATGCGTATTGGCTGGAGCGACTGTAAGTTGGCAAAAAGAGATGGAATAGCAGGAAAAAGCAAGCAGTTATCGCCAAGCAACCGCAGGAGAAAGATAGGGAATGACTCAGTTATTTTGGTTCACACTGAGGTTTTGGGTTTGAGCACCAAGCAGACCTGAAGACGAAGCACTGAGGTCAACAAACCGGATCTGGTGCGACAGAGCTGCTTTTTAGTGGTCTCGCCTCAGGGAAATTACCACCTTTTTTGAAAAGCTGCTTTAGAATATTTGAAATTCCCAGAAATTTGAGCCAAGACTCATTTTCATCAGAGCGTATCAGACTGATGTCGGTCAAGAATCCTCCTGATAAACACAACCCAGACTCCTCCTCTGCCAGAAGAGAAGGACCGTACCATGTAGTTGGCAGCAAAGGAAGGCCAGGAACAATCTCTCCATAATCATCCAAGAAATGCCTTCTGGCAGGATAATTAGACCAGCAGCAGTTCTCTGCTTATTTTTAGATTTGCTGCTCTGTGCAAGTCGCAGAGAATTTAGTGTTCTTGATTAAATGGGCCATGCACTGGTAAAACACACACCCATACACACACACACACTGCTGCTGGGTTTTTAATGGTTCTTTCCCAGTGCAGGTACTCCCCTCGCACAGATTCAACTCCTTCAATATCCTCCTCCAGCTTTTTTCTGCAGTGAATGTCAATCTGCAGAAGCTAACATGAAATCAGTGTGGCAGAGCCACTGCAACACTTTGACTCACTCACTAGCAGTCCTGCTGTTCGCCTCCCATCAACCCCTCCACACACAGCTAGCTCAGCGTTGCCATTAGTAGCCTCCATCGCCATGTGATTGTCAGTGGGACCGCCTTATTGGTGATACAGGGAGACATAACAGGTCACTCAACACCCACTTTTCTTGAGCTGTTGTTCCCCTTAGCATAACACGACACACTGAATTCTAAGATGAGCTGTTACCTGCCTTGAATTGGAGCAAAAGTGTATACAAACATGTGAAAACTAACACCGCGTAGTGTATCGTAGAAGGTTTGATTATTTGTCTTACGATTAGATGTCGATTAATGGTTTATTAGACGTTTAGACGGTCTTTTATTGTTGTAGTTTGGCCTCCAACCAGAAGAGGGCACCGCTGGTCATCCTTAAAGGGAGCCGGCTACATATACAGGAATAAAAATGGCGGAGCCTCACCAGAGCGAGAGAGAAACGGTTCAGATAGTATCCGTTGTGGGACGCGAAATGAACATCTGCGGGAGCTTCTGTTTTGAAATATAAACACTTGACAAGCTCCTTAGTTTTTACCTTAATATCGGTTATTCAGCCGTGCTGCATGGCGGAGCAGTGTCAACTTCTCAACCAAAAATTACTCGTGCTACGAAGGTGAGAATGTGATGACAGAAAAGTCTGGGATTAAGTGTTGCAAAATATCTTTTTTTGATTCAGCAATATAAGATGTTCAGGCTGTTTTGTTACATTTCATAAATATGTCCAAGTTTTAATAATTTAGGAAAACACAGTTGACACACAAATTTTGTTTTTAAATATAACGATGTACTATTTTTTTAATTCGCAGCCCTTACTCCTATAGAAAGACGGTCGACCTAGTTGAAACAAGATAGCCAGAGTTTTAAGGAAATGGTTATTAATTAATCATTAGATGATTGATAGGATCAATCAAGTTTAGGTTGACGAATTAATCACTTACTTACATCCCTACTTGGTGACTAGCTTTTGTTTTTATTTTTTAAAATGTTTTTTCTTTTTTCTTTGTGTCTGGCTGCAGATCTCTGATAAGCTACAGGAGAGATTCGCTTCATCTGAACTATGGAAGTTCCTCAGTTTGGGCTATGCCCTCATGCTGTGTCCCTTCATCATTGTCCTGGGGGGCATGTTTTTTCTGGCCACGGCACTGTATTTCCTGGACGACAGGGAAAAGGCCGAAAAGTAAGTCGCTTTGTTAAAACAGCTGATTATTTCATCTATTATTCAGCAGCCCCTTCTTTAAATATTTAGCGCTTGCTTGGGTTGTTTGTCGATGACTTTCTGACTAAGAGCAACAAGGACGCCAAAGAAATTTGGTTGATGTAAGAAGAATTGGGTTTTAGGGTGTTTTTATTTCCTTTCTTATGGGGTTTGCTGGTAACTTTTATGTTGTTACTGAAGTTTGACATGCTGCTCAAACATAATAACCAAAGACCCGCAATATCTGGGCCAACAGAAAACACCAGTTAGCTAAAACTCCCCCACAGTCTGTTACACTCACCAGTTTGTTCAACTGCTTCCCCTCTCATTCACATCCTCATCTTTTCCTTTTTTATATAAGCACCAAAGTCATGAGTCAGTCGGAAACAAAAGCTGGTCAGGGCCTTAAAAGGCTAAAACAAGCTCTGTATTTGTTTTTTATGGCGAGACAAAACTTCTTGTTTCTTTTTTGATCACATTGGCTTGCTCTCCTGTTGCCAGCGCTTAAAGAAATGACTTCCTTCCTGTGGAAGTTGCGGAACATTTTTAGACAAGATGGCGATGTGACGTTTGATGTCCGTCCACAGACACCTGGTCTTCGCCCCTTAGGAGGTCATTATTCTTTCTCACGCCTAAAATTATGAGGAAGATATTTTATGCACAGGCAGACAAGAAACAGAAAAGAAAATCATTTATGAAAAGTTTTCAAATTTGCAGAAGAGATTTGAGGACTGGTCAAAATCTTCAGCTAGCCTGTGAGTACTTCCTTTTAGTGCGTCTACGCTGTACTAAAAAAGTATCGGCGTAGACGCACGCCCACGGCTGCCACAGCTTGTTGCGGTTTCTGTTTGACCTTTTCAAGGAACCAAAAAAAAGAAAAAAGCAGAACATGAACTAAAAGAGGACACTTACTCCTGAAACTGTGCCAGTAATAGATATTAGCACGTAGTCCAAGAAGTGATTCAAGCTAAAACCACACTATGAGATGCTGCAGGCAGACTCCAACTAATCACAACCCGTTGACTTTCACCCACCACCATGGAAGACAACGCCACACTTTCTGATGAATAGTTCACAAATTAAAAAAAAAAAAACTACAGGGACTCACATTCAATCTTTGTTAGTATAAATCTTTGTTCATGTTTAGATGCTAGCTTTGTATTCAATTGTTTTGCAGATTTTTAAGTTTCAGAAATAAGTGCATATGATTTTTGATCAATTTAAAATGACTTTTTTTTTAGGTTGCCAAAACAAAAATAATTATAAGAACTACTTTGAGTTGCCAGGTTGGAAAGAGTTTTACTTAATTGTAGAATTTAAAAAAAACATGCAGGTGGAAAGTAGTGGACATCAGGTAAGAAACTGTTTTAAAAAAGCCCAGTATTTTCCCCTAGGCTAGTTGTTTTAGTGTATAGTGTATATTACTTTTGAAGTGTATAGACTTGTTCGTCTGGACTTTAATCATAAGTGCTGCTTACAAATGTACTCTAAAAAAAAATTTTTTTTCTATCAAGGGAACTGCAAATATTAAAGATTGATTGGCAGGGACAGCCTATTGTAACTCTGAGTAAGTAGAAATGTTTCTGAAGAGAAGAAAGAGATCAAATCTGTTTGAAATGTTCAGTCAATGACTCAACATCATTTTCATAATGTAGAAAAAAGGACAACTTAAGAGGGTCAAAAATACATTAGGAAAACCATTTTTTGTGATTTTTTTTGTGAACTTTAGCTGTAGCATGCTTGAACTTGAACTGCTATTTTTTGTTGTTTACGTCAACCAGTGTAGCAAGGTGTGCAGTATAAGGGGGGAAATGTTAGCACAAGTCCAAAGGCCCCTGACAGACAGGGGCCCCTTCCACAAAAGGAAAAAACGACTTCTTATAGAAATAGAAAAAAAATTGGGGGACACTGTCAATTACAAAAACAATCATATAGTGTTTTTAAAATAGTTTTTGGGGTAAAAGTCAAATGTTGCCACTACCAGACCAAAAAGCACACATCCATATTTGGGAAATAAAAAAGACAAGAGTGTAAATTTATATCCCAGATTTTCTCAAAGAGAGGTGTGCAGAGTGTGCAAGATTGTCAACCATGTAGCATAGTTAGCTTAGCTACAGATTACTGTTTGCCTCCATTTCAATAGCAGCTAATGAATAAAGAAAGAATTTAACAAGATATTCATATATTTAACTTGTACCTGTGCCTTTTACCACACTTAGCATCAGATGAGTCAGTCAGCAGCAGCTCTAGCTACGATAGCAGCACAACCATTTCCTCCTATACCAGTGAGACAGGTGAGCAACACTGTGTTCAATCTATGTGGATTTTTTCTGTCCCTCTACTCTTTTTACAATTACACAATAAAAACAATTTATTACTCACAGATTGACAGCAGTAAGACCCTCCTCCTGGTTCTGATTGGTTGTTTTTGGTCAGAATGGTGCATTTCTTCAGCCATCAGTAGCAGCTCAGGAAGGAAGTGGAGGAGATTGATCATTTCACAGATTATCTGTTTCATAGCCAGTGTTGGCATAGTTACTTTGAAAAAGTAACTTTAATCGGACTACTGATTACTCCTTGAAAAAGTAACTTAGTTATATTACTGACTACTTGATTTGGAAAGTAACTAAGTTACACTAAAAGTAATTTTTTAGTTACTTTCAGCAGCTGCTAACAACAACGCTCTGCCTCCTGTGAAAATCACATTGAGCTTTGCCAATACTTAATTGTAAGCTATTTTATAATGGTAACATCAACAATGTGTCTCCACTGATAAGGTTGAACTGAAGAGGAGATTGTACAAAAAAATAAAAAACGTGAGTAATTTGTGTGGTCCACTGTTGTCTGGAAAACTCTAAGAAGGATTTTAAAGCCCCCCTCTTTCCCCCAGCCTCCAGGTTCTGCGTTACGGCCCTGCATTTGGTGTCAGCGCAGCGCACAGAGCTCCTCCTGCAGCTCCACAACTCGGATGGCTGCACAGATTTGTGACACTTATCGTAATATTAATAATTATAATGGCGTTAAGTTGCCATTATAACTATTGCCAATTACGGACACGTTCATTCGTGGCTGTTTTCACGTTTATTGCGCTGTTCATATTGGTTTCGATGTTTGACGTTTTCTGGAGCGCAAAGCGATGCTCGACGTCATTCAGAGGTAATACATTAACTTGACATTAACAAAGACACAGCGGGACGGATCATCCGGGAAATGATGGACAGGGAGAGACTGAGTAAAACTACCTTAATGACGGACAAATTCTGGGATTTATTATGAGTCTCTGCTTATTTCCAAGCCCAAATGAGTAACTTCACGTTCAAAAACGAGCCCAAAAAGGCGCAACCCGCCACTCATTACATTTGCAAGCGACTTAAAAAAAATGAAGCCCAAAGCCGCTTATAATAATCGGACTTGGCGACAGAAACTTAAAATAGTTCCAGTTTTTCCACCAACAAAATCTTCCTCCATTGTTTACCTTTCTGTCACATAGAGACGTCGGTCACTCGACAAGACGAGTAGAGGAAATATGATTACGGTAAATAACAAAAGAAGATAGTAACGCAAAGTGATTTTGATAAGTAACTGTAGTCTGACTACTCGATTTGAAATAGCAACGCGTTAGATTACTGAAAAAAGTGGTCCGACGTCAGTAACGCGTTACAAATTAACGCGTTACTGACATCACTGTTCATAGCAAACTGTCATGACACGGTGACAGCTTTAACAAATATGGAGAAAACATATTTTTTATTAAAGCTATATATTGCAACTTGAACAAAACACAATAACACAGCATTTATTGAGAACTCTGGATTGCTTCATGTATATTTTGCACGTTGAACCAGCAGCTCTCAAAGGAAAAAGGCTGCTGTACTCCAAAATAATTTAAAACAGTCATTTTAATATTGTCTATTGGTGCCCCAAAAACGATGAAACTTGGGCATTATCATAAATCAATAAAATCCCCAACTGCCAAACTTGAAGACTGGACTTTATGCCGCTAACACTTAGCTTTTGTCAACAACTCTGAGGCGGAAGTGAGAGCTCCACGCAACACAAATAATCTCCTAGCCGGAACACGGTGCGCTAAATAATAAAACATAAATCAACAAAGCTTCGTAGCAGGTAAATTTTCCTTGAGGAATTTTAGTAGTCAAGGTACTCGAATCATTTGAGTAATTGTTTCAACCCAGCTAGTGTCAGTAGTGGACCAACAAAAGTAAGCGTCTTTAAAATTGTGACGCTTTTGATGGGTCAGACAGACTCAAGAAATTGAGTAACAGCAGCTGCGAAGGGGGTCCCAATTAAAATTTTGTTAGGGGGTCCAAGATTCCTGGTAACGCCTCTGGTTGCCTCTCCAAGACCAAAAAACACACATCTATATTTGCCCTGAACACCTCTCTGGATCTACATGAAATTGCTCATTCCGCTTAGCGCGCTTGACAGTGACTGTGTTCAGCAGCAGTCAGTAGCAGACCAGAACCACTGTGGCAGTTACTATGCCACCAAGAAAACTGATAGTCAATGTTTCAAAGAGAAAGAGAGAAAAACGACAAGAGTGTAAATTTATATCCCAGATTTTCTCCGAGAGGTGCATAGAGTGTGCAAGATTGTCAACCATGTAGCATAGTTAGCTTAGCTACAGATTACTGTTTGCCTCCATTTTACTAGCAGCTAATGAATTAAGGAAATAATTTAACAAGATATTCATATATTTAACTTGTACTTGTGCCTTTTACCACACTTAGCATCAGATGAGTCAGTCAGCAGCAGCTCTTGCTGCAATAGCAGCACAACCATTTCCTCCTATCCCAGTAAGAAAGGTGAGCAACGTTGTGTTCAATCTATGTGGATTTTTTCTGTCTCTACTCTTTTTACAATTGTAATGCATTACTCACAGAAAGTCAAACAATCTTTATAAAATATTTCATTAGCACACTTCGCAGTGAGTGAATGAGGTTGATTGACAGCAGTAAGACCCTCCTCCTGGTTCTGATTGGTTGTTTTTGGTCAGAACGATGCATTTCTTCAGCCATCAGTAGAAGCTCATGGAGGAAGTGGTGGAGATTGATCATTTCACAGATTATCTGTTTCATAGCAAACTGTCATGACATGGTGACAGCTTTAACAAATATGGAGAAAACATATTTTTTTATTAAAGTTTTATACTGGAGCTTGAACAAAACACAATAACACAGCACTTATTGAGAACTCTGGATTGCTTCATGTGTATTTTGCACGTTGAATTGGGGGGACACTGTCAATTGCAAAAACAATCATATAGTGTTTTTAAAATAGTTTTTGGGGTAAAAGTCAAATGTTGCCACTACCAGACCAAAAAGCACACATCCATATTTGGGAGATAAAAAAGACAAGAGTGTAAATTTATAGCCCAGTTTTTCTCCAAGAGAGGTGCGCAGAGTGTGCAAGATTGTCAACCATGTAGCATAGTTAGCTTAGCTACAGATTACTGTTTGCCTCCATTTCACTAGCAGTTAATGAATTAAGGAAAGAATTTAACAAGATATTCATATATTTAACTTGTACCTGTGCCTTTTGCCACACTTAGCATCACATGAGTCAGTCAGCAGCAGCTCTTGCTGCAATAGCAGCACAACCCTTTCCTCCTATACCAGTAAGAAAGGTGAGCAACACTGTGTTCAATCTATGTGGATTTTTTCTGTCTCTCTACTCTTTTTACAATTACACAACAAAAACAATTTATTACTCACAGAAAGTCAAACAATCTTTATAAAATCTTTCATTAGCACACTTAGCAGTGAGTGAATGAGGTTGATTGACAACAGTAAGACCCTCCTCCTGGTTCTGATTGGTTGTTTTTGGTCAGAACGATGCATTTCTTCAGCCATCAGTAGCAGCTCAGGGAGGAAGTGGAGGAGATTGATTATTTCACAGATTATCTGTTTCATAGCAAACTGTCATGACACGGTGACAGCTTTAACAAATGTGGAGAAAACATGTTTTTTATTAAAGTTTTATACTGCAGCTTGAACAAAACACAATAACACAGCATTTATTGAGAACTCTGGATTGCTTCATGTATATTTTGCACGTTGAACCAGCAGCTCTCAAAGGAAAAAGGCTGCTGTACTCCAAAATAATTTAAAACAGTCATTTTAATATTGTCTATTGGTCCCCCAAAAACGATGAAACTTGGGCATTATCATAAATCAATAAAATCCCCAATTGCCAAACTTGAAGACTGGACTTTATGCCGCTAACACTTAGCTTTTGTCAACAACTCCAAGGCGGAAGTGAGAGCTCCACGCAACGCAAATAATCTCCTAGCCGGAACACGGTGCGCTAAATAATAAAACATAAATCAACAAAGCTTCGTAGCAGGTAAATTTTCCTTGAGGAATTTTAGTAGTCAAGGTACTCGAATCATTTGAGGAATTGTTTCAACCCAGCTAGTGTCAGTAGTGGACCAACAAAAGTAAGCGTCTTTAAAATTGTGACGCTTTTGATGGGTCAGACAGACTCAAGAAATTGAGTAACAGCAGCTGCGAAGGGGGTCCCAATTAAAATTTTGTTAGGGGGTCCAAGATTCCTGGTAACGCCTCTGGTTGCCTCTCCAAGACCAAAAAACACACATCTATATTTGCCCTGAACACCTCTCTGGATCTACATGAAATTGCTCATTCCGCTTAGCGCGCTTGACAGTGACTGTGTTCAGCAGCAGTCAGTAGCAGACCAGAACCACTGTGGCAGTTACTATGCCACCAAGAAAACTGATAGTCAATGTTTCAAAGAGAAAGAGAGAAAAACGACAAGAGTGTAAAATTATATCCCAGATTTTCTCCAAGAGAGGTGTGCAGAGTGTGCAAGATTGTCAACCATGTAGCATAGTTAGCTTAGCTACAGATTACTGTTTGCCTCCATTTTACTAGCAGTTAATGAATTTAGGAAAGAATTTAACAAGATATTCATATATTTAACTTGTACTTGTGCCTTTTACCACACTTAGCATCATATGAGTCAGTCAGCAGCAGCTCTTGCTGCAATAGCAGCTTAACCCCTCCCTCCTGTCCCAGTAAGAAAGGTGAGCAACATTGTGTTCAATCTATGTGGATTTTTTCTGTCTCTACTCTTTTTACAATTACAATTTATTACTCACAGAAAGTCAAACAATCTTTATAAAATATTTCATTAGCACACTTAGCAGTGAGTGAATGAGGTTGATTGACAGCAGTAAGACCCTCCTCCTGGTTCTGATTGGTTGTTTTTGGTCAGAATGATGCATTTCTTCAGCCATCAGTAGCAGCTCAGGGAGGAAGTGGAGGAGATTGATCATTTCACAGATTATCTGTTTCATAGCAAACTGTCATGACATGGTGACAGCTTTAACAAATATGGAGAAAAAAATTTTTTTAATTAAAGTTTTATACTGCAGCTTGAACAAAACACAATAACACAGCACTTATTGAGAACTCTGGATTGCTTCATGTATGTTTTGCAAGTTGAATTGGGGGGACACTGTCAATTGCAAAATTAATCATATAGTGTTTTTAAAATAGTTTTTGGGGTAAAAGTCAAATGTTGCCACTACCAGACCAAAAAGCACACATCCATATTTGGGAGATAAAAAAGACAAGAGTGTAAATTTATAGCCCAGTTTTTCTCCAAGAGAGGTGCGCAGAGAGTGCAAGATTGTCAACCATGTAGCATAGTTAGCTTAGCTACAGATTACTGTTTGCCTCCATTTCACTAGCAGTTAATGAATTAAGGAAAGAATTTAACAAGATATTCATATATTTAACTTGTACTTGTGCCTTTTACCACACTTAGCATCATATGAGTCAGTCAGCAGCAGCTCTTGCTGCAATAGCAGCACAACCCTTTCCTCCTATACCAGTAAGAAAGGTGAGCAACATTGTGTTCAATCTATGTGGATTTTTTCTGTCTCTCTACTCTTTTTACAATTACACAACAAAAACAATTTATTACTCACAGAAAGTCAAACAATCTTTATAAAATCTTTCATTAGTACACTTAGCAGTGAGTGAATGAGGTTGATTGACAGCAGTAAGACCCTCCTCCTGGGTCTGATTGGTTGTTTTTGGTCAGAATGATGCATTTCTTCAGCCATCAGTAGCAGCTCAGGGAGGAAGTGGAGGAGATTGATTATTTCACAGATTATCTGTTTCATAGCAAACTGTCATGACGTGGTGACAGCTTTAACAAATATGGAGAAAACATATTTTTTATTAAAGTTTTATACTGCAGCTTGAACAAAACACAACACAGCATTTATTGAGAACTCTGGATTGCTTCATGTATGTTTTGCACATTGACTGTGACTGTTGCTGGTGGGGAGAGACGTTTCAATGAGCTAAAACTAATAAAAAATGTAAGAAACATATTTTGCAGTATGTGGACTGTTGCATGTAAATTTCACTAGCGGTGAATATTGTGCTGGTGTTAGCGCTGTTGTAAACACATATTTTAGTAATCGAGTAATCTATCGATTATTCTTATGGTTAATCGAGTATTCGCATAAAAATATTGATAAATTTGGCATAAAAACGGTGTTACTATTGGATATCAATATCGGTCCAATTTTTCAGTTTTGAGCTTCCCTGACAGTTAATTTTTTTAGTTTAGTAATAATAGCTCACTTTCTAAGTTAACCTGAAGAAAGGTTATACAAAGATCTGAAATTATATTCAATTTAATAATAAAGAGGCGGGGTCACAAATATGCTTTTAAAAATTGTCTGTATTCCAGCTTTTAGTTTATGTATTCATCTTCAGTCGGTTTAACAGATGAACTCTCACCTTGCCCAATACCTGTCAAGCTTTGGGTTTGAAAATACCGGAAATGTTGCTTGGAGTGGGGGGCTTAGGATGGTAGGGGCAGGCGAGCGAATGAACGTAAGATGGGGGTGGATAAGAGGAAATAGACCAGCGGATGAAAGTAAGGACGGGGAGAGCAATAAATATGGGATATTTATGGCCGCTTCGTTCGTCACACTCAGAAATTATTCTACCAGCCATGTACCGCCACGATGCTCTCCGCCACCCGTTTGTTCAGACCAGAATATGTGAATATATGCGAGATTGTCAACCATTTAGCATAGTTAGCTTAGCTACAGATTACTGTTTGCCTCCATTTTACTAGCAGTTAATGAATTAAGGAAAGAATTTAACAAGATATTCATATATTTAACTTCTACCTGTGCCTTTTACCACACTTAGCATCACATGAGTCAGTCAGCAGCAGCTCTTGCTGCAATAGCAGCTTAACCCTTCCCTACTGTCCCAGTGAGACAGGTGAGCAACAGTGTGTTCAATCTATGTGGATTTTTTCTGTCTCTCTACTTGTTTTACAATTACACAAAAAAAAATATTACTCATAGAAAGTCAAACAATCTTTATAAAATCTTTCATTAGCACACTTAGCAGTGAGTGAATGAGGTTGATTGACAGCAGTAAGACCCTCCTCCTGGTTCTGATTGGTTGTTTTTGAATGATGCATTTCTTCAGCCATCAGTAGCAGCTCATGGAGGAAGTGGAGGAGATTGATTATTTCACAGATTATCTGTTTCATAGCAAACTGTCATGACATGGTGACAGCTTTAACAAATATGGAGAAAACATATTTTTTTATTCAAGTTTTATACTGCAGCTTGAACAAAACACAATAACACAGCACTTATTGAGAACTCTGGATTGCTTCATGTATGTTTTGCACGTTGAATTGGGGGACACTGTCAATTGCAAACTTAATCGTATAGTGTTTTTAAAATAGTTTTTGGGGTAAAAGTCAAATGTTGCCACTACCAGACCAAAAAGCACACATCCATATTTGGGAGATAAAAAAGACAAGAGTGTAAATTTAAATCCCAGTTTTTCTCCGAGAGATGTGCATAGAGTGTGCAAGATTGTCAACCATGTAGCATAGTTAGCTTAGCTACAGATTACTGTTTGCCTCCATTTCACTAGCAGTTAATGAATTTAGGAAAGAATTTAACAAGATATTCATATATTTAACTTGTACCTGTGCCTTTTGCCACACTTAGCATCACATGAGTCAGTCAGCAGCAGCTCTTGCTGCAATAGCAGCTTAACCCCTCCCTCCTGTCCCAGTAAGAAAGGTGAGCAACACTGTGTTCAATCTATGTGGATTTTTTCTGTCTCTCTACTCTTTTTACAATTACACAACAAAAACAATTTATTACTCACAGAAAGTCAAACAATCTTTATAAAATCTTCCATTAGCACACTTAGCAGTGAGTGAATGAGGTTGATTGACAGCAGTAAGACCCTCCTCCTGGATCTGATTGGTTGTTTTTGGTCAGAACGGTGCTTTTCTTCAGCCATCAGTAGCAGCTCAGGAAGGAAGTGGAGGAGACTAGCTATTAGCTTAAGCGCTTCTGCTAAAATAGTTTCCTTTGTGCATATTATTCTATATAAACGTATATTTGGGATTTGAGTGAATAAAATTTGGCAGTTACAATAAATAGTAAGGTTAGCTCTCAAGTAAATGCATATTTTAACTATTCACAGAGAATCTACTGAGTTCACTGTACAGAACTGTAATGTCCAAGTGGAAAAGCTGGTAATATCCGTCCTAAACTTGGTAAACCAACAGTTCTTTTAACCCAACGCAACATTCATTCTGATGGTAATAATAACATAACATTGATGACATTTTGGTTATAATGATACTTTCCTTGACATTTATGTGTGATTTTGATACATATTACCTTTACAGAAGCTGGACAGGTTAATATTTTATCTTAGTCAGGCTATCTGCTCAAGCAGTCTCCAGTCAGCTTCTTAACAGACACAACACTAATAGCTGTTAAACTTCAGATTTAAATCAGTTATCAAATAGTACTCTTAGATGTCTCCCCTTTAATTTCCACCCACATTACTGTTGAGTTTTTTTGACTCCATATCTTCTATGCTTCATAAAGAATATGAACTTCCCAATGAAGAAAACAAAACAGCAGCAGAGAAGCAGTTTTATTTTTCATAAGTTGCAAACAGCCCCACAAGGGAGCAAGCAAAATGACACCGATGGTTGTTCCATGTTACTGGTGGTGGTGTTTATATATTCCATTCATGCCATAAACCCTACAATTTATAAATTCCCCACAACTCTACAGAGTGCTACTCATTTTTTCCCCCACCTCCTCTGAGTGTGTCCTCAGAAACTCTGTGCTATTAATAAAAAAAAAAAAGGCACAGAGCCGAACAAGTAACTCACTGGAGCGCGTGTGCCTATTTCCAGCCTTCAAGAGTGCTTTATTATTCCTAGCTTCTTGGCTTTTTTTAGCGGCTTCCATTAATAGCGCAGTGCAGTGCGTACCCGCGCGTTCACGCCGTTCACAGTTCTGCCTGGTGCCGTCCCGGAGCAGAACCATCTCATCCAGATTCAGCGTGTGCATCACTGCTGAAGTGTGACTAAACAGACGGAGAAGGACTTTCTCTGCACGAGACGATACAATTTAGGGGAAATGAACCTTGGATATGCAAAGAAAATGATGAAACGTTTGTACTTTAATCATTGCTAAAACGTATTTTCTCTTTTCAGGCTGAAGAAGCTGATGCAGCAGACTCCACCTTCTTCAGTCAAGGTATGACCAGGTAATTCGCCTCCTGTTCCAAAAGCCACTTAGGAACTTTAGTGCTTTTCACATCAGCACTTTGTCAGGCAGTTTGAGTGGCTGATAACACAAAAACAACCCAGGAACATTAGCAAGTAGAGAGCTCCCTGCTCATTACCTGAGTAGACTCTCACCTGAAGCGCAACGTCTCGTGATAAACACTACGAGGAGAGAATGATTGCTCCGTGAACCGTTTTCCCATCGCGTTGTACTCAGGAAGGTTCAGAGAGCTGACCAGCGTCTTATCACGACCTGAGCTGCTTTTCCTGCTTGCTACCATTATCAGGCCCACACACACACACACGCACACACACACACACACACACACACACACACACACACAAGCTCTGGACTTATTAACCGAGACTAAAACATAATAACTGGCAGCACACCAGCTCTGTCTGTATACAATGGTGGAGCTACTGTAGCAGACACTGAATAATAACAAGGATAAACTTTGACTCCCCGATAAGTTGGACAAGGAATCTGTTGTGACTTATTTGTTAAGGTTATCACGCTCAGAGCAAATGTCAAGGCGTTGTTGCTTTCTTTACTAACCTGTCAAAGTTTGTTCGTTTGTTGAAATACTGTAAAATCACACAAGAGCAAAGAAACAGGTAGGTCATGTGTGCACTTCAGGGTTTGTGCCCATTGACTTTTAATAGGGCTCTGTTTATATAAAGAGGTTAGGCAAATGTTGGTTTGCAAAGTCAGATGACTAATATGTGAATAAACAATAAAACAGGAAAGAAGGAACCATTTCAAACTCTCTGACAGCATGTCCTTATTTTTTACATGATGAAATTACGCCAAACGATTAAAAAAAACAACTTGGGAGCTTACTGGGAAACTGGCAGGATGGGCAGAGTTCAGATGAGGAAAGCAGAGTGATCATTTGCCAACATTGCATCTTCCTGTAAAATTCGAGAGAAAGAGCCAACCAAATGGAAAAACTTTGAGGAGGTGCGAGTTCACGTAGATTATGACCCCAGGATTTTGCTGACTTGAAGAATGATTTCAGTTGTGAAATATGCCTCCCACTTTCAGGTAACAGTTAGATGTTTTTTATATATATTTATACAAAAAGTTATTATAGGAGATGAGTCAGCAATCGAAGCGATAAACACATTTGGTGTTTGCATCTTTATAGACAAAAAGTAAATGTCACCCACAGAAAATCCTCCCAAACATCTTGCAGTAGGCTTGAGAAACCGATAGGAGTTTGCTAAAGCAGTGTTTCCCAATTCCAGTCCTCGGGGCCCCCCTGCCTGCATGTTTTAGGTGTTTCCCTTCTGCCACACACCTGGATTGAATCTTTGGGTGATTAACAGGCTCCTGCAGTACTTGGTGGCTGCAGAAGATGTCATGCAATCATTTGAATCAGCTGTTCTGGTATAGAGGCACATCTACAACATGCAGAGCAGGGAGCCCCGAGGACTGGAATTGGGAAACACTGTGCTAAAGTATTCACACACTGAACTTTTTCAGATTTTGACAAATAATAACAAACTTTGTTATGCATAATTGTAATGTGGAAGAAAAAGAAACAGTTTTAACATTGATGTACTACATTTAGTCCATAAAGCTTAGCTTTTATGTAACAATTTGCTAACATGCTACTGTTAGCTTAAATGCTACAGAGTTAGATAGCATTTAATGGTACTTAAATACCATTAAGATATCTACATATCTACTGTTAGCTTAAATGGTACCATTAGAATGCAAGCTAACACTAGCATGCTGACGCTACCATTGGAAAGTGTGCTATCACAAGCATGGAGTTTTAATTGATTCTTTCTTTTTTTAGAAAGCCTTTTTTAGAGTATATGTGTTTATTGGGTTTTACATTTATGTCTTAATTGAAGAAGAGGACTCTTTGTATGAACTGACCCGGATTCCCTGGGCAGTGCGGTGGCCAGCATGTTACAATGCTGGCACCTCTTCTTTGGGGGCGCCACTTCCTAGTAAATTTAAACAATTTAGGGTTTCATAAAAGCAGTAATAGTAAAAATCTATACTTTTGTCCTTTACTTCAATGGGCGTCATTAGCGCTGACGGATGGATTTTAGCAGGCGAAAGCTAATGACGGGTGACATGAAAAACTGGCACACATATCATGTTCCAGAGGCCGGCTCTATGAGTTTCTCGTCTCACACACACACACACACACACGTTTCCATGGCTATTTTTGTGGGGACTTTCCACTGACTTCCATTAATTTCTACAGCCTAAACCTTATCCTAACCATTACCAAAACTTAATTCACACCTCAGTTCTAAATCTAACCCCTGACCCAAAAACAGCAATTCCCATTGTGGGGACACTACGGTCCCCACAACGTTGTATGTGTCAGGAAAATGGTCCTCACAAGGTATTGCAAACAAAGGCGCGCACACACACACACACACATACACAGCCAGAGCATGTGTTTCCCACTGTCAAAAGTTGCTAATTATAGAAATCCCTGATCGTTACATTGCAGGTCAGAGCTGAACTGCTCTTTTCTGTCCCATGGCAGAATCACAAAGAAGTTCTGCGGCAACTGATTTTCAGCTAATTTTGTCTCCAAATGCAAAAACAAAAATCCTTCACTGACAGCACAGGATGTTTAGGGTGCGACGCACTTTGAAAGTTCAAGGAGAAGATCCAACAAACTCAGGATTTATCTCCGACGAGACGTCGAAGGGAATCAGAGCAGATTCGTAGAGGAGGGGGAAAAAAAAAAAAGACATCTCGTCTAAATAAATGAGGAAGAAGAGAAACAGTAATCGCTTAAGCCGTTATACATCGCAGGCTATTAATCACCGACAACGCAAACCTCCGGCGCAGATCAGATACACTGAGATCCAATTAACTCCCTCTGCTGCCTCATCTGACCGCATCCGCCCTCCCCCTCATCCCGCCGTCCTCCAGGACGTCAGGATTAACGCGAGGGCAGCCCCGAGCTTGGCACTGTCAAAACATCGGCAGCAGATCTGACAGCGGAGCTTCATGCTCGTGTATTCAGTTACCGCGATCCCATATTAGCCCCATGAGGCGGGGGGGAGAAAGAAATCACATCACGGGGCAAAACTTTTACCGTTAGAAGTGTTTGTACAGCTGCAGGCGCATACTTTCCTGCTTTGCACTCTTATCACTTAACAAAAGCTCCAAGTCCTCTGTCAGCACTGCCACAGACCACACACACACACACACACACGCCTACTCAGGCAGACACACACCCACATACAAAGTGCAAAGCTGGACTCAAAAAGGAATCTTGGATTTAAGATCATTTCACTTTCTCAATGTGATAAGTGCGCCTTTCATTCTCTCTGTCCGTTCGCCGATTTGGATCCTGACGGCCATAAAAGCAACATTTTGCTTTGATTAGATTTTGTAGGTCTGCCAGGCCAATCAGTCTCCCCTCCCAGCCCCCTTCTCCCATTAGCTCACGGAGCCAACATTTCCCCGGCGTATTCACGGCGGAGCTATTAGCGGGACGGCCGCGTTTCACACAAATCAAAGCGCCGTTCATGGCTCTAATTGTCTCAACATCACTCTGGCAGTTTTAGAGCCTCGCTCCCAAACGATACGACCATCGCTGAGGCTATTAACAAGGGAAAATCTTCCATCCCAAAACGGATTGGCTCGACCAAAACATATTGTTTACTTTTGTGTATCCAGTAATTCCTCAGTCGAAGCTAATTAACCGGTGCAAGAGTCGAGGTTTGTGTGTGTTGCACACAGGGCCGGACTGGGACTCGTTTTAATAAGTCGATTAGCTTGTTAATCGATAACTTCCCTCCCTAGTTGCTGTGGTTTAATGCTCATGCTGTTCAGGTTGTCAAGTTGGTGTGCTGAGTGCAGGAGTATATTTAGGCCACAGTCTGGTCACAGTGTGCAGGCACTTTCAGGAAAGTCCGACCAGATGGCCCAAGAACTGTTGACCTCGGCATTAATTACACAAGTGTGACCTGCGGCGAGGCCCGACTCGGAAGAGCTCACACCTTTCTCCTGTCTCTCTCCTCCCCCAGGTGATCAGCAGACGAGGACCTATCTGCACAGATGTTTAGAGGACGCCAAAATAAAGAGTGCCCGCCGTCCATTTTTAAAATTTTTTGTCATCACTGTTAGAATCCTCCTGCTGCTCTCGTTTGGTCTTTGACTTGGAACTGGAAAACGAGGGGAGCGTCTTGCTCCGCCTCGAACCTCCCCAGTTGCGGGGTGGGGATCGCTCGGGAGTAGTTTTCTCGCCCCAAGTCTGCGAGGATCCATGACGACGCAACTCTTCTGACTTTTTGATGCCATACTACTGAATGCTGACCTTGAACCTGCCCTGTCTACCTGCCTGCCTGCCCGCCCAACAGCTCGCCTCTTGTTTGTCTGTCTGCATCGAACCGTCGGCTGTTAGTCTGCACCAAGTGCCATAGCCTCATTTACATTCCTATAAACTTTGCACTGACCACCGACACTCCCTCACGACCTCCTCCCTGACTGCACACAACACCTTCTTCCCCACACAAACACCAAATTTTCCACCAGTTATTCCGACCATGTCGTCCTGTCCACATCGATCGCAGTATTAACATCACAGTTTACGCCGTAATCGCAGTGTTCTGCTAACTGATTACACTGTACATGTAAACAAAGCAGTCAGCCAAGAGCCAAAAAACAAGAGTTACTGTTTGAAGGTCAGTAAATCAGCCTTACGAACAGGAGCTTCCCGCCCCCCCACCTGCACATGTTTCCTTTGACCTCTCATACATGTTTTCCTTTGAGCTTTTAGCACTTAAAATGAGTGTAGACAGTGCCAGAGAATGTGACAGATGTGAGAACTTTCTGCACATTATTACTTTCTTTTCTGTTTTTGTGTGTGTGTAATGTTGAAGTTTAATACTGGAGGTTGCTGCCAATGATTGTTTCAGGAGGATCATGGTGCTGTTTGCGTGATCTGAAGCGAACACTGGATTTTGTTTTGTTTTTGTTATTTATTACATGCTTACATATGCTTTTCCCAAAAGAGAAAGGGAATGCTACTCATTGGACTTGGAAAAAAAAAAATATATATATATATATATGAGGAGCAATAGGGAAAATTATTATTATTTTTTTTTTTTTTTCTTTGGAGAAAACCAACCATTTTTCTATCCTTGCTGCCTTATCAGCGAGCTGCTTTCCCTTTAGACCGCTGGCTTTCTGATGGTTGGTTTTGAGTTTCTGGACACAAAACACCGGCCACACATGCAGTCCGGTTCTGGGTGGTAATACAATGACAGGCACTGTGAAGAGAGACCTTTCCCCCCATGCAGCTGTAGATATCGGATCCCCGCCACCCCATATTTGCAGGAAAAACACAAAGCTGGAGACACAGTCACCAGCTAATTAGTGATTGAAATAAAAAAGAATCCAAGACACAAACAGGAAAACCTTTAGCATCAGGCATGTCTGACTTGAACACTTCCTGTTACTAAATTTAGCTTCATTTCATCTGTGAGGAAATTTTATTTATTTTTTTCAGACCCAGTGCTCCTAGGTTCAGTTTTGAGCGCGTCTTTACTGAAAGGGAAAGAAAGCACTTTCCCGACCTCTAAGAGAACATGGGGAAAAGGATGAGCCTGGGGTTCCCGTGGCGACGAGTGACTCTCTATGTGGGCCGGGTCATTAGCTTTAGCTTCCCTCCAGCTGCATGGAGCGCTCTGAATGTGATTGTGTCCGACCGGCCGTGTTTACACAACAACTTCTTAATGAACTAAGCTCCTTATGTTTTTACATTTACTTGTCTTTTTTTGATGTTACCAAATGTTTTTTTTTAACAACTACAACAGATAAATATATATATATATGGAGAGAGGAAGAGAGAGCTATATCTTGCATTAACTTTAATATATTGTGTAAATGATGGCTTGAATGCAATGTATTTATTTGTTTTGTTACCATAATGAAGAATATTCTATAAAGGGAAGTTGTATGGTTTGAATATACAACACTTTTTTTTTTACTGTCATTTGGTTTTTAAATGCCAAGTAGTTTAGACACTACTTGTATGTATCACTATTAATCAACACAGTACCTTTACACATCACTAATAAATCGTCCTGTCAACTGTGATCATTATTCAGACATCTCATGTATAAAAAAATATATATAGATAGATAGATAAACGGAACAAAATGCAATGTGATGGTTTTTAAAGCAGCCTCAATGGAAGGATGCCATGCTATTTGTTAGTGGGTTGTTGTTGTTTTTTTTACTTTTCTGTTAAAATAACCAATTGAACCATTTTGCACACTTTAATGTTCAGGGAATGATTTGCAAAAGCGTCCTGGCATCGTCTTCACAACCTCTGTCACAGAAGTATGTCGCTTCATGCCTCCCCTTCCTCACCAAATCCCCCAGTTAGCGCTGATTTATTTTATTTTTTGAGCTGTCATAGTGCAGACAAGAGGACGGCTCACGAACAGAGTTTCACTTTGCCAAAACTGAGTTGATTTTTCTCTCTCTCTTTATTTTTTTTTTTTTAATAGCTTGTTGCATTGACTTATGCTACGTTAATAATCACTGAGGTGATGTATTAAGTATGTGCTGTTTCTTGTTATACAAGATTTCTGTACAAAGCGACTTATTTCTGATCTTGAGCAGAAAACAAATTTTATTTTTGTTTTTAGTCAGTAGAGCTACATGTTGGAGAAATGAGAGGATTTAACTTTAGAAAATGAACTGTGATGCGCCCTCTGCCCCCGTCAGGAGGGGCGTGTTTGGGGACTTGTTGATTAAAAGAAAAACATTGTAAAAAATAAATAAATAAATAAATAAAAAGTGTCTGTAAATCAAATAAACTTATTTAATCACTTCATTCCAGCGTGTGGTATGTGTTTGATTACTGCTTTACAAGGAGGGAATCCATTTTGTTTTCCTTTGTTTTCTATGCCTGCTCAAGCCTTGAACGGTCCCAGAAAAGATTATAATTATCTAATTAAAGGGACTTTGATGTTTTTTATTTCCATGAGAACCTGATGTTATGCCAGCATTCCCCATCATCCGAACCTTCATAAGCTTTTGAGCATGACGATAAGCTAGTGAAGTGAAAGAGGAATGAAAGTAGAAAAAGAAAAGCCTCAAATGTCTTTCATTACACCTTATTAAAGCTATACAATGGATCACGTCTGCTTGGACGTGATGCTTGGTAGCATACTGTATTTCAGGAATACGTGCTCTGGATTTGACCAGCTGCCTTTAACGTCCATGCCTAATAGTGGGGGGATAATAAAGGTTAGGACTTTTTGTACTGGTATCACAATTACATCCATCTATATTTGGGGATGCAGAGCAGAATCAGAACCAGAGGACCTGAGTGGCCTGGCGGGTTGTCACACAAACCATTACATGCTTTATTACCTGAAACATGTAAATATGATGTAGAGTTAATCAAACACCGACCTAATGTAGTAACTCATTTGATTCAAACTCCTTTACAATGTCGCATTTCATTCTCTTCACCCTCAGTTTCATGTCTCTGCGTCACCGACAGCGAGTCAGTTCAAAGCTGTTCCAACTATTTATTTCAAATAAACGCCACATTTGAGAACTGAATCCCATTTACTTCTTCCTGGGCTCAACTTTTTCTTCAGAGATTTACAAAGACCTGATTGTTATTATACTTTTTTTTTTATTATTATTATTGCAGCGAGAGAAAGTCAAGAGTTTATCCCCGCATAAGCTACAGTATTATTGAAGTTTAGTCAGGCAAGCCTATGATGAGCTCGGTTTATAAAGCCACCTGAGTGGTTTACACAGGACACAACGCAGACACAGGGCTCCATCCACGCAGTCAAAAGAGCTAATATTTACCTTCACAGGAAGTTCGGAAGTCCTCCTACAAAAGGGCCTTTTTATCCAACGCTCATTAGAGAGCATTGACGTGTATTTACGGCTAATAACCGCTAATGGATGCGTCTATGACTAGGCTGCACGAACTCAAACAGTAAGTACACACTGCATTTGTGCCAAAGGGTTCAATGTGTTTCAGGCAGGCCTTTCATTTACATGAACCCCGTGTTCATCTTTAAGGGGAAGAAGAAGAAGTACTCGGCGGGAAAACGACCCAGAGAGACCAACACCCTTTTCCCCACAAACAGGCCAAAATGTCCCGCAGTTGTCAGATGCTCCAATCGTCAAATCAGCAACACCTACTTATGCGGCAGGCAGGAAACACAGGGGCGTAGACAGGAAAAGGGAAGCCATTCTAGCAGGAACTGGAGTTTCCATTTTTCCACTTTGCCACTTTTAAGTCACAGAGGACAAACTCTGTAGAACACGCAGGCTAAATTATGAAGACGAAGAGGAAAAAAAAAACCTGCTGGAGGACGTGAAACTTGGAAATGTCTGTCGGTTTTAAATTTTCAATGGTGTATTGTTTAGGCGCCTTTAATGTCGGTGCACATGTTCAGGCACGCCTGCCCTGCTGCGGTCCCACCTATTGAGCTGATAGAGGGGAAAAAAGCTCTTTGACTTCATTTAACGCCTTTGATTTATTCACTGCAGCCTAGCTTAAACTTACACTTAAAGGGGCAGTAGTACTATGTGTTTTCCAGGTACGTAGTGCCATTTTGTAGCACAATCAAGTAACTATATTATTTCCAGTTGTAATAAAAAAAAAAGGTGTACATATCAAATGTGACTTAACACTTAAAAGAAATTAGATTTTGTAAATTGGGTCTCTGTCTCTTTAAAAACTCCTGCTCTGTTTGAAACTCCACTTTCAGGAAGTCACCACAACATGGCTCCTCTATTAACCCTTTAACGACTTTGTACCAGCGCTGCACTGACAAGGAGATCAGGTGTTTGCTAATTACTGCTGGCTAGTCTGAAGGAGCTGACCTGTGTATTCTCTATCCAGTCTGACTGAACTGTTTGCAATAAAGCACAGGCAGGAGTTTCAGCATTTGTTCATAGCTGGTAGAGACGTACCCCAAAAGACTTGAGGTTTTAGACATGGGTAGTTTCCCAAACACATTTGAAAGTAAAATGTACCAATTTGAGATTGCAAAGTGTAAAAATGTGAACAATTTTTAAACACCTTGCACACTTTGAACATTTATCCCCCGTAAATGTTCAAAGGTTCACTGTAACTATATATATTATACAAGCGACCATATATAGCAGTGAGTGGTGACTGATTAAAACATGAGAAGGCTTGTGAAAGCTTAAATTAAAATGCTTCCTGCCTAACAAACACTCTGACAGTGCTGTCAACATGAGCTCATTAGGGGTTTTACGACATCGTAAATTTATGTTGTGGCAACACGCACGAAATTAACTTTTCTGACTTTTGTAGCAAAGTCTGTCAACAGGCATAAATCGATGCTGCTTAGAGATCTTCATTCAAGATGTTCAGAGGGAGAAAGCGGTGCAACCTGACCTGTCTGACTAGAAATGGAGGGTAAGAGAGAGACGAAAGAAGAACACACGAAATCACACCTTCACTGTTCATCTCTCACCTTCCAGCCCACCTCACACTGCAGAACCACAGCAGTTATAGGAGCCGCTGTTAAGACATCACCTAAAAAAAAATAACATCTACAGTGTAATCAAAATCTTTCTGGAGGGAATTAAATAACATTAGCATTTTGTGAGGTTTTTTCATAAAGCGCAAACAGATGTAGCATTCGGTCTACAAACTAAATTAGCATTAGCTTACTCTGTGGTTGATGGGCTGAAAAGTAAAAAAACAAAAAACAAAACAACAACTATCTTTTATAGCGTTTTCTCATCTTATTAGCAATAATAAGATGAGAAAAGAACACATTTTATGTTCTTTTCCTGAATTCTACTTTTCAATGGAAATAATATTTTCTCTGATTTGCTGGAAGTGCTTTTTTTGTCTTCATGCTGAAAAACTGGTTATGCAGTGAATGGACTTTCCATAGACACGTCTTTATAATACATGCACTCACTGCATTCACATATTTTGGGCAATTTTCATGTTAACAAAATGCCACATTTTGTTGGTCTCTATTGATTTGGGGGGAGGGGAATCCAATGGGGTAAATACTTTGTATAGGTGCTGCATTTAAGAGCAGGCATCCCTAAATGAAACAGGCAGAGGTAGCATGAGATCTATGCAAAAGATTTATGCTTCTTTTCTTGAAGCATCATCACTTTCATTTCATTTTCTTTAAAAATATTGCTTAGAAATGAGTAAGTGCCCTTTTCTGAATGCTGGATGTCATAGTAATGAGCTGAGAATCCACAATGCCGTGAGGTATTAACTTGATTTCGCATCCTGACTAATTCATAGGATCTAATCTGAATTGACTGCAGCATCCAGCAGTGGTTCTTGTTGTGTGCCCCGGTGGATTCGGGCCCCTGAACGGAGCACGTTAGCGCTGCGAATAGCATCGTTTTCTGAATTAACCATGAGCGAACGTCTGAGTTAGCAAAGACTGAATGATGCTGGTTGCTCTTAGCTGCTATTTTTAGCTCAAACGTTTCCATTTTTAGCCCCGTTGTTTCCACTGCAGCGTAAAGTGACTCGAGAACGCTCCAAAAGGTTAGCCGAGCGTGTCTTCGCGTGCGTGACGGTTAACATTCGTGGGTCCAACACGTGCAGCAGAGCCACAGAAGAACAAAAGTGTCTTCGTGAATGAGCGCGCCGTAAAGATAAAGCTTTTATGAATGGAGCCACAAAGGCGAGTAGATGTATTCATACAGTATGTTCACGACAAACATAACAAATGTTTGTCTTTTTCAAAGTTAACCAGAACCCACGCCCAGGAAAACACACACACACACGCACACGCACGCACACACACACACCCACAGCAACTCCAACCACTTTCTACAACAGAGCCTGAACTCGTTTCTGCTTCTGAAGAGATATTTTATTCCTGAAAGTATTGAGCAATACTATCCGTAATAAACATTTTTCTTCTGACTCTATTACCACCATTTTGACACTTTACAGCTTAGAATGAAATAAAAAAAATTCATATGCCTCACTGAATCATCCCTACGAAGGTTTAGAACACTTTAAAGAGCAGAACACTGAATAAAACTTTAGCATTCTTTGAATTTTAAACCCTAAAACTTAAGTCTGCTGCTGTAC